>NW_008355253.1:472426-515037 GCF_000622305.1 Nannospalax galili | reverse complement strand
AGGGTCTCCCTGTAGTCCCAGCTGGCCTGGAGTTTGCTATGGAGATCATGCTGATCTTGATCTCACAAAGATCCACCTGCCTCTGCCTTCCAAGTGCTGGGATTAAAGGCATATACCACGAGTCAGTCATGTGTTGTGATTTCACTATATTCTATAGATCACACAAGGCCAGCCCCATTCCAAGATAGAACAGACTCACATAGAGTAGTGAATAAGAACACTAAAAATCATTAAAGACCATCTAGGAGACTGACCATTGCAAGAAATGTTAGGGAAAACTACACTTACAGAATTAGTCAAGGAACTCCATGATTAAGCCCAAATTTTATTGTTCATTATCAGTTCTTATCTACACTATCATGTACTCATACAGAAAAAAAAAAAGTATTTTCCTAGTTTCCATTTATTTTCTGGGGTTTATATGTCTTAAGCTGTCTGTATATTGATATAGTTGCAATAATTTTTGCCTTCTCCAACATTTATACTGAAATTTAATCTGTAATGCAGCACCATTGTGATGTGTGGACTATCAGAGGTGACAAAATCAAATGGAGGGTATTTCTTATCAATGAGATTAGGTATCTTCATACAAGAGTTTCATGTACGTTGTCTGTCCTTTTTGCCTATCCTCCTTGTGCCATTTGTGGACAGAGCTGGTGCCCCTCTTCTCCAGAGAAGGCAGATGAAATAAAATTTGAGCTTGAACTTCTAGCCTCCAAAATTTTGTGGAATACATTTTTCTTTTTAATAACTTTCCTAGTCTGTTGTATCTTCCAACAGCAGCATAAGAGACTGCAATATCCACCCTCTTCTCTCCTTAGAATTTCCAGCACATATCCTTTTAATTCACGTTTGCCTAATCTGCTCTCAGAACCTTAAAATCTAGTTTGAATTCTGCTGCCTCCAATTTTTTGTTGTTGTTGTTGTTGTTTTAGATGTGGTCTCCCTGTAGTCTCAGATGGCCTGGAACTCACTATGTAGATAAAGCTGGCCTAGATCTCATGGAGATTTCCTTCCTCTACTGACTCATTGCTAGGATAAAAGGCTTGTGATGCCATGCCTGGTCCTTCCAAAAACTTACAAAATATTTATATACGTTCTATTATGCTTTTCTCTAAACATATATCTTATTGTTTTATGTTTTTATTGCATCTTTTCATTTTATTTGACATTTAGAATGTTTTGGACATTTTCTACTTTTATATTGAATTTTTACATCTTTTAACCTAAGATCACTAGGATCACCTACTTTAAGGTCATAGACGAAAAAAAAAATCTATGCTGAATTTGATTTAATCTGCTAGAGCATGTCAAATTGGAGATCTACATAGCTCATTAAAATTTTATTTTAAGGAAATTAATATTTGCTAATTTAAAAATGTAATAAATTAGGGCAGGCATTGTGGTGCATGCCTTCAATCCCAGAACTTAGAAAGCAGAGACAGGTGGATCTCTGAGTTCAAGGCAGCCTGGTCTACAGAAACTTTGTCTCAAAAGACCAAAAAAAAAAAAAAGAAAGAAAGAAATTATAAAGAAAGGTAAAAACGAGAGAAATCAATGCATTTTGCCTCCTTGTAGGTAATATAAAAAAAGCTAAAATAATGTTAATTGAGTGAATATTTGATGATCTTATATAAGATATAGAATACAAATTTAAGTTTTAGTATAAATCTATGGAGAATATTAAATTTCATTTCTACTATTATTGAATAAATTGAAGCCTTACAGCAGTTAGGGTATATCAAATCAAAACATAGACCTGGATATAGTATTTATCATATTTTCATTCTTTTAAATTGGTCTTCCAACATTAAATCTGCAGAAATTTCTTTGTACCATTCAAATAAAGTATGAAAATAAAATAGAAAAATGGGAAAAAACTCACTATTGATAAAAAAATTGTAAAATCATATTTGAGTTTTAGCTAAAATAAGAAAATAATTTATCAATAAATTTAGGTCTTTCTCTTTTAATATGTGACAGATTTAGAGACAATACTGTATGATGGTCAAAAAACCCTACCAGAAATATTTTACAAACACACACCCATGGAGAAATGGAACCAATACTTTCTCATTATAAATTCCTATGAAGCAACACACATTTTTAAGAGTAATAAAATGGCCTCTGTAAACAGGAAAACCTTCTTTATTATTTTTTATTTTATTTTATTTTTTTCTTTTAAAGTGATGAGTAGAGATTTCACTGCAAGGACTGCCTGGTCCTTGTCATCCTAAGTCACTAATAAGTGTCATACTGGTGACACTCATGGCCTAATAAGCATTTTATGTGTACTTATAATTTGATATGATTTACTTAACCCTTCTTTAGGGAGAAAAATATATCACCCTCCTATGTACTATATCTTAGCATTATAGAAAATGTATGACTCATTGATTCTAATGGTATAATGACATCTTTCCAGTACTATAGAAGCTTAAAAACTAACGAAGCTACTAGAAGTCAAAGGTTGATTCATAGCTCCTCAATACTTCAGAGAGTCGGTGTCTTTCTGGAGACCCCCCAGCAGCTGATAAGTCAGTGGATGCGCAAAAGAAGAGGCTTCCTATGCACATGGGAGGAAGTTGGTCAAACTATCTAATGCCAGTTTATCTACAGGCACAGGTCTTGGCCAATTCAAACATGTTATTTCAATTATAGCATTTTTACTTGATTAAGCAAAAATAAGTTGAAATTGGTAACTTTCCTTTTGTCAAATTCACAAACACAAGAATTGGTTATACAGGGTATGGGAAACAAAAAAGGAAAAATTAAGATAAATGCCAGCTTTAGGAAGTAATTCTCAAGCAGACAGTGTACAGGAATGAGATGAGAGTTCTATTTCTCATGAGAAATAACAATAGGGATTATGAAAAAACATGACTATTTCTTAAGGTATAATTTCAAAAAGTGTACTCTTTAAAACAACAGTGACAACAAAAACCCTAGTAACAAGAAACTGACTAGCTTCATTGGTATTGGGAGAAAATGTTCCCTGATAAAAGTTTCAAAACCCAACATTTTTAACACTTCCTGTTTATCTTTTCCTCTTTTCTTTTCTTTTTTTCTTTTTCTTGTTGTCTTCTTCAGCCAGACTCCTGATTTCAGAGGCCAGATGCAGGAAGAAAAGCATTTCTGTTGTAAAAATTTTCTCCAAATCTCCCAGGTTTCTTTGCTGATTACCAACAAGAGTAGTCCCTGTCTCTGTTTTTCTCACATTGAGATGACCTACCTTCATTTTTGCATACATGACCTCTGTTCATTTTGATTTGTGTATTGGAAAACACAGCCCCCCATTTCCCCTTGAGAAAAGAGAAAAGCCAACATGAGCTACACTCATAAATTTCTTTCAAATTAGGTTTCCAATTCTTGTTAGACTGAAGGTGTTCTCAGTTGGGAATAGTCAATTTACCACTTGTAACTTTTATTATGTCCCAGGGTGATGTGTTTGGAACTCTGCTTAAAACATTCTTGTGTTTTCAGCTTTAGAAATTTAGCAGATTTCTCAGACGAGAATGTAATTAAGTCCGGAAATTCTAGTTTTTAATCACACATCCATCCGTGTTCTCACATTTACATCTGCTTTAGGTGTCTCCTCATGCATTCAGCAATTAAAGCACTATTCGTTTGCAGAGTCTTTTACAAACAGCCATTAATTACAGCTACACATGTAGTCAGATAATGATTTGGAATCTCTCAGGGGCTTCCTGTTTCATGAAGATTAAGAATCCTTCTTTCTATCCCAGCATAGAAGGTGACTTCTGCCGAAATATGACAGGAATTAGTTATTCTAGTTCCCTTTCTGCTTTGTTAAAATACTCTGACCAAAAGCTACTTAAATGAAGAAAGGGTTTCAGTCTATCATTGAGGGAAGTTAGGAAAGAAGCTCAAGCAAGAACTTGAAACATAAATACTGTTTGTCGACTGGACAGAGGTTCATGCTTAGTTATCTTTCTCGCAAAGCCAAGCACTACCTTCCAAAGGAATGATGCCACCCATGGTAGGCTGGGCACTCCTACATCAAAGAACAGTCAAGACAATCCTCCACAGACACACCCACAGGCCAAACATTTAACCTGAGTAATCCTCTAACTGAGATTCTATTCTCAGATGATTCAAGGCCGCATCAATTTATAGTTAAAACGAACTACAACACAAATTAACTGGTGTCACATACATAGCTTAAAGACCTTTGTTCCATTTACATTTTCTCCATTCTTTCAACCTTCCTTTCTTCCCTCCCTTTACTTCCTGTTTATACTATTAAAGAATGGTAGAACAGTTTTGGGGTTTTGTTTTGTTTTCTTTTTTAGACAGGGTGTCCCATAGCCTCATCTGTCTGGGAACTCACTGTGGGGAGTCAATCTCAAAGAGATCTTCTTGCCTCTGCCTCCCACATGCTGGGATTAAAGACATGCATCACAGCACGCTGCATTCTTTTTTATTTTTTTAAATTTAGTTTTTGGATAATTTTTAATGAATTTTTGTGTATTTCTTACAAAATATCTTAATCATCTTTAGACTCCCTTCCCCATCTGCACTCTCCCACACATATTCTGTCATTTATTTTAAGGCCTATCGAGTTAGTGTACCAAGAGGTCCTCAGTGCATATTCACCCACTGAGGTCTAGTCAGCCTATCTAGTGTCACTCCTTTAAAGAAGATCAGCTATCTCTTACCCAACAGTAATCACCTGCCAATAGTTCTTTGACTAAGATTGGAATCTGTTGCCCATTTACCCAGTTCTATGATGGGTTTTTGTCTGCTTGAGTTTGCATGGGTCTTGTGCATGCTGTCACCATTGTCATAGGTTCATGTGAGCGAGCTCCCAGGAGCCTATAAGAATCTATTTCCATATGGTCATGCACCTCCTTCCCTGACTAAAATCTTTCTGCTCCCTTTCCTGCATTGGTCCCTGGACCCTGGGTAGGGGGAGTTTAATAGAGTTCTGCCAAAGACCCACACTTAGCAAAATCTTATTGTTTACACTGTGGCCATATGTGGCCTTTGGTGTTAATTGCCCTCTGTTGCATGAGGGAGCATCATTGATGAGAGTTGAAAGATGCTTTAGTATTCTCACTACCCCCTGTTCCACTATGTTTCTTGAGCTTTAAGTGTAAAAGTTTCACTATAGATATATCACTTATAGTTGGGCATTTCACAGACACTTATTCTTTGTGTGTGACCAGTTGTGGAACTCTGTAATAGTCTCCATCTACTGCAAAAAGAACTTCTTTTATGACTGCTTACTGGTATACTTGTCTGTAAAAATAAGGATCCATGTTTAGTTCCATCCATTTACCTGCAAATTTCATGATTTAATCTTTCTTTAGTGCTGAATATGTACCATACTTTTATTATCCATTCATCAGTTGAGAGACAATTAAGTTGCTTCCATTTCTTAGCTACTGTGAAAAGAGCAACAACATACATGGATGTACAAGTATCAGTAGTGAATGAGCACTCCCCCTTCCCATATCCTCTCCATCATTTCGTATCAATTGTTCTCTTGCTCTAGATCAATCTGAGTGGTCTAAGATATCATCCTAAGGTGGTTTTCAATTCCATTTTCCCATTTATTAAGGATGTTGAACATTTTAAGGGGTTTCTTAGCAATCTTTATTTCATCTTTTGGGAACTATCTGTTCATATCCATAAACCATGTTTTAATTGGGTCATATGTTTTCTTGATTCTTTTTTTGTGAGTTCTTTATATATTCTGGATATTATACCACTGAGACACATGTCCCTGCTGAAGATTTTCTCACATTCTTTGGATTTACTCTTCATTTCTTTGTTTTCTTTCTTTTCTTTCCTTCTTTCTTTCTTTCTTTCTTTCTTTCTTTCTTTGCTTCTTTCTTTTTTTGTACAGGAGCTTTTTAGTTTAATGTGGTCCCATTTATTATTAACCTTAATGTCTGAGCAACTGATGCCTGATTTAGAAAATCCTTTCTTATACCTATATATTGTACAATGCTGCCTTTATTTCCATTTAACAGTTTTGGACTTTCAGGTACCACATTGAGGTCTTTGATCCATTTGGAGTTGACTTTTGTGCAAGGTGAAGGATAAGGGTCTAATTATTCTTCTACAGGTGCTGGTCCAGTTTTATCAGCACCATTTGTTAAAATGCTCTTTCCTCCAATGTGTGTTCATGGTACCTTTGTCAAATTTCAGGTAGCTGAACTTGCATGCACTCATATTTGGGTCTTCAATTATGTTCCATTCATCTATGTGTTAGTAACATGATGTTTTTTGGACTATAACTCACAATATAATTTGATATCTCATATGCTAACCTATCCAGCATTGTTCTTTGTATTCCAGAATGCTTTGGCTATGCATGGTCTTTCGTGATTCCATATGACTTTTAGAATGCTTTTTTCTAGTTCTTTGAATAATGTCATGGGGGTTTTGATTGGGATTGCATTGAATTTACAGATTGCTTTTGGTAAGGTAGTTATTTTCACAACACTAATTTTTCTAATAAATGAGAATGGGAGGATCTTCCATCTCCTGGTATCTTCCTCAATCTCTTTCTTCAAAGATTTAAAACTTTCATTGTAGAGGTCTTTAGTCTTTGGTCAAATTTTTTCCTAGATATTTTATTATTTTTGAGGTTATTGTGAATAGAAGGGTTTCCATGTACTCCTCCAATTGCTTGTTATTTGTATATAGTAAGGGTACTGAATTTTGTAGATTGATTTTGTAACCTGCCACTTTGCTGAAAATGTTGATAATATATAGGAGTTTTCTGGTAGAATTTCTGGAATCTCTAATGTATAATACCACATCTGCAAATAGGGATAATGACTTATTTTCCAATAAGTACTCCTTTAAATTCTTTCTCTTGTCTTATTGCTCCAGCAAGAGTTTCTAGCACCATATTAAAAAGGAGTGGAAATAGTGGAAAGCCTTGTCAGGTTCCAGATTTTAATGGGAATGTTTCCAGTTTTTCTCCCTTTAGAATGATGTTTATTGTGGGTTTGTTGTATATAGCTTTAATCATGTTGAAGTGTGTTCTCTCCAGTTCAATTCTTTCTAAGACTTTAAACATAAATATATATTGGATTTTTGTCAAAGGACTTCTCTGCATCTGTTGAGATGTCCATGACATTTTTGTTTGAGTCCATATCATTTATAGAATTGAGTTTATATGATTTATAACAGTTAATGACAAGTATATTGAACCATTCCTGAATCATTGGAATAAAGCTGACTTTACTATGGTGGATGGCCTGTTTGATATGTGTCTGTATGTGGTTTGCAATTACTTTGTTGAGAATTTTTGTGTCTATGTTCATTAAGGATATGGGTCTGTAGTTTTCTTTTTTCACTGTGTCTTTACCTGTATTAGAGTGATGCTGGCTTCACAAAAGAAGACTGGACATTCTGTCTCTGATCCTATACTTTTTTTCTCAAAATCCCATTAAATTTATTAATATGTATCTTTCATTCATGATAAGCAGCATAGAAATAAGAATAAAAGCAGAATCATGTAGGTTTTCTAACTTCTGTTTTTAAAATGAAATGTAGTCCATGAAGTTTCAGATCTCACAGACCAAGTCATTTAAGTTGGGTTTAAGGAATAACTTAAATTTGCAAAGAAATGCAACCATGAGGCATGCTGTTGAAAATTAGGAAAAGAGTAGTTATTGCTTACTATTGTATTATATACCTCCAAAAGATGATAAAAATATGCTTATTAAGCACATATGGAAACATGAATGCAAGAATCTCTCCTACAGTCAGGCCTGGTGGCACATGCCATTAATCTCAGCACTCGGATGGATCTCTGTGAGATCTAGGCCAGCTTAGTCTAAATAGTAAGTTCCAGGCCAGTTGGTGCTACAAAGATACTCTGTCTCAAAAACACTGAAACAAAACCAGAGAAACAATGTCTTTTACATATGAGAATGCCATCAATGAATATAGGACAGTTTGTCCATATTTTTATTTATGGTTACATCCCACAGTCTTGCTTTATGTACTGTCCCATGCAGTCTTTCCTACTGAGGTTTATGAGTAACAGATAACATTTAAGAGGCTACTTTTGTGACTGGAGAGATGGTTCAGCAGTTAAGAACACTGGCTGTTCTTGTAGAGGACCCAGCATCCAGATGGAAGCTCACAACTCCAGTTCCAGGGGATCTGACACCTTCTTCTGACCTCTGTAGGCATTGTGCACATTTTCATGCATGCAGGTAATACACACATACACATAAAATAAAAATTATAAATAAAATATTTTTTTAAAGAAGCTACTTTTATGGAACATGGTGGAACATTCCTTTTGGCTGAGGTATATAAAAATCCCCTGAAATTTGATAGTTTTAGAAATCTGGTATATAGGAATCATAATAACTGCAATAACTTCACTCTTTATATATTTCAACTCATTTAAATAATACAGTTCATGTATTAGTTATTTGTTACAAAAATTGTCTAAAATTTAGTATCTTAAAAGCAGCATATATATTGTCACACAGTTTTTTAAGTCAGTAGTTGGAGTATGGCTTAAGGGGATCAGTGCTTCATAGTTTCTTTTAGGGAAAAACCAATCTGTGGATGCTGAGTCTATAATTTTATCTGAAGGCACATTTTTACTCCTGTCTGATTGCAAGCAATATTGAACAATTCCCTAAGTATTCACTGGAGTCCACGTTGCAATGTGAGTGTCTTCAAGGTAAAAGCTTATATCATTAAAGTGTGTAATCAAGGCATACAATGGAGTGCTGGCCACTATATCAGAAGTCACAATCATTTGTAACCTAAACATGGAACTGGAAAACCATCAGTGTGGTGGATAACATTATTGCCAACCTGACAGGACCTAGAGTCACACAGAAAGAAGCCTCTGGAAACTCTTGTGAGGGATTACATAGATTGGATTATTATCTAAGCATTCCCATAAGGAATTATCTTTAAAAAAATTTTATTGAGCTTTTGTATTTTTATACAATTCTCTATCAATTTTAGGATTCCTCCCACACAAATGCCCCCTCACATCCTCCCACTGGTCCTCATGTATCCTGCCATACATGTTAAGTCCCTTCAGTCAAGCATTTGTACCCAGATGTCCTTCAGTGTAAATTCCTCCACCTGAGTCAAGTCAGCCCATATACAAATCAAATCTAAGTCATACTCTGCCTTACCCAGCAGCAATCAGTCTCCAATAGTTCTCAGTCTAGGACTGGCCCACCACCCATTTCTCTCCTCCCCTCTGGGCCCTTCTTTGAGTTGGCATGGGTCCTTTGCTCAGTGCCACCATTGCCACAAGTTCACATGTGCAGACCTGAAAGCTTCTGCTTCGCTTTGTTCATGAACCACCCCTGGTTACTATGGTCTTTGGGCCCCCTCTTCTGCAATGGTCCTTGAGCCGTGGGTGGATGAGGTTCCATATAGGAGTCCTATCCTACACTCTGCAGTCTCTTATTCTTTAAAATTGGCCAGTTGCGGCCTTCTGTGTGCATCACACTCTGTTGTATAAGGAAGCTTTATTGGCGTCAAAGGCCCTTTCTGCATCTATTGAGATGATCATGTGGTTTTTGTCTTTAAGTCCATTTATGTGTTTTATTACATTTATTGACTTACCTGTATTGAACCATCCTGCATCTCTGGAACAAAACTGACTTGAATGTGTTGGATGATCTTTTTGATGTGTGTCTGTACATGGTTTTCGAGTATTTTGTTGAATATCTTTGAAGCTATGTTCATATGGATATGGATCTATATTTTTCTTCTTTGTATATTTTTAGTATTAGATTGATACTTGCTTCATGGAAAAAGTTTGGGAGTTCTCCTGCTGTTTTTATCTTTTTGAATAATTCAAGCAGTGTTGTTTGCAGATCTTCCTCGAATGTCTGGTAGAATTCTGCTGTGAATCCATCTGGGCCTCGGCTTTCTTTGGCAAATGGTCTTTTTGATGTGTGTCTGTATGAGGTTTGCAATTATTTTCTTGAGTATCTTTGTACCTATGTTCATTAGTGATATGGGTCCATACTTTCTCCTTTGTTGTATCTTTACCTGGTTTTGGTATTAGAGTGATACTGGCTTCATAGAAGGAGTTTGGGAGTTCTCTCTCTGTTTCTAATTTTTTGAATAATTCAAGCAATATTGGTTGAAGAACTTCTTTGAATGTCTGAGACTTTCTGTTGTGAATCCATCTGGGCCTGGGCATTTTTTAGTAGGGATGTTTTGTACTTACTGTTTCAATTTCCTTATTTATTATATGCCTGTTTAAGCTGGTGATTTCTTCTTGGTTTAACTTTGGTGGTGTCCGTTATTTTAGAAATTCATACATTTCTTTTAGATTTTCAAATTTAATGGAGTATAGGTTTTTAAAATATTCCCTTACAATGTTCTGGACTTTTTTGGTTGTTTGTTGTGATGTTTCCCCTTTCATCTCTGATTGTGTTGATTTGGATTTGCTCTTTCTTTCTTTTGATTAACTAACTAGGTTAAGCATCTATCTATCTTGTTTTACCTTTCAGAGAACCAGCTCTTAAATTCATTGATTTTTTATATTGTTTTCTTTGTTTCTATTTCATTGATTTCTGCTCTGATTGTTGTTAATTTTTCTCATCTACTAGGTTTGGGTTTGCTTTGTTCTTGCCTTTCCAGAGTCTTGAGTTGTACTGTTAATTCATTTACATGTGCCCTTTCTAATTTTTTAATATAGGCACTAAGAGCTGTAAACTTCCTTCTTAGAACTGTTTTAAGGTGTCCCAGAGGTTTTGTTGTATTGTATTCTCATTTTAGTTCCAGGAATGCTTTTATTTCATTCTTAAGTTCTTTTTTGACCCATTCATCATTCAGGAGTATGTTCTTTGATTTCCATTAGTTTGTATAGTTAATAGTGCTTCTTTTGCTGTTGATTGTAAGCTTTATTGCACTGTGGTCTGATAGAAGGCATGGAATTATTTCATTATTTGGTATTTGTTGAATTCATTCAGTTACTGGAGATACTTTTGCTGTTGATTATAAGCTTTATTGCACTGTGGTCTGATAGAATGCGTGGAATTCCCTTAATTTTTTGGTGTCTGTTGAGATTTGTTTTGTGTCCCAGAAGGTAGTTGATTTTAGAAAAAATTTCCATGAACTACTGAGTAGAGAGTATATTTTTCGCACATAGGTGGAATATTCTGTAGATATCTCTTAGGTTCATTTAGTGTAATATATAATTTAATCCAGATGTCTCTCTATTTATTCTTTGTCGAACTGGCCTATGTATTGAAGATAGTGGGGTATTAAGATCATCTACTACTGAGATGGCATTAATCTCTGTTTTACAGTCCTGGAATACTGTGTTTATGAAATTGGGTGCTTCAGTTTGGTGTATATATGTTCATGATTATATCTTCTTTGTCAATTTTTCCTTTGATTAGAATGAAATAACCCTCTTTACCTCTTTACCTCTTCTGATTAGTTTTAATTTGAAGTCTATTTTGTCAGATATTAGAATTGCAACACCTGACCATCCTTATTTTCTTGGATTATTTCTTTCCATTCTCTCACCCTAAGGTAGTGTCTATCCTTGAAGGTGAGATGAGATTTTTTAAGATAACAAAAAGATGTTTTATTTTCTTTTGTTTTGTGATCCATTCCACTAGCATATGTCTTTTGACAGAGGAGTCTTGGCCATTGATATTTAGTATTTTTATTGAAAGATATGTACTTGATACTTTCATTTTAATTTCTTTGTGTTTGGGGCCCTATTTTTTGTTGCCATTATTAAACATTTTTTGTTTTCTTTATCTTGGGTATACTTATTTCTTTCTTCTGTCCTTTGAATCACTTTGGGTATTCTCTATAAGGTTGGTTTGGTTGAAATTAATTCTTTCTGCCTATTCATGTCATGAAAAAATTTCCGTTCCCATTTGACCATGATAGTTTTCCTAGATAAAGTATTTAGGGCTGGCATCCATGGACTTTTAGAACTGGGGATACTTTGGTCCAGGCTCTTCTGGTTTTCATAGTTTGCACTGAGAAATAAGTTGTAATTCTGATGGGTTTTCCTTTATATCTAACTAGTTTTTCTCCAGCAGCTTTTAGTACTTCTCTTTGTTCTGTACATTTAATGGTTTTACTATGATATGCTGTGGGGAATTACTGTTCTTGTCATGTCTAATAGGTGTTCTATGTGCCTCTTGAATCTCTACAGGTAAGTCTTTCCTTGATTTAGGGGAGTTTTCTTCTATAGTCCTGTTGAAGGTCTGTTCAATGCCATTGGCCTGAAATTCTTCTCTTTCTTCTATACCTACAATTCATAGATTTGGTCTTTTCATGTTGTCCCATATTTCTTGAGTATTCCATTCCTGTGTTTTCTTTTAAATTTTACATATTCATTACTTACAGAATCCAGATCTTCAATTTTATCATTCATGCTTGATATTCTGTTTTTCATTTCATTCATTCTACTTGTGAGGCTTTCTCCTGTCATTTCTAGTTGTTTTATTGAGATTTTCAATCCTATGTTCATTTCTGTTTGTGCTTTCTTCACTATTTCAATATCCTTTGTGAATTCATTTTTCAAGTCATGGATTGTTTTCGATTTATCATTAAGCTGCATATTTGTATGTTCTTGGGTTTCCATCAAAAGTTTATGTTTTTCTTTTTTGAGTTCTTTGCCTGTGTTTCCTTAGATTCTTTGATTGTTTTTATGATTATTCTTTAAATTCTGCATCCTGGGTTTCCACAGAGTAGACCTTATTGTAGTGCATTTTGATAAGACTAGTGTGTTTTGTTGTGGACTCAGTTTTTCATAGTATTTTTGTTTGTGTGCTGCCATTTGGACATACGAGTGTTCTTTGTTCATTAAGTTTCCAGTAGGAACTTCTGCTCTGCTTTGGTTTAATTTAATTTTGGCTTATAGTCTTAATTCTGTTTATATTGGTTATGTAGCTTGGTTGCAGAGTCCTGGCTGTGCAGGTCTGTCTGGCTGTTCAGGAGCCAGGAAAGATGGTGGTGGTGGGACTGCCTGAGTAGGGACTTTGCAATCTATATTCCAATGTTTGGCTTGTCTGGTTTAGGAAGCTAGTCCAGGAATCTGACGTAGAGGAATTGGGCCTGCCTGCCTCCACATCTAGCCATCTCTCATTCTGTTTTTGAATAATTTAAGTAATATTGGGTGTTAATCTTTTTAAATGTCTGGTAGAATTCTATGAATCCATCCAGGTCTGGGATTTTTTAGTTCAGAGGTTATACAGTACTCTTTCAATTTTCGTATTTGTTATGGATCTCTTTAAGTAGTTGATGTCTGCTTAGATTAGCTTTTGTGGTTCCCATGCATATAGATATTCAGTTGTTTCTTTTAAGTTTGCAAATTTATTAAGAGTACAGGTTTTTAAAGGAATTCTCTTTTGTTTTTCTGGATCTTTTTGGTGTCTGTTATTATGTTTCCCCTTTCATCTCTGATTTTGTTGATTTGGATTTTCTCTTTCTTTCTTTTGCTCAACAGGGCTAATGTTCTGTCTATTTTGTTTGTGCTTTCAAAGAAGAAGCTCTTAGATGCATTGATTCTTTGTTTCTATTCCATTATTTTCTGCTCTGATTTTCGTTATTTTTTCGCTTCTGTGTGGTTAAGGTTTCATTTGTTTTTGCCTTTCCAGAGTCTTGAGTTTCAATTTTAAGTAATTTATTTGTGTTCTTTCTGATTTTTTAATGTAGGCACTTAGAGCTATAAATTTTCCTCTTAGGACTGCTTTTAAATTGTCTCAGGTGTTTTGTTGTGTTTTATTATTATTTTCATTTAGTTCCAGGATTTTTTTTCTTACTTAGTTACTTCTTTAAACTATTCATCATTCAGCAGTGTGTTGTTTAATCTTCATGAGTTCCTCTGTTTACTAGAGCTTCTTTGGGTACTGATTTTAAGCTTTATTTTGTAGTAGCTTAATAGAATGCATGAAATTTCTTTGTTTTGTTGAGTTTTTTTTGTGATCCAGAAACAAGTCCATTTTAGAAAAATTACCATGGGATGCAGAAGAGAAATTGTATTCTTTGGTGCTTGGGTGGAATATTTGGTAGATGTCTTTTAGGTCCTTTTGATGTATGGTATCCTTTAATTCTGATGTCTCTGTTTGTTCTTATTCCAGTTGACTTGTCCATTGGACATAGGTATTGAAGTCACCTATGATTACCAAGTTGGGGTTAATCTGTGTCTGATTTTCCTGTACTGCTGTTTTTATGAAATTGGATGCACTGAGAAATGCAAATATATGATCATGATTATCATATCCTTTTGGTCAATAATTCCTTTGATCATAATTAAGTAACCCAATTTATCTCTTCTGACAAGCTTATTTGATGTCTACTTTGATAGCTCTTATTAGTACAACTTTTGCTTGCTTCTAAGTGCCATTTGCTTGCAATATTTTTTTTCTATCCTTTCACTTTAAGGTAGACAACAAAAGTATAGATTTTGTTTTTTTAATTCATTTCACTAACCTGTGTATTTTGACTGGGATATTCAGGCCATTGATATTTAAAGTTATTGTTAAAGATATGTATTGGTTGCCATCATTTTAATTTTTTTTTTATTCCTGGTCTAATTTTGTGTTTCCAGAATTTTATCTTCATTTAATTTTTTTTCTGTTGTCTCTTGGTTCTTTTCTTTTTTTTCAGTCCTTTGTATAGCTTTGAGTATCTTATGAAGGGATGGTTTGGTTTAATTGAATTCATTCATCCTGTTCATGTCATCACAGATTTTTATTTCCCCTTTAAATAAAATAGTTTTTCTGGATAAAGTATTCTAGGTTAGTATCTATGATCATTTAGAATGATTTGGAAATAACTCAGGACAGAATTTAAAAGGAAAATCATAAATATAATCAAAGAATTCAACAAATTTAAAGAACACACAAACATCTCAAAGCACTAAAAGAAGGTAGATATATACTTCTGACCAAATTCACTAAAGAGATAAAAATATTGAAGAAAACTTAGGCCTAAATGAAGAATGAAGTAAAAAACTCATAAGCCAAATTGAAACAACAGGAGAAAGACTCACCAATAGAGAATACTGGGAATACTTTGGTCCAGGCCCTTCTGGCTTTCATAGTATGGGTTGAAAAGTCACCTATAATTTTGATGGGTTTTTCTTCATATGTGACTTTTTTTTTCCTCTTGTAACTTTCAGTATTCTCGCTTTGTTATATATATTTATTGTTTGTACTATAATTCATCCCCTGGGAAGTTTCTTTTCTGGTCCAGTCCATTTGGTGTTCTATGTGCTTCTTGAACTTGTATCCATATGTCTTTCCTTAATTTTGAAAAGTTTTCTTCTATAATACTGTTCAAGATCTGGTCAACACCATTTGCCAGAGATTCTTTTCCTTCCTCTATGCTTCCTATGTATAAATTTAGTCTTTTCATGGTGTCCCACATTTCATGCTATTCCATTCTTCTTAATATTATATTTTCACTTTCTTTGCTTGTGCAGTCCAATTCTTCAAACTTTTGTCCAATTTTGATAATCTGTTTTCCATTTCCTTCATTCTGTTGCTGAGGCTTTCTCCTGTTGTTTCAAATTGGCTTATGAGTTTTTCACTTCATTCTTCATTTTGGTCTGAGTTTTCTTCAATATTTTTATCTCTTTAGTCAATTCAGTCAAAAGTGTACACCTATCTTCTTTCAGCTCTTTGAGTTGTTTATTTATGGGTTCTTTTAATTTGTTGAATTCTTTGACCATATTTATGGTCATCCTTTTAAATTTGTGTCCTGAGTTATCTCTAAATAGTTCTCATTGTAGAACTCTTCTATAGGACTTGTGCTGTTTGATGGAAATTCACAGTATTATGTTCTTGTTTTTGGCATGTGGATTTCTTTTGTTGCTTGTGATTCTGGTATGAAATTCTGGACTTCCTTTGTTGAGTTGAAGTCTTATTCTTTTTGTATTATTGATGTACCTTGGCTTTGTGATTGAGTTTGAAAAGTCGGTTAGTCTAGGCTTCAGTTTATCTCTTTTGATTTTATATTGGAGGGACCAGATGGTTCCAGTCAGTCTACTCAGGGGCACTCCAGGAGGGTGAAGTGGTTCTTGCTAGTTAGGAGCATTTCAGCAGCCTTAGATGGATAGTGATAAGGTCTAAAGATAGGAGATGGAAGGTGAATGTGGTGGTCCCTATTTGTCAGCAGGGAAACCTAAGCCCTGGAGGGTGGGAGGGACTGCAGGTGGTCTTTAAGCAGGGGGATGGGCAAGGCACATTTGGGAAGCTCAAACTGGAGACTGAGTCAAGGGCTCTCAGACAGTTTTGAAAAGTCTGGGCCACTATTAGACAGCAGAGAAGCCTGGCCCTGGGGCAGTGGAAGTCACTGCATACGGCCCCAATGCAAAGGGATGGACACAGCATACTTTGGGAAGCTTACCTTGCAGAGGCTGAGTAAGGCATTCTCAGGCAGTCTCCCTTTGATATAGTTTTTGAGACATGGTCTCTCTGTAGTCTTAGCTATCCTGGAACATGCTGTATGAACCAGGCTAGCCTAGATCTCATGGAAGTCCACCCACCTCTACCTCCTCACTGCTGGAATTAAAGGGGTGTGCCAACACACCTGGCTTGATCTTTTCCTTTCAGTCAGTGAATATCTGATTTCATGACATGAAGGTGGTATTGAAGGCCACTTGTATATGCGCTTCCTCATAGCCTACAATTGCCAGAACAGAAAATGAAGCAAGGACTTCAATAACAACAGTTCATTCTATACCCAGGCATTTTATAACTCTACATTCATTTCATCGAAAGAAAATGGCCACTTTTGTACAGTGAGTAGTTGTGAGACTTGCTGAGATGTCTTTTAATTTTCAAATGGCTAACCATGAAAATTTTACTCTATGTTTGTCTAAAGTGGGATATTGATCATTTATAACTTTACCTGAGATTGTCTCTAAGGAATCATCACAACTGAAAAAGTGTTGTCAAAAAACTTATTCATTTAAAAAACATGATGCTCAACCAGCTTAATATAGAAGCATGTGGCTGATGTCAACATATAGGCATCTATTTTAAGTTAAAGTTTAAATATAGTATACATAATTCTAAATGTTTTGTGAAAATTTTGGGATGTTGGCATCTAAATTATAAGTTACTAAGTCCTATGGAAACTATCAAAGTATTTAAGTCATCAGTATATTACTTAAAATCTGGGTATTTTGAATCTGTGCATGTATGTCTGTCAGAGAAATGTATCTGTCGCCTCTGATAACGACCTTATCTAGACCATCTGTCTGTGAATATAAATTTACTTGCTGCACTTCACTTTATATGAAACAAAGTTAAAAGCACTGTAGAATATTTATCATGTTGCATATGTTTGAAGTCAAATGCTAACCAAAAATAGATACACTAAGGTATTTGACTTTTAAATTTTGAGGCCAGCCTGGTCAAGTTCCAGACTAGATGTGGACTACAGGGAAACTGTGTCACAAAACTTCACCTCCCACCATAAAACTTTGGTAAACTTGATCTACACACACACACACACACACACACTGTGGAACATAAGCTGGAATTTCTCAACACTTAATTTTCTTGTCTGTAATGGGAAAATAACTATATATCAGTTTTTGTGTGTTTGTGTGGAGATTAAAAGGCTTGAGGTCACGTAAGCAAAGTTCCATATTATGTTCATCATTTTCCATTTATGGATACATGGCCCAAAGCAATTGTTCCTAGATACTTGTTCATCAATAAATTTAGATGAACGTCAGGCCACTAAGCAAAAATCCACATCAAACTAGAAAGAAAAACTAAAGAGCACTCACAGGTGCACCACCCCCTGAATATTGATAAAAAATTAAGGAGAAAACCCCAACTGCCAGATCATCTGTATGGAGAGAATGGTTTCATACACATATCTGGCTCCATAACACTAAAGTTTGCCATGGACTGATTTTTTTATCACAAATTCTCCACAGAGAAGATGGTAGTTTTATTTGAACCTCTGTAGTCTAGATCATAGAGAAGTGGCATTGTATTGGGATGCAGGCACTTCCATGAACTTCATTATCTAAAAGCAGTACAAAAAGAAAACGATCAAAAATGCAAATATTTGCTTCTTTTCAGATTGCTTTTATGATACTTTTCTAGTTCTTACTTGATAGGCCAGTTTCTATCTAACTTCCAAAATCAAGTAAACAGGATAGACTATAGCTCTCCAGCTTAATGAATAGATACAAGTACTATTTGAGTCTTCTGGTTCCGTTAGTATTAAATTGAGGCCTACATTATCCTTCCTGTGAAGAGTAAGCCTATTCCGTAGATGTTACAACTTCTAATACTCCCATCCAAGGTACTCTTTTGTTGATGATGTAGATGTGGGAGTCAATGAATTTCTATTACCAAGCTATTTTGATCATAGTAAACAAGTTGATTAATTATAATAGTACCATAAGGCCAGCCTAGTCTACCTAGTGAGTTGAGGTCAGCTGGGACTACAGGGAGACCCTGTCTCAAAAAGACAAAATAATAATAATAATAAGATATATATATATATATATATACATATTCCTATTCAGTTTGAGGATAGAAGGAATTGGAAGTTCATTTCACAACTATTTCTTTCCAAAATGTGTAAGATATTTAATTTCTACACAGACATTGACTAGATACCACATATTTTAATTTCTAGGACAGTCACAAAAAACTTAGCTCATTCAAATGTAAAGACTCAAGAAGCAACATTAAAATATCTGCTTGAATATATTGAATGAGGTCCTTCTTCACCCAGCTAGTATTGTAAAAATAGACAATTGACTGAATTAAGGTGCAGAAATAAACCCAGTATAAAAATAAAAATTTGTGAGCTATATTTTAAATACAAAACTAAGATAATTCTTTAGAAATGGATAAATTAAATACATCATAAAATGTCCAAAATGCTCTAAACTACAATGGGATTGGATGAGTTGTATCTCTAACAGTTTTAAAGTTAAACTATTGAAATTTACTAAAGGATCATAATTTGTTAAGGGAAAAAACAAACAATGAAAAAGGCATGGAAATAGTGACAACACTATAAAACAAAGGAAGAGAAGAAGCATTTTGTAAAATTTGTGTATGTAATGAAAAATTAATTTACTCATGCATCTTGCTATAAGTATGCAATAGTTTTGTGAACCACAAAGATAAACGATAACGAAAAATTAAAAGTGTGTAATAGACGCTAAAAAGATACAAAGAACATTAAAAAAAAATCATACTACTGTGAAATCCCCCAAATCACAAAGTGAGAAAAAAAAAAAAAAGAAAAATGTAAAAAAGTTTTTGCAAAACAATTAGCAAACAACTAAATGGTACTTGTGGTGGTTTGAATGAAAATCTCCCCCATAGGCTCCAAGTATTTGAATTTTGGACCCACTTGGTGCTCCTGTTTTGAGAGGTCTTAGAAGGTGTGGCCATGGTAGAGGAAGCACGTCACTGGGACAGGTTTAGAGAGTTATTGAGACTTGACGGATCTTCAGTTGTTCTATTGCTTCCTGTGCCTGCTTGAAAATGTGAAAACTTAGCTTCTGCTTCTCCTCCAGCCACTTCTGTTGCCATGCATCCCCACCTTCATGGACTCTTGCCACTTTGGATTTTGAACTACAAGCTCAAATAAACTCTTCCTTTTATAAGTTCCATTGGTCATTGTATTTCTACCACAGCAACAGAATATTAACTAATAGAGTATGTGTACATTTCACATGTCAGTAATTTCTTTGAAAATAATTTAATTGCATCCATTAGTTAAAAAAAAACACAGAAAAAAAAGATCAGAAGACACAGGCAAACTCAATCAGACATAAACTAGCATAGAACTGGGGAAATGGGCAGGAGGCCATAACTTCGGCAAAGAACTATTGGCAGCTGCTGGCTGCTGGCTGAGGGACAGTGGATCTTCTTCAAGGGAGTGACACTAGATTAGCTGAACAGGTTCCAGTGGATTAAATCACACCAAAAGGCATCTGAGTACACAAACTTGACTCCATAGGATATGGGAGTGTGCAGATATGAAAGGGGGCTAAATATGATCAAGACATATTGCATAAAATCCACAAAAATTCAATAATTAAAAAAAATTGTTCTTTTTATGTTTATGAGTCTATTGCCTGAATGTGAGTGTACTCATGTCATGCAATGCCTGTGGAGGTCAGATGAAGAAGTTGAATCCCCTTGAACTAGATTTATGCATGGTTGTTAGCTGGCATATGGAAGCTAGGAATTAAATCCTGGTCCTCAGCAAGAGCAGACAATGCTCTTAAATGCTAAACCATCTCTCCGGCCACCTATAAAAATTATTAAAAACAAAACAAAACACACATGCACTTTCACAGAAATCTGAGATTAAAACAAAAACAAGTAAACAGCAACAGCAAACCTGATTGTAGCAGTTTGATCCCCAAAAGAAACTTACTTCAAATTACACTCATGGATAGTATTGCCATTATACTATGCAAACTTGAAAATCTAATTGAAAAAAACAAACAAAACCAAACAAACAAAAGAAGAAATGAATACTACTTTTTCCAGAAATAAATAGACGTAAGATAAGAGAAAAATACATAAAGTAAACAGCAGCAACAACAACAAAACCTAAAAAGTTAATTATGTAGTAATAGAGAGTGCAACTCATTATGTAGATCAACTAATTACAATGTTTATTAACACCCAAATTTGAAACACTGAACTATAGAAAGCAAATATTATAAGATCCTAATAGTCACAAACTTCAACCCACTGGTAGCAGATTTCAGTGTCCCCATTTTTTTAAGCAAATGCTTTATTTATATTCTTATCTACTCAGGTCACATAAAAATTTCTAGTGAAAAAAATTCCTTGCTAGTGAAAAAACTTTAAGAAACCCTGATCTACCCACCACCAAATTCCCAACCTCCAGATCAGGCAGACAGACCTGCTCAGCCAGGACTTTGGAAAGTCAGATCAAACTCATTGCCTCCCCAGTGCATTTCTCTCATCCACCCCCACTACTTCTCCTGCAGGCCTGTCTCACAGGCAGGCTCCAATTCCCTCACATCAAGTCCCAGGACTAGCTACCCAAACCAGATTAACTAATCACCCAACCATATATCCCTAAGTCTTCATCCAGGCAACCTCCTCACCTCCAAACTCCCAGTCTCTGGATCAGGCAGACAGACCTTCTCTGTCAGACTCTGACCAGTCTACTACCCAGCAAAATCTTGAAATATCCACCAACTTATGTTCCATACCAAAACAAAATTAACTAATCTGTATAAACAATATTAACAGATCCAAAATTAAATTAAAGCGAAGCAGAGTAGAAGTTCCTGTTGAACACATAAACAACAAAGAACACTCATACACAGAAATGGCAATGCAAAAGCATAAGCAATATGGAAAACCAGGAAAATATATCCTCAACAAAACCCACAAGTCCTATAGAAGTACCCCAGGATGCAGAATTTAAAAGAACAATCATAAACCTGATCAAAGAACTTCCAGAAAACAAAGACAATTCAAAGAACTCTAAGAGGAAAGGCATAAACTTTTGATGGAAGCCCAAGAATATGCAAATATGTGGCTTAATGAAGTATCAAGAACAATTCACACCTGGAAAGCAAATTCACTAAAGAGATAGAAATATTGAAGAAAACCCAAATGGAAATTAACACAAGACTGAAAAACTCAATAAACCAATTAGAAACAAGAGGAGAAGGTCTCAAAAACAGAATAAATGAAACAGAAAACAAAATATTAGGACTGAAGGATAAAGCAAAGTTTATGCAAAATTCAAAAAAGAAAAAAAATACAGGAATGGAATACTCAGGAAATGTGGGACAACATGAAACAAACAAACCTATGTATTATAGGCATACAGGAAGGAGAGGAAACTCAAACCAATGGCATTGAATGGATCTTCAATAGGATTATAGAAGAAAACTTACCTAAATTAAGGAAAAATATGCCTATAGAGATTCAAGAAGCACAGAGAACACCATTAAGACAGGATCAGAACAGAAAGTTCCCATGATATATCATAGTAAAAATACTGAATGTACAGAACAAAGAGAGGGTACTGAAAACTGCTAGAGAAAAACAACAAGTTAACTATAAAGGCAAACACATCATAATTACTGCTGACAGTTCAGTGAAAACTATCAAAACCAGAAGAGCCTGGGAGAAAGTATTCCCATTTCTAAACAATCATAGACACCAACCCCCCAACACTTTATCCTGTGAAATTATCAAGGTCAAAGGGGGACAGAAAATTTTCCATGACACAAATAGGCTGAAAGAATCCATGTCTTCCAAAGCAACACTACAGAGAATACTTGATGCAATACAAATAACCGAAGAAAGGAAAGAGCATGCCCAAGAGGCTACAGAAAGAACATAAAGATATAACAACAGAAACACAAAATAGGGCCACAAACACAAAGCAATTAAAATGACAGCACACAATATATACCTTTCAATAGTAACAGTAAATATCAATGGCTTCAGCTCCCTGGTCAAAAGTCAGAGGCTGACTTTCTGTTGTCTTCAAGAAATTCATCTCACCTTCAGGGATAGACACTATCTTAGGGTGAAAGAATGGAAAAAAATATTCTAAACAAATGGTCCTAGGAAGCAAGTAGGTGTTGCAATTTTAATATCTGATGAAATATACTTCAAATTAAAACTCATCAGAAGATATAAGGACGGTTTCTTCATTCTAATCAAAGGAACAATTGACCAAGAAGATATTACGATCATGAACATATGTGCACCAAAATCTGGAGCACCCAATTTCACAAAATCACAAGTCCAGGAATATGAAACAAAGATTGACATGAACTCAGTAATAGTGGGTGACTTTAACACTCCACTGTCTTCAAAAGACAGATCAACTGCACAAAGAATAACCAGAGAGACATCTGAATTAAATGACGTACTACATGAAATGGACCTAACAGATGTATCCAGATTATTCCACCTAACTACCAAAGAATACACTTTCTACTCTGTAGCTCATGCAAGTTATTCTAAAATTGACAATATCATGGGACACAAAACAAATCTCAACAAATACAAAATACTGAAATAATTCCATGCCTGCTATCAGACCACAGTGCAATAAAGCTTATAATCAACAGCAGAAGGATCTCTAGCAAATACATGAACTCATGGAGATTAAACAACATACTACTGAATCATGAATGGGTCAAAGAAGAATATAAGAAAGAAATAAAAGTATTCCTGGAAAAAAAATGAAAACTATAACACAAAATAGTAAAACGTCTGGGACACCCTAAAGGCAAAACTAAGAGGTAAATTTATAGCTCTAAGTGTCTATATTTAAAAATCAGAAACAGTACTTGTAAACAATTTGACAATACAACTCAAGACCCTGGAAAGGCAAGAAAAAAACAACCCCAAACCTAGTAGACAAGAATAAATAACGAAACTCAGAGCAGAAATGAATAAAATAGAAATGAATGGGAAAAATACAAAAAACAATAAATCTAATAGCTGTTTCTTTGAAAGATTAAACAAGATAGACAATTATCCCACTTAATTAAAATAAAGAGAAAATCCAAATCAACAAAATCAGAGATGAAAGGAGAAACATCACAACAGACTAAAAAAGAAAGAAAGAAAAAAAAGAAAAATCCAAAACATTGTAAAGGACTAATTTAAAAGTCTATACGTTATTAAATTTGAAACCCTAAAAGAAATGGATGAATTTCTAAAATAATGGACAAAAGTTAAAACAAGAGGAGACCAACAGCCTAAACAGACCCACAAAAGAAAAATGAAATAGTAATAAAAACCCTCCTGACTTGAAAAAGCCCAAACCCAGATGGATTCACAGAAGAATTCTACCAGACATTCAAAGAAATCCTACAACCAATACTGTTAAAGGTATTCAAAAAGATAGAAGCAGAATTACCTTAAAAAGTGCTCAACATCCTTAGTAATTAGAGAAATGCAGATAAATCCACTTTAAGAGCCATCTTACATCGGTCAGATTGACAAAGATCAAGAGAATGAAAGACCGCGAATGCTGGAAAGGATACGGAGAAAGGAGTGCTCATTCACTGCTATGGGAGTGCAAAGTCATGCAGCCACTGTGGAAAGCAGTGTGGAGAACCCTCAGAAACCTAAAAATGAACCTACCATACAATCAAGTGAAACCATGCCTTGGCATATACGCAAAGGACTCATCAAATTGTATAGATACATGTACATCTATATTTGTTGCCACAATCTTCACAATAGCTAAGAAATGGAAACAAACTAAATGTCCCCTTAACTGATGAATGGTTATTGAAAATGTGGTCCATCTACTCAATGAAGTTCTACTCAGCAGTAAGAAAAGATGAAATTATAAAATTTGCAGGTAAATTTATTGGGCAAGAGAGTGTTATACTAATTAAAGTTACACAAACACAGAAAAGCAAGCAACTTATGTTCTCCCCAATTTGTGGATTGTAGCACCAATCCCTTATATGTGACTGTATAAATTCTGGTATAACACCAAAGCCACGTAGAGGGAAACGAAACACAGTCATAAAGGAAAAGAAACAACCTGAAAGGGAGACAGTAGGGAACAGATGTTACCTGAGGAAGTTGGAAGAATTGCGAGTAATCAGCAGGGAGGAGAGGAGGAAAGGACATGCAAGGGACAATGGGGTGGGAGAGGGAAGGAAGTCAGGAGAGGAAAAATGGCAGGAGTTGGGAGGTAATGGGGGGATGGTAGAGATAATGAGGCACTGTGACTAGGAAGGGATGGAGGAGGGAATTTGGATTGGAAAATGAATGGAGATGAGTGAATCTGGGGTGACTGGCGGCGGGGGGGGGCTAGGAAACCTAGAGGGAAAAGTGATGCCCTAGACATCCTATGAGAACTGCATCTAGAGTGTCTGAACATTAATGCATATGTATACCTGGGAACTGTTTACAGGGAATGGAATGCAGTGCCAGATAGAAGAGATCTCCCTTAGAGTGACAAGCATGCTGTACAGCATTCATCAAAGAAGCTTCTTTTTGCATTAGATGGAGGCCTCTGGAGAGTTGCACATCTGGTCAGGCACAGACAATATACACCTGGGAGATGTCCAGTATTAAGTGACACATCTGCAGTCAGATCTCCTAACTAAGGCCCATGGAAAATAGCAGACTAAGGGGTAGGGAGAGGGCTAATGCACCCCTCAGCTCTCACCAGTGAGGCTCCCTTGTACATGAGAGTGTGATGCACATTGTAGGCCACATCTGGTCAAGTTTTGTAGAATAAGGGACTAGAGTGTAGGATGGGACTCCTATATGGAATCTCACCCATCCACGGCTCAGTGACAACTGTGGAAGAGGTGGCAGAAAGACTGTAAAAAGCAAGGTTGGTTCATGATTACAGGGAGGTAGAGGCTTCCAGGCCACTGGAGGCTTGCTTTTGTGAGTCTGTGGCAGCACTGGCATTGAGTACAGGACCCATGCCAGCTCAGTGAACCAAGAGCCCAAAGGGGAGGTAGAAAATACATGGCAGTCCAGCACTAGAACTATTTGAGACATTACTGCAGAGTAAGGGAGAGTCTGATTTATATAGGACCACTGGATGGGCTGATTAGACTCTAGTGGATGCATTAAACCAAAGACACTTGAGTAAAAACACCTGAATGAATATGATGCAGCATGTTTGGCAGAGTGCATATGGTTCAGTGGGGGCTTAGGGGAAGGCATGAATGTGTGTGTGGGGGGATCTGGATTTGAGTGGGAAATGTTGTATGAAATTTAAAAAGCTCAATTAAATAAAGAAAATGAATCTTTAAGAAAAAGAAAGCCTAGCTGGGTATGGGAGGCAGAGGCAGGCAGATCTCTGTGAGCTCTAGGCCAGCCTGGTCTACATAGTGAGTTCCAGGACAGCTGGGGCTACAGGGAGATCCTGTCTCAAAAAAAAAAAAAAAAGAAAAAAAGAAACCCTGATCCAGTGGACTTTTTTTTTTCTTCTCAAGAGAGGCAATTTTTAACACAGTTTTCCAGAAATAACTTAAAGCAGGTTACATAAACATACACATACAATGAAGTTTAAGGGGGGGGGATAGGAATAAGAAATCAAAGACTGAAGTATTTGCCAACATGTGGTAAACTTTGGTGGAATAATGAAGGTTTCCATTAACTCTGTTTTTTAACAGTCCTAACAGGTTTTTTGGGCTTGCTAACAGAACACAGGGTGGGGTGTTATTTACAGAGGAAGGCCCTCCCCATTTGCAACTGTGCTAGAAAGTCCACACTCAAATATAGTTCCCATGACCTTCCCACAGCCACACAAAATGATAAGAGAGGTGCCTTATGGCATTCTTTCCTACTATATCTTTAGGCCCTCACCAACATACAGCTAAGGTCAACTGGATGGGAGGAGTAACTGACTCCCCCTTGACTCCTTGAGGAGTGTGGGAAGGAGTTGTGACTATAGCTTGTCAGAGGACACTTCCTGGCAGCACTGCACCCCTTCCTCCAGTTCTTGCGTTCTTTCTTGCACCTCTTCCTCAAATTTCCCTGAGACTTGGAGGGGGTGATTGATGTGGGATGATCTTCCTCCTATTGTGGCAAGGTTTAGTGCCCCACTTTTAACAATATCCAGTTTATCCATAGAGAAATCAATAAAGACACATTGAACTACATTGTACATTAAATCCTGCAGAAACAGAATAAAAAAGGAGAAAATTAGTCCCAAATGTGTTATAAAGAAGAAATAAATTAAGATAAAAAGATTAATCTTTAAAAACATAACTTTGTAGAATCAAAACATGAAATATTCAGAAGTTTGAATATAAAGCAGAAAGGATTAATATCCTCGAATAACAAAAATGTTCTCTTTCTAAGTAAAGCCACTATCAAATGGCTTTGTAGTTGAATGCTACCATTTAGAAACATTTAACAAATGAATAGCAATAGATTGAGAACTATTTGAGACTGATTGCTGCAGGGTGAGAGAGAACATGACTTACATACAACTATGGGATGGGCTGACTAGTGCATGCATTTACAATGAAAGACATTTGGGAGCAAACACCTGAATGAACAGGACTCAGCATGTATGTCAGAGTACTAAGGGTTTGGTGGGGGGATAGGGGAAGGCATGGGTGGAGGAGGGGGTCTGGATTTGAGTGGGAAATGTATGAAATTTAGAAAGCTCAATCTGAACAAAAATGAATAGCAATCTCTCTGATATGCTTTGGAAAAATGGAAGACGAGAACTATTTCCAAACTTGTATTTCATAAGGGCAACATTACACTCATATAGTAGCCACTTAAAAAAATAACTATAAGAAATGGTAACTATAATTTAGTCTAAATAATATGTATCACTGAAAGTATAAAAATATAATATTAGCAAACTAAGTTTTAAGCATATTAGAAGGATCGTCCATTGCGATAAAATGGGACTCGTTCCTAAATGCATTGATTATTCTATACATGCAAATCAATAAATATGATTCACGAGTATTAGCTGATGGGTATAAACAAAATCATCTCAATAAATACAGAGAAAGAACAAATTTCAATATTTTTCATGATTATTCTCAACAAATAGGAATGGAAATATAAATGTGTGTGTGTGTGTGTGTGTGTGTGTGTGTGTGTGTAAATGCAATATATGACGAACATTCCAGCTCATATTATAGTCAGTGATGAAACCATGTTTTTTTCCTCTGAGATTGTATTTCCTTCCTAGAGACACTTTGACTTTATTACCTGAAAAATGATTATCACTTTTGATTCTAATAATTATCCTCAAGGAAAGATATATTTATATAAATATTTACATAAAATGTTAAAAATGACACAGTCAATAAAAAATGTTATTAACTAAGTGACTATATTCTACAGAAGCATGAAAACCCTAGATGATGTTGTGGAATAATTAAGAGAGCATTGAATACTACATAGTAAGGGGGAAATTGGCAGCTGTAAAAACACACATATACTATGATTCCCTTTTAGTGTACATACATACATGTATATGTATACACATGCACTGAAGTTTAAGGTTTTCCATGAGAATATGTTCGACATACTTGATTTTTTAAAAAATAATAAAATAAAATAGAATAAAAGTGTATGTTTCCAAGGAAGAAAATATCCAGTTCAATATTTTTTTTTTCATGTTAATGTATTTGTGACTAAATTTTCAAGTTTAAATAAAAGTGTTACTAAGGGAGAAATATATGAATAGGGGATACTTAAAGGAGAGGGGGCAAAGAGGGGTATACAAAGACCTATGGGAATAAAGGGGAAGAAGGAGGTGGGACCATAACACAAAGATGCATATCAAAGGAGAAATGAGGAAAAGAGGGACACTTTAATTGGGGAGGGAGGATAAGACAGCAAGAGAAAGAGGAGAGATAAATAGTGCCTAGCTAGTATATTTCAGTCATTTAATTATTTGCACATTTTGTTACAGTATATTTAAAACTTTATTACACATACTTTCTTCTTATGTCTGTCAATATTCAAATGCATTTTAAATACCTGATGCACAGAGAAATTCCAATTAGTAAGCTAACTTTCTATTTTCTTTTTTTTGTATTACAAACTATCAACTTTAAGTAAATACATCATACATCATGCCCTAGATAAAATGAGAGAAGTCTGTATGCAATGGTAAATATCTTTATAACAATTGGGAGGTTGAGGCATGAGGATTATGAGTCTGAAGCCAGCCTGGGCTATATACCAAAGCCCTGTTCAAAAACAAAAGCGTGAACACAATTTTGGAAATGTAGATCTACCTATGTAATTTCACAGTGGTGAGTTCTAAATGCCATACCTAAGTATATCTAGAAGTCATGGTATTTTATAGGCCCTGTATTGCAGACAATCAGTGATGGTTAAGAAATTCTTCAACTTAAAAATAAATATTCTACTGAAGGGCTTACTGGGAAGAACAACCTATATCCTTTTACCCCAATGATATAGATGAGAATCACACACATCCCCTGTTCCCTAAGAAAGTATACCTACATCCTGCAAATTCTATTCTTCTGTGATAAGTAATTATAACTCTTGTATTTAGAGATCAATCAGTACAAAATTCTCTCCAGTCATATAAATATTGCTTAATATTGTTTCTTCAACCCAGTCTCTTGTTTGTAATTCTCAAAGCATGAGCAGGTGTGGAACTCAGGCGAACAGCCTCTTCTGAAAATAAGTTGTCCTCAAAACACTGTATTCCATGTAACCCAGACCCTTTCGATTTTATCACTTCATTCTGGTCCTTCCTAGTCTCGTTCTATTTTTTCATGTGAAAACATACAACACAGTCAAATTCCTACTGAAAAACCTCTGAGAAACTCCCACACTTGGGGTTCTAATGTTCCCTGAGTGCAGTCACCAGCACTCTTCTATGACAACTGTACCATCCTTCCCCTTGGATAAATAGTCCTTTGCTCAGTACAGTTACATGTATGTATAAAGGGCATGAATGAACAGCAAAATATGGAATTTGGGAAAGTGTACACCCTTGAATTTCAACAGGATAGAATAAAAAGTCTGGGAAATATTCAGAAAAGGATTCTTCTTAAGAATACAATGAGCATGGGGGATATCCGTATTGAGAAAGGCAGTCCTTCTTTCAAATGGAAAATGCTATTCTCTTTCCAGTAAGAAAAATAGAGGACCCAAGCAGAATTAGAAAATATTTATCCCCTAATAACTGCTGAAACTTCCACTACTTCTTACAGCAATTATGTCTCATAGGCATAACTGTACTGCTGATCATGGCATGGGTTTCAAAGGCCAACAATAAACCTGGTTTTAAATTTAATTATATTGTTTAAATACTGAATAATAAATTATAAAATGGTATCATTAGTAAAAACAATAATTGACATATGAAGTTACTGTGTTTGAGGAATCAAACTAAAAATATAAAATATGCCATCAAATTTCATGGTCAGTTATATTTAACACCCACATTTATCTATGAAAATATTGTTTAACATGGACATTGGAAACCATAAACAAGTTTATATGATAAATCTATGAATTTTTACTCAGGCTTATTTGCCCTATATTCTTACAACTAAGACTATTAGGTTACCAACCTGTGTATGTAAATTAGTCATGTTGAATTAGTTTCAATTTTTCCATTTTTATTTATTTAAAATATTTTACTTATTATTTTCATTTTCTGTAAATGAGTGTACTACCTGCAGGTATGTAAGTGCACCCATGTCCTGCAGTGCCTCTGGAGGACAGATGAGGGTGTTTGATGCCCTGAAACTGAAGTTATTGGAGGCTGTTAGCAACCACATAGGTACTGGAAACTGAACCCCAGACCTCTGCAAGGGTAGCCAGTGCTCTTAACCACTGAATCCAGCCCTGCAATTTTTCCATTTTTAGATATCAGTTAAGAATATATAAAACTTCAAGGTTTGGGGGAGAATTAAACAGTAGAATGATTAGAATAACACCTTGCAGAAAGTAAAGCCTCAATAAATGTTAGCCCTTGATCTTTTGTAAATGAAAAAGGAAAAGAAATACCCTCAAGGTCATACAGATATCAAGTAAAATAATTATAATTCAAAGCCATGTCTCTATAGCCCAGTCTGTTCTTTTCCACATCAGCTTGTTGTCTCGAATGAGTGAAATAAATTGAATCTTGATTAATAAATGAAATAGTGTGCTTGTTTTTATCATGGTGCTGCTTTGGGGAAGTGTTTTGAACCTGTTCTTTTGTGGGAAGGGTGATGAGACATAACCTTATGTCTTAGTGATTACTTCTCCATTAGGGATGACTAAGTAAGGATGTAGGACTCAGGAGGAAAAATGAATTCATTCTCAGCTGTCACTGTTCTTTATATCTTACCAGTGTTGTACAAAATCTGTCATTACTATCTCCCTCCCACCCAAGGCTTTAATATATTTTATATTTTACATTAAAATCAAACTCTTCCCTAGGGGTGTTGTGCTGGAGAACTTTACTAGTCAGCTTGACACACCTGGGTAGAGGGACCCTCAGCTGGGGAATTTCCTCCACTGGAATGACCGATGGCCATGTCTGTGGGGCATTTTCTTGATTGTTGAGTGTTGTGGGAGGGCCCGGCCCGGCCCACTGTGGGTGATGCCACCTCTGGGAAGATTGTTTCTATTGTATAAGAAAGCAAGCTGAGAATGGGTCAGTGGAGCAAGACAGTAAGCAGAATTCTTTCATGGTCCATGCTTCAGCTACTGCCTCCAGATTCCTGCCCTGAGTTCCATCCTTGGGTTCCCTCAGCAATGAACCTGATAGATGTAAGCTAAATAAACCCTTTCCTCCCAGAGTCATTCCTGGTCAGAGTATTTTATCATATCAGTGATGAAAGAAACTAGAACAGAAATTAGTACTAGGATCATGGAGTATTGTTGTGACAGGCCTGACTCTTTTAATTTTTGGGGGGGGGGTTGTGAAAGCCTTTGGAATTTTGGGTTGGAAAAGCCATTGAGTGCTTAGAGCTTGTTGCTCTAGAGCTTGGAACAGTTATGCTGAAAGAGTGGAGGATTATGGCTTAGATTGTGAAGCTTCAAAGGGATGCAGAGACTATCAAGGCTGTTTGTGTGGTATCTTGAGTTGAGAATCTGTGGATTCTGGTCTGCTGGGGCTAAAGAACCAGCTGTGATGAAGAAGAGACCAAAATCACTAGAATGAAACCTTTGGTTAACTGGGACAATTGATGCTGGTTAGCTGGGCCTGAAAAATCAGCTGTAAATAACAATATGAGCATCACTGTGACAAAATCTTCTAGGAAGTATTTCCTCAGGATCAGCACACAGAAGCTATGGTCTAAAAGGTATTAATCTCAAACTGGAAGCAGGACTTGGCAATATGTGTTTCCTGCATGATTCTGGTGTTGAAAGTATGAGGAGTCACAAAGAGCAGCTAAAGCTTGGTACCATGAGGGGCCAGAAGAGACCATTGGTGAAAGGACAGCCTTAGTTGCCATGAAGATCCCAACTTTTTGGAGATGCCAGGACCATGAGACAATCACCAAGGGGAGCAGCAGGTGTGGAATGGAGCCAGTCTGAGCCTGTGAGGTGAACCGTGTGTGCTGTGGATGCTAGAGCCAGAGAAGTGAAGCTGCTGAAACCCTTTAGAAGCCAAAAGATTGAGAGTGAGTCCCAGATGTCCAGACTTGAGCTACTTGCTGGACTTAGGTTTTGCTCGGGTGTGCCCAATTCTTCCCTTTTGAATTTTACTTGTTTTGAATTCTACAGGAGCCCACAGTTAAGAGACTTTTAAAAGAGACTGTGGACTTTTAAGTGGTTGGATTTTTTAAGGATTGTGGGATTTTTTAAAGTTATACTGTCTTATGGTGTGATATTATGGTATGTCTTGGAGACAAGAAATGGAGAGGTTGTGGTTTAATAGTGATGCGCTTTTGTGTGTCAAGTTGACAAAGGGTCATCTGTATTGGACATCTTTAGTTGTTAACATGACACACCTGGGTAGAGGGACCCTCCCCCATTGGATTGACCTGTTGCTATGTCTGTGGGGCATTTTCTTAACTGATGAGTGATGTGGGAGGCACAGCCCACTCTGGGTGGTAGTACCCCTGGGCAGGTTGTTTGTATTATATAAGAAAGCAGGCTGAGAAGGGGCCAGGAGTGCAAGCAAGTCAGCATTCCACCATGGACTGTGCTCCATCTCCTGCCTACAGGTTCCTGCCCCGAGTTCCTACCATGGGCTCCCTCAGTAATGAACTGTGACATAGCTAAATAAATATTTTGCTCTCCAAACTGGCATTGGTCATTGTATTTTGTCATATCAATGGACAAACAAACTAGAACAGGTGTCCTCCTCACTCATTACTAAATAATGCAGTACATATTTTCCCACCATGTTCTACTTCTGTCCCTGGTGAGTGGGCAAAGACAAAGCATATGGAAACATTATGAAACAGAGATGCCAGGAACTCAGCAAAGCTGTCTGCACGGAAGGTTTGAATGGCTCAGTGCCTTGTATGATGGAAGGTTTAATCTGGACAACAAGAAATGGAGCTGGTTGCACAATAATATCCTCTGGATAAATAAAAATTTCAGCAAAGTGAGAACAAAAGTTATTTCTCAATCTATAAGGTGTTATCTCAGGCTACACATGGAGTCTAGTAGTACGTACTTTGGAGGCAGAGGCAGGCAGATCTCTGTGAGTTCAAGGCCAGCCTGGTCTACATAGTGAGTTCCAGGACAGCTGGGGCTACAGGGAGACCCTGTCTCAAGAAGACAAAAAAAATTGTATTGATTGCATTCGGCTCTTCTCAATTCAATTTAAAGAGGATCATAATGTTCTTATTAAGTAACATGCACATACCTGAGGGCTATATAACAAGAAACACAGTGCCAGACAGGAGAAATCTCCCTGGTGGTCAGGGTGGTCCAAGAAACTCCCAAAATAACACAGGCTTTTGCCATAACCCTTGATTACCTCCCAGAACTTGAAGGAAAGACCCTATCACTGAAGAAAAACAACTTCAAAAGACTTGGAGCAATAGAGTTGAACTGACCTGGAAGCTACCTCCACAAAATCTATCTCTCATAGTTCTGAGGGTACTATATGCAAGCTGGCAAGGGAGAAACTCATTCAATTCAAACTCAATCAATCCAACTTCAGCTTTAAAGCCTACTAACCACAACAATGACCAGCACAAAAAGTGATAGTGGTGTGGTAGTTGCACTTTTATCTTGAGGGTAATCAACAGCTATATATTTGGACTTAAAGTCCTCTCAATGGGAGGAATCTGTGTAGCCTTGTAAACATAGCAAATTCACATGGCTGGAGAGGTCATAGATCCTAGAGCAAATGCTACCTCTGTCATATTCCTACACAAATGTTATTTCTTACAGTATGTTAAATACAGATTTTTATATTATAGACAAGTATACCATTTGCCACTCATCAACAAAGCTCCTTTTAACAACAGATGAAAATAATTACAGAGTTTCACAACTGGTCACAGAACTGAAAAAAGATCAGGGGACATGTATAATTTTATTTCTTTACTCTTATTTCTTCATCCATGCAAGAATGTCAGAAGCACAGACAACTATGCCTATATACACATACTCATTAGAGTTATACCTGAATATTTATAGAACAATGAATAATAGTAAGGTGGCTAGAATAGTTCAACAAAACATGAGCAAGGTACCACCATGGTATGCCTTGAGAGATCAAAGTATCTCCTGAGAAACTAGGGGAGTACCGGAATTCCAGAGATAACTCCACCACAAGAGTCCTTGCATGAACTTTCTCATAAGACAAGGCTCTCCAAGAATACATGTTTGAGGTTCAGCTAAATTTACTAAGCATATTTTTAAAGCCATAGGAAGACTATTTCACAGTCCCTTCAATATGCACCTAAGGATAATGTAATGTAGCAGAACAGGGGGTAAAAAGAAAATTTAATGCATCTCTCATTCTCACTAGCAAAATTTCCTCATGCAACAGAGTTTGATGCATATTAAAAAGCCCAACTGGCAAAAGTGTAGAGAATAAAAGACTGCAGAGTGCAGTGTGTGTCCCTGAATAGAACTTCTATATTAAGCCTCACCTACCCATGGCTCAGGGAACACTGCAGAAGATGGGGCGGAAACATTGTAAGAGCAAAGCTTGATGCATTGTCATAAGGAAACAATCTTTCAGGCCTATGCAATTTTGCTCATGTCAACTTACAGCAATGGTGTCAGCATACAAAAGACCCATGCAAATTCAATCAGAAAAAAATCTCAATATAGTACTTGGGAAATGGGTAGCAGTCCCCAACCTTAGCAGAATAACTATTCGCAGCTGCTTACTGCTGGGTAAGGGAGAGTTGCTCTTCTTCAAGGGAGTGATTTTAAATAGGCTTAACTATACTCCAGCAGATGAATTTGCACTGAACGACACCTGGAAACAAAAATTTTACTCCGTAGGATTTAACAGAATGCATGAAATCCAGTGGCGGGCACTACAGGAGGGTATGGATAGGAAATGGCTTTAAAAAGACGCCTAAGATATATTGTACAAACATTCAATGAAATATATAATATTGAGAGAACTTAGAAAACTGCCTGAAAGTGCCTGGATCTGGCCTTCGAGTTGTGGTCAGATTTTCCAAAGCTCACCATGCCCATTCTCCTATATTGAGGCTATGTGTCGCCCCTCCAACTGCACAAAGCCTTCTCTGCTCTACAGTAAGGGCTCGGATTTTAGCGGACTGCCTGAAAGTGCCTGGATCTGTGTGGTATTAAGCTTCATCAGATTGTACCATGCCCAACCCCTTACATTGGGACCATGTGTAGGCCCCCCACTCCATCAGGATTAGGCTTCTCTGACCTACGGTAGGGGTTCATACCTTAGAAGACTACCTGAGAGTGCCTGGATCTGGCCTCAGTGTGGTTGTGAGCATCCCCAAATTGTGCCATCCCCAAGCCTTACCTTGAAACCAGGTGTAACCCCTCCCACTGCACCAAGTCTAGAGTTCTCTGTTTTACAGTCAGGGCCTGGACTATAGTAGATTGCCTGAGAGTGCCTGGATCTGGGTTCTGTATGGCGGTGAGTTTTCCCAAAGCTTTCTGGGCCCATCCCCCTACACTGAGACTACCTACATTCCATCCCACCATCCCAGCTCTAGGCATCTCTGCCCTTTAGAAGGGGCCCAGACCTTTTGAGAGTACCTAAATCAGTGCTACTGTTAGCAAGTTTTTCATATTGTGCTGTTATGGCCAGCTAGTAGGGGTCCAAACCTTAAGAGGAAGCCTGAGACTACCTGACTGAAGCCTGAATTGGGCCTCTGCAGAAGCTCCTTAGTAGCTGGACTGAAGCCATCATTTCCCTCCAAAATAAAATCTGAGAGAACCTGAAGTCTACACCAACCAGCTTTACATACCCAATAAAGAAACATCCAAGGCACACCAATAATATAAACAGAAGCAAATTTCAACCCAACAAAGGAAAGTTTGAGTTTCACACCAGAATCACAACAAAAGAAATCCACATGCAAAATCTCAACAAAAAAATAATAATATGGAAAACCAAAACAGTATGTTCCCACCAAATACCACCAGTACTGTAGAAGAGTTTCTCAATGAGAACCCCCTAGAGATAACCCAATACCCAGAATTTAAAAGAACAATCATAAACATAATCAAAGAATTCAATGAATTTAAAAAATATACAAACAGAAATATCAAAGAACTAAAAGAAGATAGAGATAAACTTCTGACTGAATTCAAAAAAGACAGAAGCATTGAAGAAAACAGGTTGAAATGAAGAAGGAAGTGGAAAACTCAAAAAGCCATTTTGAAACAACAGAGAAAGCCTCACCAATAGAATGAATGAAATGGAAAACAGAATATCAAGACTGGATGATAGAGTTGACAAATTGGACCATGCAAGCAAAGATTATGATTTTTTTTAAACATGGGAATGGAATATGTAGAAAACATGGGACACCATGAAAAGACCATATTTATGCATCATTGCATAGAGGGAGGAGAAGAATATCAGCATAATGGTATTGATCACATCTTCAACAGGGCTGTAGAAAAGATTCTCCCAAAATGAAGGAAATACATGCCCATACAAATACAAATACAAGAAGGACTTACAAAACCAAATACACAGGAAAAGAAAAGAGACTCCCATGGCATATCATTGGAGAAGCACTGAATATTCAGAACAAAGAAAGAATATTGAAAGCTGAAAAAGTAAAAACAGCAAGTCACATATAAAGAAAAACGCATCAGAATTATAACTGACTTATCAATTCAAACTACTAAAGCCAGAAGAGCCTGGACTAAAGTATTTCCACCCCTAAACAACCCTATATGCCAACCCAGAATACTTTACCTAGCAGAAAATGTCTTCTCATATGCTGGGTTTGATTTTAATTTGATCTAGGGTCTTGAGCTGCAATGTTAGGTCATTCATTTTTGCTCTTTCTGATTTTTAATGTAACACTTAGAGTTACACTTAGATTTACAGACTTCCCTCTTAGGACTGCTTTTAATGTGTCCCAAAGCTTTTGTTGTGTTTTATTATCATTTTCATTTAGTTCCAGGAATACATTTATTTCTTTATTAATTACTTCTTTCACCCATTCAGTGTTCAGGAGTGTGTTCCTAAGATTTCTGTTGGTGTTGATTTTTTCAGGAGTGTTTTCCTAAGATTTCTGTTGGTGTTGATTTTAGCCTTTATTATGTTGTGGTCTTAAAGGATGCATAGAATTATTTCAATTCTTTTGTAGTTGTTGAGGTTTGCTTTGTGCCCCAGTATATGGTGAATTTTAAGGAAAGTTCTATGGGGTGCTGAATTGGAAGTGTATTCTTTAGCTTGGGAGGAATATTATTCAGTAGATGTCTGTTAGGTTCATTTGATGTATGGTATAATTTAATTCAGATGTTTCTGTTTATTCATTGTCTGGTTGACCTGTCTAATGGAAATAGTGGGATATTGAAGTCCCCTATTGCTAATGTTTTGGGGTTAATCTGTGTTTTAAAGTTCTGTTGTAATACTTTCATGAAATTGGGTGCACCAGAGCTAATGTGTGTTTTATAGTCTTGGAGTACTGAGTTTATGAAATTGGGCACTCCAGAGTTTGGTGCATATATGTTCATGACTGTAATATCTTCCTGGTCAATTGTTCCCTTATTCAGAATGAAATGACTTACTTTGTCTCTTCTGATTAGTTTTAGTTTGAAGCCTTTTTTTTTTCAGATATAATAATGGCAAGCACTGTTTGTTTCTTAGTGTTGTTTGCTTGGAGTATTCTTTTCCATGCTTTCACCTTAAATTAGTGCCTGTTCTTGAAAGTGAAGATGCATTTCTTGCCAACAAAAGCATTTTGAATACTTTCAACTATCCTGTGTCTTTTGCTGGGGATATCCTGTCCATTGATATTTAATATTATTATTGAACGTGTGTGTATTGATTGCTATCATTTTGAGCTCTGTTTGCATTCCTGGTCTAATTTTGTGTTTCCACAATTTATCTTCATTTAGTTTCTTTCTGTTGACTTTTGGGTATAATGGTTCATTTTTCCATTCTTTATACTGCTCCAGGTATTCCCTGAATGGCTACCTTTGTGGACATGTATTCTTTCAGCATTTTTGTGTCCCCAGTCAAACTGTCTATAATCAAGAGAACAAATGATTCCAAATTCTGGCAAGGATGTGGAGCAATGGGAACACTCAGTCACTGCTGGTAGGATTCCAAACTCATGCAACCCCTTTGTAAAGCAGTGTAGAAAACTCTTAAAATCTAAAAATGAACCTTTCATATGACCCAGATATATCACTCTTTGGCATATACTCAAATGATTCATCCTATTGCAGAGATACTTGTACAACCATGCTTGTTGCTGCTCTTTCCACAATAGCTTCAAGAGATGTAAGCATCCTAAGTGTCCCTCAACTGATGAGTGGTTAAGGAAAATGTGATACATTTATACAATGGAGTTCTACTTAGCAGTAAAGAAAGATGATAATGAAATTTGAAGGTAAATGGATGGAACTGGTTGAAACTGTTATACTAAGTGAAGTAACACAGACGCAGAAAAACAAAAGATGTGTGTTCTCCCTCATACGGACATAGAACCTAGTAATCATGCCTTATATGTGAGTACATATCCTGATGTAACTGCAGGAACAAGAAAAATGGAAGAGAACCAGCCTGGTAAGGGGAAAGAAGGAACTGAAGAGAGAATAGTTGGAGACAATTGTTACTAAGGGAGAAATGTGTAATATGGTGTACTTCAATGGGAGGGGGAGAAGGAGGGCTACACCCCTAATTATAGGAAAAGGGGGAAGAAGGAGCTCAAGAGAGGTGGTACCATAGCAAACAGGAATTATCAAGGGAGAAGTGGGGAAAATGGGGACACTTTAAATGGGGATGTTGGACAGGAAATATAAGACAGGAAGAGAGGTGAGATAAATAATGCCTAACTAGTATAAAAAACCAGAGGGAGTCATATTACTCCAAAAACCTACTGAAAAATTACATATACAAATCTCTATAGGAGTCCATCTGTAAAGCTGAAGGCTACATAACATGCAACAGTGCCAGACAGGAAAAACTTGTCCTTGAGTTGTTGGCCAGGTAGTCCAAGAGACTTCCAAAATTGATTGCCTCCCAGAACTTCATGGTAAGTCCCTATTTTAGAAGACAGGAAATTTCGACATAGGTTTTGGAGCAATGGAGCTGAAACTGACCTGGAAGCCTCCTCCCCTGAAGGCTAGCTCTCATGGCTTTGGAGAGCACTGTGCAAGGTGGTAAGGAAGCATATCAACCAGTGGTATATCCCCAGCTTTAAGGCCTAAAACCACACCAATGACCAACACAGCAAATGACAACAGTGCAGGAGTGGCACTTTCATCTTTAGGGTAATCAACAGCTACCTAATTGGATTTAAAGCCCACCCAATGGGAGGAAACTCAGGTGTGGTACTGTAAACCTCACCAAATATACACAGCTGGAGAGGTCATAGATCTTACAGAAAACCCCAAGGCTGTCACATCCCTAGACAAATGTAATTTCTTACTATGTGAAAGATATGGAGCCTTAATGTACAGATTGTGGGTCCTCAGACAGTTCTCCTCTATTAAAACCCACCCACACAGAGTTCAGGGACCATTGTGGAAGAGGGAGCAGAAAAACAGTAAGAACGAGGAAGAAGGTGCATAATGGTACAGAAGTACACTCCTACAGGCTTCTGTGACTCTTTTCATATGCACCTACAACAATGGTGTCAGCATTCAAAAGACCCATGCAAGCTCAAGAGGACAAAAATCCAGCACATAACTGTGGAAATGGACAGTGGGCCCCAATCTTATTTGAAGAATTATTAGCAGCTTTATTGTTTGGTGAAAAAGAACTGATCTTAAAGAGAGGGACTTTAAATATGCTGACTAGACCTCAGAGAATGAATGCACACTAAGTGACAGCTAGGGACACTAACTTCACATTCTATGCCTCAACACAAATTTGTGAAAGTACAAATTCACTTGAAAGGAGAGAGCTTAAACTGAGAATTATGTTGAAGAATTTGCCTTCTCCTTAAAAACTACCTAGAGGAATCGACCCCTGGGTAAATACATAAAGCTGATGCAGCTGTGGTTCAAGAAGTGTCAGTATCCATCCTATGCTGGCCGGAAAACTTGGCATCTTTGTTCACAAACACTGTTTTTTTCTTTTTTTTTTTTTTTTTTTTTTTTTTTTGGTTTTAAAATGGGGGGGTTTTTTTTTTTTTTTTTTTTTTTTTTTTTTTTTTTTTTTTTTTTTTTAGGCTTGAAGATGGTGACGGTCTCTTAGTCATGTACCACAGTTCCAGAGTGATGCTGAGACCTGGGAATGTGTGAGTCAACAACCCTGCAAGTTGGTATTGAGAGGCCACTGCAGGAAACTGTTAAGATAAAGCCTAAGTCATAACAGAGAATTCAGAATGTGAGATGCCAAGACCATGGGAGGTCTGATGAGGAAAACTGCATGGAAAAGGTAGCGTTAGTCCAAGAGAAAGACAATATGTACTGCAGACAGCAAAGATCTGTGTAAGGTGCTGCCTATCACATTTTGGAGTCTTGATGATTCCATCGTGAATCCCAGAAATTGGAAATGTAACTTATGGACTTCATGCTTTCCATGCTCAATTTCTATGTCAATTTAGTCCAATTATTCCTTGCTATTCCTCCATTCTTCTCTTTTGGAAGAGGATTTTTTATTATAGTCAGAATGTATGATGTTTCTACTCAACTATTCAGTCTACAGTAAACCACTAGACTACCCAAACTTCCACAATTATCTACTAGCTCAATTATAAACCAAGTAGTTCGAGTGTCTCAGAATTAATCTGTCTTCTTCACCTTCCCTCAACTTGGCACCAAATTACAAAAAATAATCTCAATCCTGAGAGTGATTGAGAAAGAAAGCAGCTATCCAGCAATCAAAATTAGTGTCTTAAGTTACCTAAGAACAAAGAAGCTCAGCATACTGCAGTAATTTGTTCCACTCTGGAGAGATAGACTGGACAGGACTTTTGTCTGGAGAAATTGATAGTAAAAGTTTTGAGAAATAGCTCACCTAATCCTTTGTGGTTAGGTAGCTTGAGCAGTGTAATCCTCTGAATGTAGAATTTCATGATCTCTGTATTAAGAGAAAAGCATGTCATCAAGAAAATTTCCACCTTGAGTATAAACTTCAGTGTGTTGATACATTCTTTGCTCTTGGCTCTGTCATCTGAGCCTTAGAGCATCAATTGACATCCCTTTCAGTCTTACTACCATACTTGATCAAGGTGCTATAGTTTTGACAGTTTTATTTTTTATTAATTTATTCTTTATAGAAGGAAGAGTTGTTTTAGGCTCACAGATCCAGATACATAAGAGTCCATCAAAGTGCAGGAAGCACGGGAGCAGGAAGCTAGAGCAGAAAGCTGTGAGCTCCATCTTCGAGCAGGAACAGGAAGCAGAAAGAGAAAAAATTGAAAATGCAGCAACGGTATGATGTTGGGAGCTACTATTATTATGGGCACAGCCATTGCTGCATTAGGCTGTGGCAGCTTGCCTTGACTTAAGCACTTGAGAAAGAATGCTTGCACCCTGGGAGTTTCCCTGCTCTCTGCTTCTGTGGTCTGAGTTGACAGGCTGTGCTTCCCTGATTAATTGGCAGTCTTGGAAACATAACTAAAGAGTTCTTCTTCAGTTTATGGGCACCGGAGTTTCTCAGCACCGTTAGCTTGGTTTCTATATAGAAATAATGAATTACAGTAGTTGCTAAGAGTAATCACAAACAGTACACCTTATATCTAAAATATTATAAATATTCTGCAGCTGAATCTTGGATACTGTAAACGTTGTGTGAGTTTCGGTTGGTGAAGTAATGTATTCTTGGTACTAATGTAATGTATCCTTGGTTATTCCTTGGTTACTTTCTGTTTAGTGATGCACCCTTAGTTCTTCCTTGGTTACTCCAGATCTGATTCCTGTATAAGCTTGCTTTAGCTCATAATAAACATGCACTGCCACATAAACCTCTGCATCCCCTGTGTCCTGATTTCTATCCGTCGGGGTCCCCAGGCCCTTCAGGCGTGAAATATGGTCACTGAACCATGACAGCATGAGCTCTCACAACTTGAGCTCAGTGAGTTGCTTCCTCCAGCAAGACCATACCTCCTAAACATCCCCAAACAGTGCCACCAACTGGGACAAATATGCAAATATGTGAGCCTATGGGATCATTTTTTTATCAAACCACTTCAGTCTGACTAAGAATTTGAGTCTTCCTTATCATTTTGAAGAACCAACATTGTATGACATTGATGCTTTGTATTGTCCTTTTCATTTAAATTTCATTGTCATTCAGTTTTTATTATTTTTTCCATCCATTCATTTTGGATTAAGATGTTTAAATGAAATTTTAAAAACCTAATCTCAAATGTAAATTTGACATTATTTTTATTTATTTATTTCTATTTATAACATCTTACATAATATAAATTATGATTTTAATAAAAATAAATATGAGATTTATATTTTATCTTAAAGTATTATACAAATAGTTCTACCTATAATTATACAAAAGCTATTCCTGATGAATTCTAAGAATCAATGGTGGCATTGGAATGTTGAATAACGGAATGGAAAAATAGAGGTTTACAAAAAGGACTATCA
>NW_008355253.1:450959-472279 GCF_000622305.1 Nannospalax galili | reverse complement strand
AAATAATAAATATATTATAGAATAAAATAACATGAGTTTATATAATTACTGGTAGTAGAGATGCACTTTTAGTTGAGTCTTCATTGTTAAATGTGCTTCACAAGCAAATTTGTGAAATAGTAGCACTTCCTTTGAGATTTCTTTGTTGACAGTTTGATAGTTAATTATACGTATCAAGTTTTTAGTCATTTCTGCTCTGCTAAGAGGTTAACAAAAATTTCTAGAAGACTGTTTCTAGAAGGATTATGTAAATAAAGCTTATTGTGCTCCTCATTGTAGTCACTGACATTCAGTTTGCTAAGGGCCTAAACAGAACAGAAAAACAGAGGAGGAAAAATTTATCTTCTGGTTTAAGCTGTAATATTAATCTTCTGTCCTCAAATTGCAATAGAAACTCAGCCCCAAACTCAGTTCTCAAGCTTTCAGGCATACTGTAGAACTGATATCATTTGTTGACCTGATCCTCAAGTCTTTGTCAGTGGATTTTCTGAGATTCCAGCTTTTAAGCTGTTCCAGATCATGGTACACAGCCACCATGGATACACAAGCCAATTCTTAACCATCTTCTTTCTCTACTATATATACTAATACACAGACATATATATGTATATTTTGCCCCTTTGGTTCTGTTTCTCTGAAAAATATTAATACATAACACATGACTATATTTTTATATGATATATTACATATAATGATATATAACATAATTTTACTATGTAATTTTAATTTTAATGTATTATGGGTTCTTCTCTTGTCTCTTTCTTTTGTTTGTTCTTCCTTTCCATCATTATTCCTTTCTTTTCCCCCCATCATCAAATACTAAATAATGGCCTTTTGTTATAATTATGGAGATAAGCAAGGATGTGCCAAATGCCAGTCTCTCAAAGTTGGCATTTTGTAAATATAGTGATTGAGCAAGACATAGGTAGACAGATGATAGGAAAAAAGAACAAAATAATGATAGATGATATGTAGGTACAGGGATATATTTTTCTATACATATATGCCACACATAACAAATATATACATATATATGAGAACTGGAGAATTAGTGTAATGACATGTAGTAACAATAGCTGCCATTATGTTACTAAGGGTATTTTGTTGTGTTTTATTATATTTTTTAGAGAAAAGATTTCACAAAATAGCTCATTACTCATCCTCTTGCCTTACTCATTTGATTACAGGTGGACAGCACCCCATCTGCTTTAGATACGTTGTTCTGTGCTGAAAAATTATCTTAAATATGAATGAAGAAAAAGAGCTATTAAATTATGGAGAGGCATATATCAGGTACAATCACTTAGGGATAGGAATCTACTTGTTAAGTCCATCTGAATTCAAGAATGTGAGAAAAGGCTGAAGTGGAAATCAGAGGTGAATGAAGGATGAAAAGTGAATTTTGACTAGCATGGGGGGGGCCATATCATGAATGTCTGAGTACTTGGAATTTTAGACTACTTGGGAAATTATAGTAGAAATTATGGTCGAAAATAAGAATGATTTTACTTGCTTAAAATTCTTATGAAGAAAATCATATTGAGGAACAAAAGGGTCTATTAGTTACAGAGTTGCTCAGATGAAGGAAAAAAATTAATTATTTTATGAGAGAGCGTTGGGGTATATGGATATCTTCTATTGTCTTTTTAAATGTCATTTTAGTATTATATGCAAGTTATACTTTTGGAATTTTATTTTTAAACTGAATTTTTGCTATTTTCATACAATATAGTATGATGGTGTTTATATCCCCTCCCCTATCCACACCTCCCACTGTAACCCAATTTAATGCACTTATACTATGATATATAGACTCTGATTTGTGTCCCCAAATTTCCTTCAGGGTGGATATATCCACAGAGCCCACCAATAGGTCCAACCCCCTCCCAGCAGCCATCAATTGCCAAAAGATGTTTAGGATGGGTTGGGATTTCTTATCCACTTCCTTGTATCTATGGCTGGGATTTTGCCTTCTTTGAGTTAGCATAGGACTTGTGCATGCTGTAACCATTGCTGTAAATTCCTGTGAATAACTGACCTGCCATCTCATTTCCTTCTGGTCATCCATCCCACTTAGCTTTTACTTTTGAGCCTCGGTAAGCAGAGATTTGAAATAGCTGTCCTATTGAAGGATAAGCATCTGCAGATTCTTGTTCTATTCACATTGGACAATTGTGGGTTTCTGTGTTAATCGCCATCTGCTGCATAAGGAAACTTTTCTGGTGAGAGTTTAAAGATGCGTTCATACTATGTGTACAGGTTGCATTGAATATTTGTCCCTTAGGGTAAAGCATCTGACAGACACTGCTGAATCTCTGTAATGGTGTCCATCTGTTGTAAAAAGAAGATTCTTTAACTAGAGGTAAAAGATACACTTATCTGTAAGTATGAGGATGCACATCTAGAATGAATTAAGAAACTGTTCTAGGGATGTGGCAAATGTTTATTTTTAGTATCTATGACCACTCCAGCCATGTGCAATTGGCTATGCTTACAGCATCACAGATGAGTGATTGAGCAAGTCTTAATTCCAATTAGAGAGCTGTTGATTACTCCCAAGATTAAAGTGTCTGTACTGTACCAAGAACTATAGTTTTGGGGCCAGTCATTGTTTATTAAGCTTTGCAGGTAGGGAGGACCATTGATGTTGTCTTCCTTTGCAGTTTGTATAGTGTTTTATGATACAATAAGAGCTGTGCTATTCTGGGAGTTTCTTGTACCCTGAACACAACTGGAAGGGAAGTTTCTCTTGCCTGACATTGTTGGGTTTTGTTATATAGCATTTATATTTACACTGTACTTATTTTATGTGTATGTGTATTTTTCAGAAAGATGTTGAAATCATACTTTTTCCTCTTGTTTTTCATATTACTTAAGCATTTACTTCTCTCATCTCTCCCTACTCACTCCTCAATTAAATTATCCCCATCCAGGGGCTGGAAAGATGCCTCAGTGGTTAAGCACACTGGATATTCATGCAAAGGACCCAGATTCAATTCCCAGCACCCACATGGTGTTTAACAGCTGTCCAAAACTCCACTTCCAGGGGATCTGATGCCTTCTTCTGATCTGTGCAGGCAATGTACAACACAGGTACACTTATATACATGCAGGTAATACACTCATACACATAAAAGCAACAATTTTTTAAACATTACCGCCCCATTCCTCCCTTACTAAACCTGTCTCATTCTATCCCCCATCTATAGTTCCTTCTTCCCTTTTATGCTCAGGATATCATTTCATTTACCTGGCTCCTGGGGTTACATCAGGATATGTAATCATATCTAGGGATTTGGAGCTAAAATCTACAACTGAAAGAGAGCATACATCACTTGTTTTTCTAAGTCTGTTACTTCATTTAGTATAACAGTTTCTATACTTGTAAGTTTTGTGGTTTTATTGTTTTTTTCTGCTGAGTATAACTCTGTGGCCTAAATGTTCCACATTTTCATTATCCCTTCATCAGTTTAGAGACACATAGGTTATTAGGTAGATGCATTTCCACTTATCAGCTATTGTGAAAAGTGGGACACCAAATGTGACTGTGCAAATACCTCTGTATTAGGATGAGTCCTTTGGGTTTTAGCCAAGGAGATGTATAACTGGATGATATGGTACATTTATTTTTAGTTTTCTAAGAGGTCTCCCTAAGTATTTCCACATTGACTGTACAAATTTTCAATACCACCAGCAATGGATAAGGGATTCTGTTTCCCCAAATCCACTCTAGCACTTGGTGTCATTTGTTCTCTCAATCTTAGCCATTCTGACTAGGGTTAGATGACATCTTAAAATAGTTTTGATTTTAATTTCATAAAAATTTCCTAATTTCCTAATTTCCTTAAAGATGTTCAAGAATTTAAAGGTCTTTCTTAGTCATTGTTATTTCTTCTTTTGAGAGCTCTCTGTTCAGATTAATAGCCCATTTTTAATTTGGGCATTTGTTTTCTTGCTCCTTTTTATCAGTTTTTTGTATATTCTGGATATTAATTCTCTATTGGCTAAATAGTTGGAGAATATTTTTTTGTCCCACTCTGTAGGCTTCGATAGGTTATTTCCTTTGCTATACAGAGGATTTTAGTTTAATGAGATCCCACTTGTCAATTGTTGACCATAATTTCTGAATGACTTTTTTTCATTTAGAAAGACTGTTCATTCACCTATATCTTATAGGCCTATGTATTCTCCTAAATCTTTCAACATTTCAAGTTTTGTAGTGAGGTCTTTGATTCATTTGGCATTGATTTTTGCAGGGTGATAGGTATGGGTCTAATTTCATTCTTCTACATGTGGAATTAGAATTTTTCCAGTATCATTTGTTGGAGATCTCTTCTCCAATATGTGTTATTGGCACCTTTGTCAAATATTAGATGACTGCAATTGAAGGTAGTAATGTTTAGATCTTCTGCTTGGTTTCATTGAGTTACAAGTGTGTTTTGTGCCAATACAATGATGTTTTATGATTATAGCTCTATAATATAGATTGAAGTCTGCTATAGCATTGCTTCTTGTGGTCATGATTGCTTTGGCTGTCTGGAGACTTCTGTGCTTTCAGATGAATTTTAGAATAAATTTTTCTATTTCTGTGAAGGATATTATGGTTATTTTTATGGTGTTTTCATTGAACCTGTAAACTTCTTTTGTAGGATGGTCATTTTCACTATATTGCTTTTACCAATCCAGCATGCCAAAGGTCTTTCCATCTACTTGTGCCTTCCTTAATCTCTCTCTTCAAAATTTAATTTTCTTTGAATATGTATTAAATGACTTTGGTTAGGTTTATCTGTAGATATGTTTTTGAGGCTATTGTGAATAGAAATGTTTCTGTGAGGTCTTTAATTGGTTGTTCTTTGTATATAGACATATTACTAATTTTTGTAGACTGACTTTATTACCTACAACATTGTTGAAAGTGTTGATAATTTCTAGAAATTATGTGGTGCAATTTCTGGAATCTCATATAATATCATCTGTAAATAAGCATAATTTCACCTATTCTTTTCCAATTAATGCCTTTAATTTTCTTTTCTTGTCTTATTACTAGTGATTAAAGAACTAAATGGAAAAGGAGTGAAGATAGTTGAAAACCTTGTCTGAATTCTGTTTTTAATGGGAATGCTTCCAGATTTTTTCCATTTAGAATGATGTTGCTGTGTGTTTGTTGTATTGTAGCCTTAATTAATTTGAAGTATGCTCAATCCAGTCTGTTTTTCTCTAGGACTTTTATCATGAGTTGATGTTGGATTTTGCCAAAGGCCTTTTGTATATCTTTTGAAATGATCATTTGACATTTTTCTTTAAGTCCATTTATATGATTTATTATATTTTCAGCTTATGTGTTTTGAACCATCTCTGCATCTCTGGAATAAAGCCCACTTAATAAATGTTTATAATCTTTTTAATGGTGTCTGTATGTGATTTGAGGGTATATTGTTGAGAATTTTTGCATCTATGTTTATTAGTAATATAGGCCTATAGTTCTGGAGGTTTTGGTGCTTTTCTTTTCTTTTCTTTTCTTTTCTTTTCTTTTCTTTTCTTTCCTTTTCTTTTCCTTTCCTTTCCTTTTCCTGGTTTGGGTATGAGAGCAACAGTCACATCACAGGAGGAGTTTGGAATTTTTCGATGTGTTTTATTCTTTTTGAGTAATTTAAGTGATATTGGTTGTAGATCTTCTTTGAAGGTCTTCTAAAATTCTGCTGCTGTGAATCTATCTGGGCCAGGGCTTCTTCTTTTTTTTTTTTTCAGTTGGATGGCTTTGTATTCCCTTCCTATTTACTTATTTGATATGGTTCTCTTTAGGCTACTGATCTTTTCTTGGTTTCACTTTGGTGGTTTCCATAAATTTAGAAATTCCTCCATTTCTCTTAGGTCTTCAAATTTAATAGAGTATAAGTTTTTAATGCATTCCTTTATAGCATTATAAGGATCTCATGATCTTTTTGTTGTTTGTTGTGATATTTCCCTTTTCATCACTGATTATGTTGATTTAGATTTGCTTTTTCTTTCTTTGGTTTGACTGGTTCAAGATTTGTACAGTTTATCTTTTCAAAGAACCTAGTCTTAATACACTGATCCATTTTTATTTATTTTTGATAGGGTGTCCCTAGTCCCAGACCACCTGGAAGTCACTATGCAGACCAGATATCCACCAGAAATCCTGGAATTAAAGGCGTAGGCCACCATACCCAGATCACTGATTCTTTGTAATATTTTCTTAGTTTCCATTTCACTAATTTTTGCTATGAGTTTTGTCAGTTTTCCTTGTCTGCTGAGCTTGGGTTGTGTTTGTTGTTTCCCTTCCAGAGTTTTGAGTTGTACCATCAAGTTATTTTCTTATTTTTGTACCATCAAGTGCTTTTTCTTATTTTCTAGTGTAGATGCTTAGAGGTATAAACTTCCCTCTTAGATTCCCTCTTTAGTTTCATTATGTTGTATTATTGTCAATTTGGGAATAATTTTATTTCTTTCTTGATCTCCTCTTTGACCCATTCATCATTCAGGGGTGTGTTGTTTAATCTCTAAGCATTTATGTAGTTCCTAGACGTTCTTTTGTTGTTCCTTTTCAGATTTATTGCATTGTGGTCTGATTAAATGCTTGGAATTATTTCAATTCTTTGTATTGGTTGAGATTTGTTTGGTGACTTAGTATGGTGTCTATTTTAGAGAAAATTCCATTGATTGCTGAGTAGAATGTGTTTTCTTTGGTGCTTGGGCAAATATTCAGTAGATGTCAGTTATATCCATTTGATATATGGTATTTAATTCAGATATTTTTCTCTTTTTATTTATTGTATATTTTATCTATCTTTTGGAGACAGTGGGGTATTGAAATTGCTTACTACTACTGAATTGGAGTCAGTCTTTGTCTTGAAGTCCTATAGTCTCCTATAACAAAATTGACTGCACCAAAGTTTGGTGCATATATGTTTATGATTGTAATGTTTTCTTGGTCAATTGTTAGTTTCATCAGGAAACTCATTCCAGTTTGGAGTCTTTGGTAATTTATATATTGAAATACTTTCCTCCAGGCTCTTCTTACCTCTATTTTTGCATTGAATTGTCAGCCGTTATCCTGATGTGTTTTCTTTTATATACAACTTATTATTTTTCTCTTGATGCTTTCATTACCCTCTTTATGTTGGGTACTTTTAGTGTTTTTATTTTGATAAGCCATGGGGAGTTTCTATTCCAGTTGAATAGTTCAAAAATCATTAACCTGGAAAATTTTCTCTTTCCATTATGCTTATGTTGCATTTGTTTTTTTGCATGGTTTCCTATGTTTCCTATGTGTTCCATTCCTGTGTTGTTTGTTTGTTTGCTTGTTTGTTTTAAATAAAGATTTCATGTTCTTTGCTTGAGTGGACCAATTTTTCAAATTTATAATCGACTACTGATAATCTGTTTTCCACTTCATTAATTCAATTTGGGAGTCTTTTCCTCTCATTTCCAAATTGAAATATTGCATTTTTCAATTCTCTCTTCATTTCAACCTGAGTTTTATTCATTATTTCTCTTTCATGAATTCACTTTTCAAATCTTGTATTTTTTAATTTCATTCATTGATGTATTTGTATTTTATTGCACTTTTGTCAGAGGTTTTTCCCTATCTTTGTTTCTGTGTTCTTTAAATTTAGTGAATACTTTGATCATATTTATGATTGTTCTTTTTAAAATTCTGTGTCCTTGGGTTCCTCTAGGTACCACTCTTCTATACGATTGGTGAGGTTTGCTGGGAATGTATTGTTTCGGTTTTTCATATTATTTTTCTTGTTTTTTGTTGTTGTGATCTGGGTATGTGGATTTTTTTGTTGTTGTTATTGCCTTTATATCTGATATGAAACTCACATCTGTTTTAATTGAGTTGAAATTTGACTCTGTTTACATTGTTGATGTATTTAATGTTTTACTGCAGTGACCTGATTAATCCAGGAAAGCTAGTCAGGAGCTCCCCAGGAGAGCAAAGGGGCCTAGGCCCAAGTTGAGGGGTAAGTATCATCTGGGCTGGTTCTAACTAGCTAAGAAATGAAGGAATGAGGGGTTGGAGAGATGGCTCAGCAGTTAAGAACACTGGTTGGTCTTGCAGAAGACCTGGATTCAAATCCCAGCACCCACTTGCAGTTAACAACTGTCCATAACTCCAGTCTCAGGGGACCTGACAGCCTCTTCTGTCCTCCACAGGCATTGCACAACATGGGCGCCCTTACTTACATGCAGGCAATACAGGAATACACATAAAATCAAAATAATAAATAAAATTTTAAAAAAGAAAAAGAAACGAAGGCATGAGCCATTGAACAAAGTGAGTGTGTGTGGGGGTGTGTTCTCAAAGCACAGGAATGGTGAATAGGCACAGTGGGATCAGGCTATCTTTTCCAGCTAGTCACGATCTCTCAGATAACCATCCCTTTACAAAAAATTTATAATCAGAAGAAACTAAGTATTCTTACACCACAGATATTTTTTTCTAAATGAAATGATAGGCAAATAGCTTTTTGTTTGAAGTCAGTTTGACAAATTTATATACCAATATATGATAAATAGAAACTTTCTTATATTTTTAGAATTTCCTAAGAGGTTAAATTATTTTTATTGCCATATAATTGCATATTTTTCTGGGTACCATGTGATATTTGCCATGGATTTTGAAGTTTAATGATGTAGTCAGTGTGATTAAAAAATCCATTATCTCTAATAAGTATTTTTGAGTTGAAGAGATTTAAAATCCATTCTTCTTCTGTTTTGAAATAAATAGTAGATTACTATGAAATGTCTCTCTAGTCTGTTTAAAACTCTAGAATTATTCTTCTGAACTGTATTTTATACCAACTCATTAATCTCTCCCTCTCTTCTACATACCGCTACTTTTTCCAGCCTTTGTACCCATCATTCTACAGTCCGTAAGTATGAAATCAACATATTTTGTGACCTCATATTAGAGAGAACACGATGTCTGCCTTCCTATGCTGTTTTTTACCACATAATGTTTTCAAGACTCTATAGACTTTCCTCAAAAAACTAAAAATGTAATTACAATATGACTTATCCATTATATTCCTATGTATGTCAAATGGCTTTAAGACAGCATCCCACAGTGATACCTGCACATACATGTATATTGCTGCAATATTTTCTTTTTTAAAAAATATTTTTTTATCCATTACTTTTATTCTATGTGTATGTGTGCATTGCCTGCATGTAGCTAAGTGCACCCATTTCATGCAATGCCCGTGGAGGACAGAAGAGGCTGTCGAATCCCCTGGAACTGGAGTTATGAACAGTTGTTAGCTGCCATGTGGGTGCTGGGATTCAAACCCAGGTCTTCTGCAAGAACAGCCAATGTTCTAAACTGCTGAGCCATCTCTCCAGTCCCTGCTGCACTATTTTCAATTGCCAGTTTAGAAAATAAACGTAGGTAGCAATCAACAGGTGGATAAAGACAATAGATGAGCAGGCAGAAATTGTCAGCAAACTAAGTTGTAGTAGAGTTTAGGAAATGAATGTGTGTGGTTTTTAAAAAGACTAAATAACATTTACTATGACTTTTGCATGATTACCTGGATTTAATTTGATATCACAGTCTTTTTTTTTTTTCATAAACCAATTTTTCTGCACTGAGCAGAGTCCTGTTACCTCAGTCAGTATTTTTGGTTTTCCACTTCCTGCACCCTCAGCCTCTGTTCACCCCAAGCCCACCCTGTCCTGCTGGGCTTCTTCTGTTGGTCTGATGGTTCTTTTTACATCCATCTTCATAAGAGGTATGCCTGTTCTCGCTTGTGCAGAAAACATTGCTCCAGATTCAGATCAACTGGATTTCTTTTTCTGTCCTTCACCTAGTTTTTAAGGTTATTTATTTAAATGTCTAATATATTTTATTGTAACAGACATTGTTTGGCCAACATTGCATATTTGAGTGGCACTTCACAATCCAGTTTAAAAAAAATAAATAAAACATTTTAGTTAGAAAAATGTAAATAACTGCATTTTATTCAACCATAATGAAAAAATGAAATTTTGTCATTTGATACTAAATGGGTGCAACTGGAGATAATCATATTAAGTGAAATAATCCAAATTCAGAAAGACAAACATCATTTGTTTTCTCTCATTTTTGTATCTTAAATTTATATAGATACATAAAATCATATACATGATCATGCATTGAAATGAAAGTGGGGGTCAGGAGAGATGTATCAGTGAATAAGAGGATTAAGAGCTTTGCCTGCTCTTGCTGAGGACTGGGGTCCATTTCCTAGCACCCACGTGGTTGCCAGCAACCATCTTAAATTCCACCTTCATGGGATTGCTTGTCCTCTTTTGTCTCTGTAGGCATTGCACCCTTGAGTGCACTTACATACATGCAGGAAAAGCATTCATACATATGAAATAAAAAATAAGTGGACTTTAAGAAGGATATGAAGGCAGATATGAAAGCAGAATGAGACTGGAGAAAGAAGAGGTGATTGAGAGGGGAAGAGGAAGAAAGGACACAGGATAAGGGAGAGGAAAATATTGTCAAAGTACAATGAATAAAAATAACTTTATCAAACCCATCACCATGTACAGTGAACATACATCATTTAAGAAGTTAAAAACTGGATTTACATTTAGGAATGGTTGTTAAAAACAAATTTTCAAAAAGAAAAATGGACAATAAATGAAGGGGGAAAAGTTCAACATTTTTATTTACCACATACAGGGATTAAGAATCTATACTTCATTAAGATTGCATCTCATGCATCAGAATGGATACCAGAAAGAAGAAAAAAAAAAGTTGTGGAGCTGTGATGCAGTTGTAGAATGCTTTCCTAGCATGTTTAAGACCATGGAATAGATTCCTAAACCTATGAAAAAATGTGAGTGAGGATGATGGAGAAAAAGAAGTCCTTATACATACCTGGAGAGAGTGCAAATTACTCTAGCTACTATCAGAATCATTATGGAAGTTTCTTAAAAAACTAAAAGAACTTCCACATCACCCAGTTCTGTACCTACTGCAAACATATGTGAAGGAATCTGTTGTGAGCTGCTTCACCAGAGAAGTACACTCAAACAGTTTTGCTGAATGAAAGCCGCCGGCAACTACACTAGGGTATCAGAACCCAAGTGTGTAGCCCCATGTTGACCCTAGGGTAAGCTTTTATACAGAGAAACCATAACCAGGGGTGAAATTTTTAGTTCCAAAGCTTACAGGTGTAAAGACCCCTTAATAATTTTTATTCTATTAAGCAACAATTATTATTTTGCAGGAGCAAGCCAAGCATAACCTACAGAAGCCATAAATCTGCAGTTAGCAGGTACACTCTGGAACATGCTGACCTGTTCCCAAGACAACTGGGTCCTGCTGACCTGTATTCTGATAACCTGGGCCAACTGCCTGATAATTGTAGAGACTAGAGTCAGCCTAAACTTTAACATGGTGTGGCTATGGTCAAGAAGGTGCCATATCACAAATTCAAGAGTAGAAAAATCTGCACCCACATTCTCAGTTTTTGAAACACTATTCACAACAACCATGTCATTTCTTGGTGCCATCAATGGAGTAGGTATGTAAAAAGTGGAATACATACATAATATAATATTGGATAGTCATTAAAAGAATAAAACCATGCTGATTTCAGGGAACTAGAAGTGGAGGTCATCATTTTAGACAATTAGATGAATAAAGTTAAGGATAACATGTTTCTTTTCATGTATGGAACATAAAAATTAATTAAAAAATAAAATAATAAAATAAAAACCATGAAGATAGAAGGAAAATGAATAGGGAAGGATGAGAGAGGGTGGAAATGTGGGTCATAGGGGAGAAATAAGAAGAACGTTTATGTTATGTGACAACAAAATGGGCACATTATCAGAATAAATATTTCTGAAAAGAGATAAAAATAGTTCAGAAGAATGTTAAAAATGATCAAAATCAATATTTGTGGAGGTTGAAGACATACTTAGACTGCTTGTCCAGCATTTACAATGGTGTGAGTTTAAATACTAATATCATAAAAAATTTAAATCACCCGGCTGGGCGTGGTGGTGCACACCTTTAATCCTAGCACTCAGGAGGCAGAGATAAGCAGATCTTTGTGCATTAAAGGCCAGCCTTGTCTACATAGTCAGTTTCAGGCCAGCTGGGGCTACAAGGAGGCCCTTCCTCAAAAAGATTTGAAAAAATTATTTTAACCCACCATTATCCTGGAATGCTGGTGTACACTTGCAATTACAGTACTCAGGAAGCAGCATAATCAGGGACCTGAGGCTAGTATGGGCTATATATTAAGTTTAAAAGAAGCCTGGTCTGCACAGCAAGATGCGACAAAACAAAGCAAATCAGAACAAAACTTGAGAAAATGCAGTTCAGAGTCATAATGAGGTATCATCTTCCCCTCAGGGTTGAATGAGGAGTGCTTAAGTGATGAAAAAAATAGCAAGGAGGCAGAAATAATGAGAAAGAACTATGTTTCTCTACTCAGCTTGACTGGTCATCTGGATATTACTTGGATACCTTACTTGAAAGTATAAATTCCTGGATCATCTCTGTCTCTCCTTCTCCACTTCTAATTGCTTACCATCAGAGGATCAGAAAGAGAAAAGAGGTGGTGAAAAGTTGGATCCTAAAAATCAGTGAACAGGGAGAAATAAATCTAAACAGAAATTTTGCTGCTATGATTTGAGCATGGTAATGCTTCACTGGGGAACATACGATAATATGGAAAAAGATGCGCCAGTCATGTTTCCAACATAACCCAAACCAATAGAATAAGAGCAAAAAAATTAGCCAATGATCAAGGAAGTAGAAATGTCAGCAGGTGCGGTTTGAAGGCTGGAAACCCATGAGTGCTGAGAAATCATTCCAAACCTAGTCAGTACTGAAAATCAGAACTGATGGTATAAGTTTGAAAATAAAATCCAGTAGGTTTGATACACAGGAGATCTAACTTTTCAGTTGGGTTCTGAAAACTCAATATTACCAATGCTTCCTGAAAGTATACAGGCAAGAAACAAACCTGTTCAGCGTTTTTGGTCCTACTCAGGTCTTAGGTGGATTACATGGGGTCCAGGTATATTTGGTTGTGTAAAAATCTAGTCAGTCTTTTAATAAATGCCAGTCTTCTGATACTCTTATAAGATATGTCCATGATAACTTTGAACCACATTTATAGGCACCCCATGACCAGTTAAGGTGACACATAAAATTAATTGTAGAGAGATAAATAAATGAGAAAAGGATTTAGAATACAAAACCGAAATGGACTCCAGACAAGTGTTTAACTGACTGGTAATTCCTAAAACTGGGAATAGTTGTACCACTTTAATAGGCTGACATCATACATGACTGTAAGGACAAATAGAATTAATTGTAACCTGTAATAATGAGTCAGAAATATGAATTATAGGCTGTAAATTGTATGATATCAAGTAATTTTTTAAGTTGTTAGATTTGATGTTTACATGATGATCATGTCCAAAAACATATATTATCTATTGAATAGTTTATGGATAAACTGATATGTTTTACATTTGGTCTAAAATAGTATTGAAAATTTCAATGGCGTTTAAGTGTATGGGCCTGTTAAAAATTAGATTGGAATATGAAAGAAGACAGCTCTATGGACCGACTTATGCACTTTAGATTAGGTTGTTCTTTATCTTTTTTTTAAATTTTGTTTTTGTGTTCTCTCCACAATGATTCCTGCCTTCTGATATTTATACCTGAAGGGTCCCCTTCCACATTTTATCAGCATCAGTTTCTGTGACAAATGATTTACTTCAGAAAGTGCTTGATTTCCAGTACTAGGTTGTAGATGGTATTATGGTTGCTATTATGTTCTATCTCACTTTATCTTTCTTTGTGTATTCATTTTCATCTCTATAACTCTCTATTTCCATCTCTCTCCCTCTTGAGCTCTCAACTTTAAGTCTGGAAAACAGCTTCTTTAATGAACATGGTTCCTAGGAGCCAAATGGTAAGAAATGGAAATTTCTGGTGGGTAGTCATAGACCAGACATGGATTGCCAATAATTATATTAAGAAACTGGAAACATATCCTCCAGCCCCAAGTTGCTCCAGTCGAGTTTGACGGCAACTCATCAGAAATCCAATGGTAGAAGTAGCAAGAGAAAGTTATCAAAAAAACAACAGTCAAATAAATACTTAGTGATGAAATAGGTGTAACATAAAAAATGAAAAAAAAATCATCTTTAGCTGTATCTTAACACAGATCTGATCCTAAATCATGACCTTTGATTGAGCCATACATATTCAAACCTATGGGGGCAATTAAACATTTATTTTCAATGTTTACTTCCATAGTTGCTTATGAAGAGCCTACTTTAGCTGTAGTAGCCAGTTAGATCTAGCTCCTGTATTAAATTACCTGTAAGGTATCCAGCTTGAGAATACCCTATCTACATAATAATGATTTGGATGGATATTGGAATGAACAAGAATTCTTCCTTGTGGTTTATAGCCAGAAAGCATCTGCTAAAAATTCTTGCTATAAATTTTAGGGTCTATTATCTAGGGTCTTGTATAACAAGTTTCAAATTTCTCATAGCATAGCAGACATAGTAATACCCATATCACTGATTACTTTATGATCTGCAGTAACTTACTGGGAAAGAAACAGTTGACTAAATGCTAAGCCCTATTCACAGGCTGTCAAATTTGTGTTTTCTTATGGCTATTTCAAGATTGAGATATGCATCTTTGCACTATAGTCTTGGTTCCTACAAGCAGAGCACTCTCTTTCTTATCAAGAAGGCTAGTTATGCAGACTGCTGTAGTTGAGGAGCTGTGATTGCCTTGCTTCAGTTTCTAGAATTTTCACAGCCATACTTTCAGGTCACTTTCTCTGCTTGTAAATAGTTTTTGGTAGCTCCAAGAAGATAACTGGTGACAGGGACAGAACATATTGTTCCACCACACTTTTACGGTACATGTAGCTCATACTTTAAGAACTCAGCCACCTCATCAAGCTCTGAATACAGAGCTTTCACCTCTGCCACCTTCTCTGGGTCTTCCATACATAATTGTCCACTAAGATCTAGCTTTGTTGTGGAGTGGCTCCTTGAAGGCATTGAACCATTGGCCAGCTGCATTTGTTGCCCTGGGAATCATTCCACAATTTTCCAGTCACACTGGGGTTCTCAGAGATGTCAAGGTAATCATTGCAGATGTGATAGAATTCATCCATCTCAGCATGATATTCATGGCATTGGCGTGTTCCTCCTGGTCAATGCCTACACAGTGTTCATGGCAGCCACAATAAATAGGTAGAAGGGTAGAAAACCTTTGTGTGCTTAGCAATAGATTTCATAGTCTTTTCAAAATATTTACCAAGATCCACAAGGCCCTGTGTGCTGTGATAACATTTGGGGTCCTCCCAAACTCAGTCTGATAGGAAGTCTGCAAAGAGCTCCATCCCGTTCAGGTAGTAAGGCTGCTGTCAGCAGTAGAACTTCAGCAGCACTAGATATAGGCTTCCATAACAGAGCATATTTGATGGCATCTAAATTTGTGCCTGTTTTCTGATACTGGCAGATATGCCCTTGGGAATAAGGAAAGAATCCATCATGTCATCTGTCAAAAGAAGAAAGCTCAGAACAATCCCATACATAAGCCCATACTCAGGGCTTGCTACAGACTACCAGCACCCTATTTTCTTGGTTCCACTAGCTCCAAGAATGCCTACAGCACTTCAAACCCTGATTATATTTGCCTCCTGTGGCCATAGTCTTGGGCCTCCTTTAGCTGGGTCAGATCATCTCCGGTCTGTGAGTGTCCTTGCTACTCCTCAGAGTACCATGACAATCTGGGAGTAGTATGAATGAAATCCTGCAATTCTTGTGTTCCAAACATTCAAATTCTGGTTTCCATTCATTCTAAGAGACAAGATAAATGATCTCTTCCTGGATGTGGATTCTCCTGGAGAATGCAATATATTTAAAATAAACATCACATGCAGTATTATTTAAAGAAATACTAATTCATCTAATAACGTGTCTTTCACATAGCACTCATAAATCCTAATTCATTTCTTTTCACCAAACACAATTCTTTCTGTCAGAACTATTCTTTGATTACCAAATCATAAGGTTTAAACTATGAACCATAAATTGTTTTAGAATGATTATGTATCACATTCTAAGATTCATGTCCACATTCCATTATAGACTTGGTTTTCAAAAAGGCTTCCCATTAATATTATAAATATCTTTCACTATTCTTTTAGCAAAAATGTAGTATAATGGAATTTGCGACCACTAGAAAAGACCACTCAAACTCAAGCAAATTGTAATTAGACAAATTTTTATCCTAACTAAGCATAGTGAACACGGTGTCCAAGAGTCGGCATGGAACCAGTGGTAACTTTCTAAGTAGGGGAGGATGTCTTTAAAGACATGGCTTCATTCTTGTGGAATGTGAAGCTGCAAGGGCACTTCCTTCAGAACCTAGTGATAAGCATGCATACAGAAGCCAAATAAACAATAGGTAATCACCCAATGACAGTCACAAGGCAGAGAGGCCTTTAGGGGGTCAGGATTATATTTCATTGTTACAGAGTCAGAAAAAAACTCGGCCTCTTCTAAGTAGACAGCTAACAGCATCTTCGTGGCAACAATGCTATCTGTGGTTAGTCATTAGCCAGAGCCAGGCCTTTGAGGGCAAAGGAGGGGGTCATTGGATTAAGCTCAGTCTTAGGTTTGACTTGCCTGAGACAAAATGGAGGCAGAGGTCAATACGGAGTCACCTGCACTAGCACAGTGTTTTAAGATTTTTTTCACATGTTATCTACTTTTAATTTCCTCTGTTATTCTCATAGGTGCTTTTTTATGAGTTTAAACAGGATATTCTTTCTTTCTTTCCTGACATTTACATGTTAAGGCTTTTTGAAACTGGTTCCATATGTTCAAAATATGTAGAATTCATAGCCAAAGTCCTGAAGGTGTGCATTTTTGCTCCATTCACAATTTCTTCTCCACTGGGACTCTGAGTGCACAGTTTCAAATGTTTTCATATCATCTCTAATGAGCAGGCTTCAATGGAAGATGTTTTTGAAGTATTTTATACTATCTTAATTTTGTCTTTAAGGTACTTTGCTTAAATCTTAAAATTTGGTATAATTTGATTTTTCTGTATGATGATCTTATTTTCTATAAAACTATGCACATGGAATGTTATTTTCTGGATCCAAATAGTCATTTATTTTATCCCTAGTAATCCTCTTATCTAGATCAGAAATGGATCCTCTTATATGGTATGGTTAGACACAAAACTTAAACTTTTATACCACTTATTGAACTTCTCAAGAATATTTTCAATAATAGCCATTATATTATGGAAGGAGGCAGAAGATAAGTCATCTTATAGATGCTGCCCACTCATTGATCTTGGCACCTGATGATCTTACTGTTCTGAGCACACCTCCAATGCTCCCAAATGCTTGTCTTTTAATTATGATCTAATTATTCTACTCAGTCTGTCTGAGATGTTTGGTCAAGCCAACTTAGTCTGTTCCTATCAGAATTGGACTCTGCCTGTATCATCTGAAGTCTTGATCAGTTTTTGGTCTAGGTAAAGGGTTCTACACACTTCTCTCAAAACATAGAGTAGAAAATATAGTAAGAAAAATTAATTTCCAAAAGTAGCATGTTGTTTCAAAAAACATTATAAGGATAATTCTCTCTCTCTCTCTCTCTCTCTCTCTCTCTCTCTCTCTCTCTCTCTCTCTCTCTCTCTCTCTCCCTCTCTCTCTCTCTCTCTCTTTTTTTTTTTTTTGAGATAGTCTCAGTCTGTCTGAGATGTTTGGTCAAGCCAACTTAGTCTGTTCCTATCAGAATTGGACTCTGCCTGTATCATCTGAAGTCTTGATCAGTTTTTGGTCTAGGTAAAGGGTTCTACACACTTCTCTCAAAACATAGAGTAGAAAATATAGTAAGAAAATATAATTTCCAAAAGAAGCATGTTGTTTCAAAAAACATTATAAGGATAATTCTCTCTCTCTCTCTCTCTCTCTCTCTCTCTCTCTCTCTCTCTTTCTCTCCCCCTCCCTCTCTTTCTCTTTGTTTTTTATTTTTGAGATAGGGTCTCCCTGTAGCTCCAGCTGGCCTGGAACTCAACATGTAGACAAAGCTAGGCTTGAAGTCACAAGGATGCACTTGTCTCTGCCTCCTAAATGCTGGGATTAAAGGTAAGCACCCTATGTCTGGCTGATAATTCTTTATTTTAAAAAACAAAGGATTTATGTTATATGAGAAAAAAAGACTATGGACCATTTTGATGGGATAGTGGATCACTATTGTGATGGGAAAGTGTCCAATTATGATGAAACAATTGAGCATTGTGATTACTGAGTGGAACTTTGTCATGTGACAGTGGACCATTGTAATGTAAAAGTGGAGCATTGTGATGAAAGAATGGAGCATTTTCATGGTAGGGTTATCCTCTGGGATAGAACAATGGAACATTGTTTTGAAACATCACAGCATTCTGATGGAACAGTGTACCATAATGATGTAGCAATGGAACATTTTTACAGGATAGTAGACCATAGTGACATGACAGAGTTAACCACAGTGATGCAAACATTAAGGAATTGATAAGACAATTACATTTTATTATTGTACAGGGGATGATTGTGATGCAAAAATGGGACACTCTGATAAGATAATGAACCATTGTGAGGCAGCAATGAATTACTGTGATGAGAGAGTTGATCATTGTAATATCACAATGAAGCATTATGATGTGAAAGTGGAACACTGTGATGGACCATTTCTATGTATCAATGGAGGATTATGATGACACAATTTATGATTGTGATTGAACAATGAACCATTTCGTTTCAACAATGGAGCATTCTGACACATCATTGTACTATTGTGATGCAAAAGTTGAACACTGCCATAAATCTCTGAAGGCTTGTGATTACATAGTGCATGATTGTGATATAACAATGGAGTATTGTAATAAGAGAATGGAAAATATTCATGCAAGATCTGAGCATTGATGAAAGTGATACATTCTAATGGGACAGTGTCAAATTAAAATACAATGGAGCATTGTGATGGAACAATGAGCTATTGTGATGTAACAAAGAAGCATTAGGATGAAACAATAGACCATTGTCATGAAATCATGAACTCTTATGATGTAACAATTTAGAATTGGGATAAGACAGTGGAGTATTGTGGAGTACTGTGATCAGAAAGTGGAAATCTCTGATACAACAGTGGATAATTGTGATAAGACAGTGGAGCATTGTCACAATACAGTGGACCATTGAGATATAACAATTGGCCATTGAGATATAACAATGGAACATTGATAAAACAATACAGCATTGTGATGGAAGAGAACATAATGATGTAGCAATAGATTATTTATACAAGAATGTGAACAACATTCTTGTTGTTCACAACAATGCATCACTATGATGAGACAACACAGCATTCTAATGAGATAATGGAGTATTGTGATGAGACAATGGACAATTTGAATGAAACAATGGAACATCCTGATGACACAGTGAAGGATTGTGATGAGAGAGAGCCATTGTTATCCAAAATGGTGCATTACTGTGGGGCAATGAACCACACTTGTGGAAGAATGGAACATTGTGAAGAGAAAATGGAGCATTGTAATGTGAGAATAGACTACTGTTTTGCAGCAATGGAGCACTGTGATAGGAGAATGGACCATTGTGAAGCCACAGTGGAGCACTGTGATAAGACGTTTGACCACAACAATGCAACAATGGAGCATTGTGATGAGACAGTGTTAAGCATTGTTATGGGACAGTGGACCATGGTGATGAGACATTGATCATTGTGATGGAACAGTGGCCCACTGTGTTGAAGCAATGGAGTATTTTGATGAGATAGTGTAGATTTCTGTTGAGATTTTGAACCATTTTGATGCAACAATGGAGCATTGTGATGGAAGTGTGGAAGACTCTGATGCAGCAATAGAAGATTGTCATAAGACATGGAGTTTTGTGATGGTACAGTGGAACAAGGGATGTAACTGTTAGGGTTCAGACCTATGGCAACTCCCTCAACAATGCTGCAGGGCCTCACCATTCTGTAGAGACCCTGAGAATGCAGGAACTAAGTTAATGAGAACGCTGATCTTGGAAGACAAGATAAACAGACTCCACCATTTGATCAGAGACCCAGTTACTGCAAAGAGTCGCTTCAGCACAGCATGCTTCCTCTTTGGTGATCTTAAAGGATAAACAGAGTCTTTACACCTTACACCCAGATCCTGGCTGATGGAAGAGGATGGAATGGGACAGTTTGACAGAGGCTACTCTCTCCTGATACCCCTGGGAGCTCTCTCTCTCTGTCTCTCTCTCTCTCTCTGTTTCTCTCTCTCTCTCTCTCTCTCTCTCTCTCTCTCATTCTCTCCCTTGCCTAACTTTTATAAAAAATATTTTCTCACCTCCGCATCCATGGAAGACCCCCATAAAATACCCCTAGCCAACAACCCGTGGACAGACAGATTCTCTATCCTGAAGGGAACTATCCCGTGTGCTTTTCCCTCTGCTAATAAACTCTATCCCGTCAGAGTTCTTGTCTATGACTCAATTCGCCTATCCTCTTTTTACCTATTATAAGTGTTACTTATGACCTGGTTCCCTCTTACCGAAGCATGCTGCTGACCATGAGCTCTCCCTCGCCTATGCCAGCTCCCATCATTAATCACATCAAGCTGAGATTATGAGCTCATCTACTTCTCTCTCTCTCTCTCTCTCTCTTTCTCTCTCTCTCTGCCTTGCTTCATTTCCTACCTTTTGCTTTTTTTTCTTTAATTGTTTATTTAATAACCATATAATTAGAAGAAGCATTTCATTACAAGAGCATTGACATAATCAATAACAATTTCCATAGCTAAGATGCATCTCTTTCAAAATTGGCTGTAATTTTTTAAGTTACAGTTGAATTAATAGAGTTATACCATATTGTACTCAGTATAAACCCTAAAAGACATAAAATTAAATGAGGTTTTAAACTTTTAAAAAGATCTCCATTTCATTATTAAAATACACAGTTTCATACAGAAAAATTCATTTTTAATACAATTGACACTAAGATGCACATACATTTCTAATCTCTATATGTCTGATTATTACTAGTCACAGTTGGTTACTTTCTGAGCTCTGTGGCATCTGAGAATAGATATAAACTTGTCAGGTAGATTTCAGTGGTAATGTTTTTCACATCTACTAATTTTTAAGGAACTAATTTTTATGCTTTGAAGAATTTTTTTATACACCCACTTCCCAGAGAGCACCCTCCCATAGCCTCCTGCCCCCCACTAG
>NW_008355253.1:449430-450888 GCF_000622305.1 Nannospalax galili | reverse complement strand
ATCTACTAATTATTAAGGAGAAAATTTTTATGCTTTGAAGAATTATTATTACTATTATTAAATTTATTTATTTGTTTTCACACCCACTTCCCAGATAGTACCCTCCCATAGGCTCCCTCCCCAGACTAAAGCCCTTATACTCTGATATTCCTGCTACTGTCTGCTGTGTTGTTGGCATCCCCAGGCATTCCCCACTACTTGCCCTTCTGTTGAATCTAGTCAGGCTATCTAGAGGTCTTTGTTTTAGGAGGGTCAGCTGTTCCTCATCTAGTAGTACTCAGTTGTCAATATTCCTTTGGATAAGATTGGGGTCTGCTCTTCATTTTCCCAGTTCTACGCTGGGTTACTATCTAGGAATCCCTTTCACCACCCTGGCCAACATCTCAAAAGAAGGTATCGCCTGTCTGACATTGTTGCATGTTATGTGGCCTTTAGCTATACATATAGACTCTTAAGAAATTATATTGGCCCCTTTAATCTTCGGCTACACTTTCCTTTTGGTTGTTTAAAGCCATACAGTTGGTCCAGATAAACTGATTTATTTTTACTCTTAAGGTCATTTGAGGGTCTGTTCCTCAGGGGTCACATGGGCTTGGGAGGAGCCCCTGGCTCCTTTCTTTTAGCAGTTCTGCCTATACGAAGACAAGTCAAAGCTCCTGCTCAACCATGGTTGGCTTCACTTGGAAACATGGCAGAAATGATTCCTCTGGGTTGACCCTCCTCTTTATAGACAGGACACAGTTCAAGTCCACCTGGTGAGGTCTCCTTGCCCTCCTTGATCAAGAGGACAGGTGACCCACCACCATTATAGGACATTTTGAGAGATGCTCATAGTGCCCTGAAACTAGTCGATCTAGGAGGGCTAGAAGCAAACAGTGTCATTTATGTCCCGCTGACCAAATTATTATAGGCCTCAAAGTATGTCTGCTAAACACCCAAGAAGGTTGGTTCCACCAGTCTGGTATTTTTAATTACTGTGTGTCATGTAGATAAATCTTGGGTGAAGACCAGTTGTTCTCAGATAAACCTTACCTAGGCATATATTTCTTGATCTGCTATGTATAATCTGTCAGTAGGTTGTAGGAATAACATGGTACCCTCTGGTTTTTAAAATTAGCTAGGCATTATTTATCTCTGGCATTGTCTAACCACTACATCATTGTTTTCCCACTTAAGGTGCCCCCATTTCTCCCTTTCTCCCTTACTAATACCCTTCTCCTATGGTCCTACCTCTCTTGAGCTCCTCCTTTCCATTTATCCCCTAGATTCCTTGTATGCCCTTCCCTCCCCCCTCCCTTAAACTAACCCAATTTTTATCCATAGCGCCCTTATTAAAGACTGTTTCCTACTGTTCTTCTCTTTCAGGTTATTTCTTTTCCTTTACCTCCCTGTTTCCTTTCCATTATCCTGGTTTCTGTAGTTATGTCTGGTTGCAGGTTGCATACTTATTTATCAGGG
>NW_008355253.1:422047-449415 GCF_000622305.1 Nannospalax galili | reverse complement strand
TTCTTCTTTTTCAGGTTCTTTCTTTTCCTTTACCTCCCTGTTTCCTTTCCATTATCCTGGTTCCTGTAGTTATGTCTGGTTGCATATTTATTTATCGGAGTCTGGTTCTAGGATCCACATAGAAAAGAGCAGCAAAAAACATGGATGTACAAGTGTCTCTGCAATAGAATGAATTCTTTGGGTATATGCCAAGGAGTGGGATAACTGGCTCAAATGGTAGGTTTATTTGTAGTTTTTAAAGAGTTCTCCACACTGCTTTCCATAGGGGTTGAACCAGTTTGCAGCCCCACCAGCAGTGGATGAGTGTTCCCCTTTCCCAACATCTTCTCCAACATTTGGTATTATTTGACAAGTGTCTCTGCAATAGAATGAATTCTTTGGGTATATGCCAAGGAGTGGGATAACTGGCTCAAATGGTAGGTTTATTTGTAGTTTTTAAAGAGTTCTCCACACTGCTTTCCATAGGGGTTGAACCAGTTTGCAGCCCCACCAGCAGTGGATGAGTGTTCCCCTTTCCCAACATCTTCTCCAACATTTGGTATTATTTGATTTCTTGATCTTAGCCAGTCAGACTGGGGTAAGGTGAAATCTTAAATTGGTTTTAATTTACATTTCCTTGATTATTAGTGATGTTGAACATCTTTTAAGATGTTTCATTGCCATCTTTACTTCTTCTTTTGAAAACTTTCTGCTTAGCTCCTGAGCCCATCTTTCAATTGGGTTGTTTCTTGTCTTGGTTCTCTGTTTTTTAAGTTCGTTATACATTCTGGTAATTAAACCTCTATCAGATGTATCGCTGGTGAGATTTTCTCCCATTCTGTGGGTTTTCTGTTTGCTTCCTTGGTTGTATCCTTTGATGTACAGAAGCTTTTTAGTTTAATGAGGTCCCATTTGTTAATTCTTGCCCTTGTTTCCTGAGCAACTGATGTCCGGGTTAGAAAATCCTTTCCTACTCCTATATCTTCTAGGTTTTTCCCAATGTTTTCTTCTAATAGTTTCAGTTTCAGACTTTACATTGAGATCTTTGAACCATTTGGAATTGGCTTTTGTGTGAGGTGAAAGATATGGGTTTAATTTCATTCTTCCACAAGTGGAGATCCAGTTTTGCCAGCACCATTTGCTGAACATGCTGTCTTTCCTCCAGTTATTGTTCTTGGCCCCTTTGTCAAATATCAGGTAGCTGAAATTGCATTTACACATATTGGATCTTCATTTTTTTCCCATTGGTCTATGGCTCTATTTTTGTGCCAGTACCCTGTTTTTTTTTTATGACTGTAGCTTTGTAATATAGCTTGAAATCTGGTATAGTAATCTCCCCAGCATTGCTCTTAGTGGTCAGGGTTGTTTTGTCTATCCGAGGTCTTTTGTGCTTCCAATGAATCTTAGGATAGTTTTTTCCAATTCTGTGAAAAATGTCATGGGGATTTTGATTGGCATTGCATTGAACCTATATATGACTTTTGGTAGGATGGCCATTTGCACAATATTAATTCTTCTAATCCATGAGCATGGGAGATCTTTCCATCTTCTGATGTCTTCCTCATTTTTTAGATTTCTGAGTTTAGTCAGTGGAATTGCAGAGCTCTTTAATGTCTTTGGTCAGGTTTATTCTGAGATATTTTTTTTTGCAGGTATTTTGAAGGGGAGTGTTTCCATGTGCTCTTTCACTGATTGCTTGTTATTGGTATATAGAAAAGCTATAGACTTTTGTAGGTTAATTTTGTAACCTGCAACTTTACTGAACATGTGATTAATGTCTAGGAGCTTTCAGGTGGGATTTTTGTCATCCCTTAGATATAATATCATATCATCTGAAAAAAGGGATAATTTGATTTCTTCTTTTCTAATTATTACTCCCTTAATTTCCTTCTCCTCTCTTATTGCTCTTTCAAGAGTTTCAAGCACTTTGTTAGAGAGAAGTATGGATAGTGGAGAGCCTTGTCTGGTTCCTGATTTCAGTGGGAATGCTTCCAGTTTTTCTCCATTTAGAATGATGTTGGCTGTGGGTTTGTTATATTTGGCTTTAATTATGTTGAGGTATGTTCCCTCCAATCCAATTCCCTCTAGGACTTTGAACATAAATGCATGTTGAATTTTGTCAAAGGCCTTTTCTGAATCTATTGTGATGACCATGACCATGTGGTTCTTGTCTTTGAGCCCATTTACATGATTTGTGATGTTTATTGACACGTCGTATATTGAACCATCCCTGAGATAAAGCCAACTTCATCATGGTGGATGATCTTTTAGATGTGTGTCTGTATGCGGTTTGCAAGTATCTTGTTGAGAATTTTTGCATCAACATTCATTAATGATATGGGTTCATAATTTTCTTTTTTGGTTGTATCTTTACCTGGCTTTGGTATTAGAGTGATGCTGGCTTCATAGAAGGAATTTGGAAGTTCTTCCTCCATTTCTATTTTTTTGAATAAATTAAATAGTATTGGGTGAAGATCTCTTTTCAATGTCTGATAGAATTCTGCTGTAAATCCGTCTTGTCCTGAGCTTTTTTCAGTTGGGAGGTTTTGTATTACCATTTCAATTCCTTTCTCTGGTTATGGGACAGGACACTGTTTCCAAGATAGACACATGCACCACCTCCTGTCCAGGAAAGGAGTTTTCCTTTCCCCTGATTATCTGATAGTAGGACGCTGCCTCCAGGGACTGGAAACTCTTTCTCAGGCCTTTCCCAGGAAGGGCTGCCTTCCTTGGTGATTGGTTCTGCATGTTCTCGTTCTTGTCTGGCATGAACTAAGGCCCATATCTCTCCTCCTCCTCCTCCTCCTCCACCTCCTCCTCTTTTCCCATCCTTTTCTTTCTTGTATCCTGTGCTCTTCTGCCTGGAATCTTGGATGTCATCCCTGTCTCCACTCCCCATGGAGACAGGATCCTTGTTGTCTCCTACACATTTGCTTAGTTCCTTTTCAATCTCCTCTACATTCTATACACAATATGTCACTATGGGGACCACTCAGTTCAAGCCTGAGGGTCTCACACCTCTTACTTGTCTCCTCAGGTTCCTAAAGCAACTAGGACTTTCAGATACAATTAGACCTAAACACCTGAAGGTTTTGCGTGCCACTGCCTAGACACAGTACAAACTACACCATGACTCTGTCTCGACAGACACAGGAACCCAAAATTTCAATATTTTGAGAAGTTTAAAAAGTGTATTAAAGTCTGAAGAGGGTTATGGCAGAGTTTTCCTCAAGTGATTATACTGGAGGTTATAAACTTCAATTTCATAATGTATAATGTACCAATTGCTTTTCTATACCTTGTGTTTACATTTCTTCAAAACCCAAAGCAAGTTTTTGGTAGACCATTCTATAAACTACATAAGTAACAAAGATTATTAATGGTTTTATGTTTTCTATAAGGTTTTTCTGGAAACTAATAAAACACAGTGTGTAAATGGGTAATATTAACTTAATTATATTATCTTATATGGGTAATATGGATTCCATGTTTTTTAATAAGATGCTGCTGAACAGTACTCTCTTTTGAATAAAACTACCATCTTCATGACTTCAGATGTGTCCACTAACAAAAGATCATCACAAGTAGGCTTTTTGACTATCATATTCTTTCATTTAAGGAGGGGTAAGTAGGGTCATTGGACCCTTACCTGAGTATTCAGCCATTTTTCTCAGCCAGCTGTACATAATTCTTCCCTAATTGCAAATGTTCTAAAATCATTGGCTTCAAGGAAAAGTTTAATGTAATCAATCATTTTTTTGACACTAGAACCGTAGAAAGGGGGTAATCATTGCTTAGTATTCCCAGGAAAAGTAAGAATTCTCACAACAGATAGAAAAATTAATTTGTTAATGTTATTGTGTCCATGGTTATTAAAAAAGAAAATGGAAAGTTAAAAGATTTTAGAAGAATATGTGAATGGAGATACTTTAGTAAGAAGGATTTATGGGTGAAGATTATGATGGCTGGATATTTCCAGAACTGACATAAAGAAAAAAATGAGAAAGCATAAGCAAGTTATGAAAGTCTCTGTAAGTTTGTTTTCGTTTATCAAGGACAAGACAAAGGTAATATATAGATAATATTAAATTTTCTAAGGTTATAATTTAGTCAACTAGTTTAAGGATGTCTAGTCAAGGTTCCTTTAAGAGTGTTGCCCAAGCTTTATCTAGATAGCACATGGTAATTAAAAGTACTAGACTGTTGTTACTAACCTTGTTGTACATTTAATAGCCAGGCTTTGAGGCTTATACTAATCTGGTCGGAGGAACTTAAAGGGGCACATTTTTGTTCCTTGTTCTCCAAGGTCAAGTAAGTTCCAGGGGACTATGGAGCATCTCTTGAAATGTCCTGTAACTGAAGTGAGTCACCTGTCCTCTTCTTTAGGGAGGCCATGGAGACCTCAGAAGATTGACTTAAACCAGTGTCCAGTCTGCAAAGAGAAGTATCAACACAGTGGAAATATTTTCCTCCATGCTTCCAAGTGAAACCCCAGTCAAGCAGGACCTCTTGACTTATCTTCATGTAAATGGAACTAGTAAAATAAAAGCTTAAGGAGTCAGGGGCTGCCCCACCCCCAAGTCCATGTGACCCCTGAGGACCAAATACTCATACAGCCTTAAGAGTAAAAATAATTTGGTTCACTTGAGCCAACTATATAGTCTTAAACACCTAAAAGGAAACTATAACAAAAAATTAATGTCATCAGTATATTTCTTTGAGAGTTCAATGGATTATACATCCCAGATATTAGATTTGTTCTTATGTTATTTAGACAATTATCACTCTGATTATTTTGTTCCTAATAAAACAATGCAGTAATCAGATGCAAAGCTTCAAATCATGGTCTGCAATACTGTAGTGCCCACCTACAGCTGAGGGAGCCAACCCACTATTGTTATAGCCTAAAAATTAAATGATAGCTAAATTTGTTTTCTCTACCTATCTAGAAGTATTTCAGAAGTAAATGACACTGATTCTAGCCTCTCCAACAGCTATAAAAATGCTTGAAAAAAAAATCCAGAGTCCATCACTTTTGAGTCCAGTCTTGGCAGAAGAAAAGTAAAATGAGGAGGAACCCAGTAAATGGATGATTTTGGAAGCCCTTGTCAAAAAACTCCAACGGACTTTAATTTGGAAATTTGAAATTTGCCCTATTCTGACTTTTTCTGGTTCCCTGTCCTTCATATCTTCTAGGTTGGGAGTCTTTCAGATAGACCCACTGAAGAGGGTACACCAATTGCCTCACGCTGAGTCCTTGTTCAGCATGAAAGAAGCCAGAGCAGTCTGCATCCTGATTCCCTGTTGGCAATTTGGGTAAACCTCTTCAGAGTGTGGTGTCATAAGAATAGGAGGTAAATTGGCTAGGCAGTTAGGGTTAAAGGCCCCAAAGAAAAGTGGCCAGTTTCTTCTTTGGCTAAAAGTCAAATTGTCCTTGGGCTCTTTAGCATGGTGCTCTGTTCCAATGGCCCAAAACTGTTAAAAGTATTTTGGAGCACTTATCCTTAAAAAATTTTATCTTTCACTTAAATCTTCCCAGTATCAGCAGCAATTGCAATGGGATATTTTATAGGACTGACTCCCTGGCTTCTGCCCTTACTTGGTCCTCTTCTTTCTATTAATTTGGTGCTAACCATTGTTCCTTGCCTCTTCAGATATTTTCAGGGCCAAATCCAACAACTATCTCATTTTAATCAGCTGTTACTTTCTTTCTCTCCACATGTATATGAGCACCAGTTGACCATCAAGGACCCTGTTCAGATGCATCAGGAGGGAACCCTTGCTGTCTGATAGACCCCTAATCCAGGTCCCTCCCCAAGTCGACCTTGTCCAGTAGGAAGTAGCAAGATGACAGTGGTGCTCCCTATCCTATAATAGAAAAGACTGGAATGTTAAGGTTCATGTGGGAGACAGGATTGAGCCTAGGTTGAAAGTCTCAATGACATCCATATAACAGGCCCGAGGCAATGGCCCTATGGCTGGAGCCACAAGGAATGCCTTGTGACATTTGCTCTCATTGGCAGATCATGAGACTGATGCCTAGAGCTCACCACTCTCTGATCTCTACCCTTGAGATTCTAAATTGCAACACTTAGATATTGCAACAGCCTCTCTTTTCTGATACAGGGGGAGACTTCCCACAGTTTTTTTTTCCAGTCACCATTGCCCTGGGGGAACAAAATTCAAATATTTGGAACCCATATTCTCGTGATACCTTAAAAAAGCTGTGCAAAGTGGCACTTGAGGATGGTATCCATTCCCCTGGTTCAGTCACCTTTTAAATATGATCAGTCATGCAGCCAATACCGCCTATGATTGGCAACATATTGCCCATACGTGTCTGTGGGGGGGGGGGCACAAATTCAAAGGCTTAATTGATACTGGGGGAGATGTTACCATAATTAGACAGCAGGAGGCATTGCTCCATTGGCACTGTAAACCTGGGGTTAGGGGTTTACAAAACACCCAACAGTTCCTATGTCCTATGGTTTGGACTGACCCAGATGGTAACCATGGGTCTGTAAAACCCCTTTTAGCTGCAGGCCTTCCTCATAATCTCTGGGAAAGGGACATCCTTATGAGCTTGGATGTTGCCCTGACTGGTGATAATAAAGCTTTTTATGACAATTGCACTATGGACCAGCAATTGGGAAATGCGCCTGATCCTCACCCCCAATTCCAAAGGCCACTGCCCCGTTGCCCAAGCCACCTCCCATTAAGTTAACCTGGGATACAGAAGCTCCCATATGGGTGGAGCAGTGGCCTCTCCCTTCACATAAATTAACTCATTTGATTGCTTTAGTCCAGGAAAAATTATCCTTGGCTCATATTGAGAGCCCTCTCTTAGGCCTCATAATTCTCCTATTTTTGTTCTTCAAAAAAGATTGGGAAAATTAAAACTTTTTCATGACTTAAGGGCTATTAATGATCATATGAAACCCTTGGGACCTTAAAACTGGGAATGCCTCACCCTACTGCCATCCCTAGAGAGTGTGCCATTTTCATAATGGATATTAAAGACTGTTTCTTCTCTATTCTTGTCCATGAAAATGACAAGGCTTATTTTATCTTTTCTGTGCCCGCCACTAACCATAATCTCTCAGTTCATCATTACCAATGGAAGGTTCTGCCACAAGGCATGAAAAATAGCCCCACCATTTCCCATGCATGCAGGCCTTTGCTGACTGAGGTTTATATTTTACAATATATGGATGACATTCTTATCGCCCATAAGGATCCTAAGCTACTACAAGGAGCTTTTCAAAAACTCAAAACAAACCTCTGAGCCCTGGGCCTCACTATTGCTGCAGACAAAATTCAGTTACATGCCCAATATACCTTTCTGGGCCATTCCATCCAGGCCAAGTTGCATCCTAGGCTTATGTAAATCAATAGTCACTGTCCATTGGACATAGGGGGGTGGAAGCCCTTATTTCCTCTCTTTGGGGCAGGGCTGAGAGGTACCCTGCTGGCCATTTAAAGGCACTTTTTGTATGGGGTTACCATCCATGTCTGTCTTAGACATGCACTCTCTCACCCAATGAAAACCTTTGTGGCACCTTGGGCATTTTGAAGGAGGAACCTGACTCCTTTTAGACTCTTTGATAACCTCATTAGGGCACGTGCGAGACCAATGACCCTGTCCCCTGACAAGTCCAACATTTGCCCTTGTCTGCCTTGGCCCATGGCTGGTTAGCAGCCAGTGCCTCAGTAAGGGCTGTAGCATGGGCCCGAGCCATCCCTACATCCTGACAGGCCAAAATCCATTCAGTGACATCCCTGTGCCTAACAGGTCCTATGGCAAGGCAACACTCAGTAGAGCAGCCCTCATATACATCCGCCCCATAGCTCCTGCTCTTATCTTACCTGATAAGATCACCCTCTCTGAGGCACAGACCCTCTGTGGCAACATTAATTGGATACGGGGCTTCCTATCCCTGTCCACAGAAGAGCTTACACCACTCTTTGACCTCCTGCAGGGCACTGACACAGCTTCCACTCTCCGTGAGTTTTCGCCTGAAGCACGACGTGTTATCACAATGATAAATACCCACTTGTCTCAGGCCTATTCAGGCAGGCCTTAGTATTTCCTACAAAAAATACCCCTGTGGGAGCACTCTGGCAGGCCCAGGGACCATTGATTTGGGTCCACTCTTCCTGGAGTCAATTACATAAGGTCACTCCTGTAATTGAGGCCTGGGCAATTATAACCCTTTAGCTAGTTCAAACGTCCCATCTTCTATATGGCCATGACCCAGAGTCACTGGTCCTCCCACTCCCACTTCCTATGCTCCAATCACTGTTCGTTGATAACCTTGGCTTTCAAACTCTCCTATTAGCTTACCAGGGAAGGTATGACAATCATTACCCCAAACATAGATTCCTTCAAGAAATAAGGCAACTTCCCCTGTCTTTATTTCCCCAAGCATTTCCAAAATGTAAGCCCCTTCCTAAAGCTCCTCTAATCTTCGCAGATTCTAGTAAACATAAATTTGGTTGTGTGATTTTTCAGGAAGGACAGCTTTCCTCACAAAAGGCCTTTCCTTTTCAAGGATCTGTACAAGTCAGAGAGTTATCTGCTATGTTATAAGTCTTCCAAGACTTTCCCACTACCCCATGTAATATATTTTCTGACAGTGCTTATGTAGTCCAAGCTATACAAAATCTAGCCTTTGCAGCCTTCCAGACTCACCATAATCCCCTTAATCAATCTATTACTTTCTGTCCTTGTTACAACTACTACTTGAGCAATGCTCTGCCCCTTGGTATATCCAATATCTATGCTATCATCCCAATATTCCAGGGCTTCTGGCAAAAGGCAATGCTACCATTGACAGATTGGTAGTGAGTGCTACCCTAGATCCTACCCTAATACAGCAAGCCAGGGACTTACACGCCTGCTTCCATGTTTCTCTCCATGCTATACATTAGCTCCTACCTACTTTGTTGATTCCGAGCTGCAAACATTTGGTCTGAGCATGCTCTTCTTGTGCCCCCCTTTTACCACTGGGGCCATTACAATCCACAGGGATCCTTCCCAGAGGCCTTGGCCTTAACAAGATCTGGCAAATGGATGTCACTCGGTTTCCTTCCTTTGTGAAGCTCAAGTATATCCATCATATTATTGATACCTATTCTAATGTCCACTTTGCCTTTGCCTGCTCTGGTGAGACTGCCTCCCATGCCATAAAAACTATAAAATATGGCATGGTTCTTATGGGAGTTCCCTGGCAAATTAAAATGGACATTGGCCCTTGCTATGTTTCTGCTGCCTTCAGCCATTTTTGCTCTAAATGGAATATTAAGCATATAAATGCTAGCCCTTACAATCCTCAAGGTCAAGGGATTATTGCACGTTCCCACAAAACACTCACTAAACAAATACAGAAACTAGGGGGAGACAATGATAAAGGCCCCTGCTATAAGGATCCCAATTTTGTTATACAACAAGCTCTATTTGCATTAAATTTTCTAAAATTTGACTCCAATGCCCTCCCACCAGTAATAAAGCATTGGAGGGCATTCACTCTGCCCACTCCTGCCCCCATGGTGAGATGGAGGGACCCTCTCACAAGTGAATGGAAATGTCCACACCTATTATTAACACAAGGGTGAGGCTATGCTTATGTCTTTCCAGATAATCTTCTACCCCCATCTGGATCCCAGCCCAGAACATGAGAATTGCCTGTGACAGAAAGCCTCCATCCACTGACCCCAGAGATGGTGGCTCTGACCCTGGAGGAAGCAGCGCACATGTCAACCACTGAGAGACCCATCCAGCACAGCAGACTATGAAAGCAACCGGCTCCAAAGGCATGCCCAATAACCTGGGGTGACCTTAAACATCTCACCTAGCCAGCAGAGACTATAGCCAATCAAAACCCTCAAACCAGAGGGAACCCCGTCTATGTTCCTTATTATGTGTGCCATCATTACTGCTAACTCTCAAGCATTATCAACTCCCCTTAACCCCCACCAACCTGTCAACCTTCATTTCTCTAGTTTAGTTGGCTGTTGTCTTATCTCGACATCTGATCCCCTCAAATTCAAATGATCCAAAAGACAAACAATGACCCCCTGTTCCTTGCCCTTACCAACCTATAATTGACTTTTTAAAAGAAAATGGGGAGATGTGTGAGACAGGCTTGAGCCTAGGGTGAAAGTCTTAATGACAACCATACAGCAGGTCTGAGGCAACGGCTCAAACACTGGAGCCACAAGGAAATGCCTTGTGACATTTCCCCCCATTGGCAGATCATGAGACTGATTCCTAGAGCTGCCACTCCCTAATCACCACCCTTGAGACTATAAACTGCAACACTTAGATATTGCTACAGCCTGGGTCACATGGTTCCCAGGAATCCAGACCCTTTACAGGAAACCGGAACTTAAGTAACCTGAAACCTATCATGTTAATAATGTGTCTGACTCACGATGTCATGATAGGACACAGCCCTGCTGAAGATCTGACTTGTAACCTCTTGATTGGACCCCCTACCCCTATATAAGATTGTGCCCTTCTGCAATAAACTAGATCTGTGTCACCGAACCTAGTCTCCTGTGTCTGAATGTGGCTCCACTGACACAATCTCCTCACCAGCCCTGGGGTCTAGGACCAGGCAGAAGTAGTGATGATCAGAGGTAGTGCCGGGCTAGCAGAAAAGCGGCCTCAGCACTGCAGCAGGCAGAAGACCTGCCTCAGTGCTGCAGTGAGCAGAAGAGCAGCCACAGCTTGTGGCCACAGCAAGAAGCGAAGGATGGCATCCATGCGATTGGGGGCAGCGTGCATGTGATCAGCACCATGTGAATGGAAAGCAGTCACAGGTAGTGCCCATGTGAGTGGAGGAGCAGCGCCCAGAGACAGCACTGAACAAGCAGAAGAGTGGCCCCAGGTGGTGGCCAGGGTAAACAGAGAGCTGCAGCAGGTTCAGACCTCCAGCAACTCCCTCCCCAATGCAGCACAGCCTCATGGATCTGCATTGCCCCTTAGAATGCAGGAAATGAGTTAATAAGCACCCTGATCTTGGAAGACAAGATAAGCAGACTCCACCTTTTGAACAAAGACCTGATTACTGCAAGAAGTTATTTCCTCTTTGTTGATCTTAAAGGATAAGCAGACTCTTTCCTCCTTTGACCCAGATACTAGCTGATGGAAGAGGAGGAAAGGGGGAGATGTGACAGAGGCTACTCTTTCCTGATAAGCCTTGGGCTCTCTCTCTCTCTCTCTCTCTCTCTCTCTCTTTCTCTCCTGTCTATCTTAAAAAAAATATTTCCCGTCTTCCACATCCCCCAAAGTCCCCTATAAAAGACCCCCAGCAAACAACCTGTGGCTGGATAGCTTCTCTGTCCTGAAGGGAACTGTCCTGTGTGATTTTTTCCTCTGCTAATAAACTCTATCCAGCCATAGTTCACCTATCCTTGTTTTACCTACCAGTAACAATGGACTATTGTGATGAGAAAATGTAGTTTTATGATGGGACAGTGGACCATACGATGTAGCAATAAAGCAGTTTCACAGGAAAGCTGACCATAGTTACACAACAATGAGACAAGGAGGTTTTGTAATAGTACAGGTGATGATTGTGATACAGCAATGGAACATTGTGAAATGTTAGTGGATCACTGTGATGTAGCAGTGGAGTACTGTGATGAGAGAAATGACCATTGTTAAATAGAAATGAACCACTGTGATGAGAAAATGGAGCATTGTCATAGGACAGTGGACCATTGTGATATAACTGGAAAATTGTGATGACACATTGGAGCATTTCAATGGGAAAGATGAACGTTCTGGTGGACACTCAGTATTGTGATTAGACAGTGGATCATTGTGATGGGACAGTGCAACATTATGATATAGTAATGAAGCATTATAATAGAAGAGTGGACAATAATGGTGCAAGAATGGAGCATTGTCATGAGGCAATGTGGCATTGTGATGTTAAAGTGGGCCACTGTATTGTAACAATAGAACACTGAGATAGGATAGGAATGGAATAATTATGTGAAAGTAGAGCATTATGTTGAAGAACTGTAGCATTCTGATGAGATAATAGAATATGGTAATGTGAGAATGGATCATTGTGTTCCCAGAATGGAGCAATGTGGTAATACAGTGGACTATTGTGATTCAAAAATGGTGCACTGTGATAGAGGATAGTGATGAGACACAGGAACATTGTGATGAGAGAGTGGACCATTGTCATGTAAATATGTAATTATGGAAGATTGTTTACCTGATTACCTATTTATCTGACTAGATGTATTTCACTTTTCATGGTGTTCTATAGTTAATGTTTATCTTCTAGAATCCAAAATGTGGATTTTGATGATACCATCAATAAAGTTTAGAGCTTTATACAGTGTAAAATTTAAACCAAAAAATGTGAAATTGTGGTATTAGATCAAATTTTTATAGTAAACAAAAATCTATAAAAATATTATTTGTTAATTTGCCAACATAAAGGTAGACAATAGCTGTATAATAAACCACACAAACAATATAAAATTGTATTTTATATGGATTTAGTAATTTTATATGGATTTAGTAATTATTATAAAATTGTCTAGTATATGGATTTAGTAATTTGTCAATTTTAATCACAGTTTTGAGGGAATAAAAGTCAATTTCATTATTTCACTCAGTTACTTTGTTAAGTGTGTATAACAGTTAAAAATATTTGCAGATGATTGGATAGATTCACAGAAACAGACACAAACATATAATAAAGTTTGTGAACAAAGAAAATATGTATTGAAAATGTTTTATTTGATCAAATTAATAGTGTGATTTATTTTCTAAGTTTTTAATTTCTAAATCTGTAATCTGGGAGATGCCAAAGCAGATTTTCTGGCAATGGCCCAGCAATAATAGTATTTAACAGTATCATTAGGATACACAACTCACTCACAATTCCTTTAATTTCAAATATTTCAGAATCTGTGCAGAAAATTCTCCACTGTCTGTCATATAATCAGATTAGGACATGATGTGTGCCAAAAACTATTTCAATACCATTTCTTCTCCTCTTTCTTCAACATGACCCTATAACTCTATCTTGGAGATATAAGCCTGTACCATCAATTCAAAGAATCTGAATGACCAATAGAATATGGAAGATGCTGTGCTGTGTTAATTCTAAGTAAGGCCTGCCAACATAATTATGGTGGAGGATGACAATTTTTGCAGCTATTGAATTTGGTTGACTTTTGTTCTATAATAATAAATTTATCAAGCACAAAGATGGCAATGCTGTATGTGCTCTTCCTCAAAGTCTTTATTCTCTCTTCTCATATACATTCTCTGAGGGTATTAGGGCTAAAAAGTATCACGACTGTACATTATCAGGATTTATGGATGAGGGAGCAAAGGACTTTACAGGAATGCAGTTATGAATGACTTGCTTAAGATTTTATCAAGAATTTTCATAAGTTTCTTATAGTTGCATATATTGTATCATTGGTCCCTGCCTCAGCATGTGAATGTAATTTCTTAACACATAAATAGCAAATTGTCCCCACCCTATCAACTATCATGAAATATAATGTTTTTTGTTTGTTTTTGAGATAAAATGGCCTTCAAACTTATTATGTAATCAAGGCTAACCTTGAATACCTGATGCTTCTAACTCCAACTCTTGAAAGCTGTGATTAAAGACATGCATCAGTATATGTGACTTTAAATACATTTTTTGATAGTTTATTTGTTTGTTACATGGTCTCCCTCATCCCCTGATGGCCTGAAACTCACTTTGTAGACCAGACTGGCCTCCAACTCAGAAATCAATCTGTTTCTACTTCCCGAGTACTGGGATTAAATTTGGGTGCCCCTGTACCCAGTATTACAATACAGGTTTAGTCTTGTGTTTTCTTTCTTTTTCTATAGATGGTGTCCATTAAAACAAAGTAGGATGAGAGCACCAAGAGAGCACCAAGTAAGGGAACGGAATCATAGGAAATCATAAAAATTAACATATACAAGGTAGTACATGAATGTCAATAGCTTGGAAAGTACTTTGAAAATGAGATTTCTTCATACAACTTTGTAAGAAGGCAATCACCCTTATTTTATAGAAGAGGAAGAAGACTATTAGAAAGCCTCGGTGACTCCATCGCAGACACTAATGAGCTAATTTTGCTCAAAATCATTGATTCCTTAATGGGGCCCCTAAAAGAAATGAAAAAAATCTAGCAAAAATTTCATCTTTACCCTTCATTGGTGTCTGCTTCTGATTTTAGGTAAGGCTTTTGCATTGATTTACATGGGCAAGTTAATCACTAAAGGAATATCAATTTAATATACCTCATTACCTTTCAGGGCTGAAATTATAAGATAATTTGTAGACTTAAAGGAATTTTGGAGTTAGAGAAATGGGTCAGTGGTAAAGAGAATGCACTTCTTTTGCAAAAGACCCAAGTTCACGCAGCTCACAGCAAACTATAACTCCAGCTCCAGGGGATTCAACACTCTCTTCTGGCTTCCCTGGGCATGGTGGTTTGAATGAGAGTGACTTTTGTCGCCATTTGGTGGCGATGTTTTGGGAGGTCTTAGAATGTATGGCTTGTTGTGGGAAGCAAATCACTGGAAGTGGACTTTGAGAGTTCTTAGCTTTTGCCAAATGTCCAATAACTCCCATTCGCATGGTGCTGGCTCTAAAGACATGAAAGGTACAAGAGTGAAGGGATCATCAGTCCTTCCTCCAAGGTTTCAGAGAGCTGCTGAAGCCAGGAAGTGTGCAGCATGGGTGTTCCTGCATAAAGTTAACCCTGACAAGCCAAGAGACACTGCCGGGACATTGTGTGAAGCTGTGAAGGTGAAGTCTGGCTAGCAGTGGAGACTCAAAGAAGATTTTAGAGAAGCTACAGCCATGAGGCATTTAGAAGAACTATATATAGGGAATGGTACCAACCTGAGAGAGAGATGTATATTACACACAGCAAAACTGGAATGGTTGAGCCATCTATGCTCTTTGGAAGTAAAGTTTCAAAAATGGGCCATCAAAATACTGGATATTATGCTTGCCATTCTGGTTTTCTGTCTTGTTTTGATTCAATATTTCTCAACTATGCCCCCATTCCTCCTTTTGGAATGGGAATGTGCATTTGGTTCTGTTGTATGTTGGAAGTATATAATTTATCTTTTCAATTGGATTTATAGGGGCTTACAGTGAAAAGATTGCCTTGGATCTCAGATGAGACTGACTCTCGACTTTTGAATAGTACAGAGACTGGTAAACAGCATGGACACTTTGAAGGTGGAATAAATGCATTTTGCATTTCATATGATAATGAGCTTTGAATGCCAGGGAGTGGGATGTGCTTATTTGAATAAGATTGTCTCCTACAGGCCACAAGTATTTGGACATTTTGTCCCCAGTTAATGACACTATTTTAGGAGTTCTTAGAAGGTGTGGCCTTGCTGGAGGAAGCACATTACTGGAAGCAGGCTTTGAATGTTCTTAAGCCTTGCTAGATTTCCTGTCTCTCTCTGATTCCTATGTCTACTTGAAGATGTGAGTGTTACTCTTTCTGCTCTGGTCACCTCTTGCTACCATACCTCCTATCGTGACATATTTTCATCCCTCTGGATCCAGGAAACATAAGCTCCTCCTCCTCCTTCCTCTCCCTCTTCCTCTTCCTCTCTCTCTCTCTCTCTCTCTCTCTCTCTCACACACACACACACACACAGACACACACACACATATGCACACATACATGCACACAAAATAGTTTAAGCATGAAATTCTAAACTTGTAAACAAAACAATAAAGTTTGGGCTAGAAGGGGCTGGAGAGCTGGCTTAGCAGTTAAGAACACTGGCTATTGCAGAAGATCCGGGTTTGAATCCCAGCACCCACATGGCAGCTAACAACTGTCCATAATTCCAGTTCCAGGGAATCAGATAGCCTCTTCTGTTCTCCATGGGCATTGCACGACACAGGTGCATTTACCTACATTCAGGCAATACACACATACAGATAAAATAAAAATAATAAAATATTTTTTAAAAAAGTTTGGACTATGAGCATTGCGCAAAATGTCCTGTGATGGTGGTGGGTCGTCTGGCCTCTTGATCAAGGAGGCTGAGGAGACCCCACCAGATGGACTTGAGCCAGTGTCCAGTCTATAAAGAGGAGGGTCAACACGGAGGAAACATTTCCTCCATGGGGCTTCCAGGAGTGGCCAACAATGGTCAAGCAGGACCTTTGACTTATCCTCATGTGGATGGAGCTGGTAAAAGAGGGGAGCCAGGGGCTCCTCCCAACCCCATGGGACCCCTGAGGAACAAATCCTCTAACGACCTCAAGAGTAAAAACAAATCAGTTTATCTGGTCCAATTGTATGTCCTTAAACACCCAAAAGGGAAGTATAACCAAAGATTAAAGGGGCCAACATAATATCATAAGAGCATACATATACATAACTAAAAGTTACTCGACAAACAACAAAGCCAGACAGGTGATACCTTCAGTCGAGTTGTTGGCTAGGATGGATAGAGGTTCTTCCAGACAGTAACCCAACATACTACAGAAAAAATGAACAGCAGACCCCAATTCTATCCAAAGGAATACTGATAATGGATTGCAGTAGAATAGGAACAGCTGACCCTCCTGGAACGGGGACCTCTGGCTGACTGGATTTACCAGAAGGGCAGACAGGGGGGAATGGATGAGGGTGCCGACAACACAGTGGACAGTGACAGGGATGGCAGAGTATGGAACCTCTAGTGGGAGAGGAAGGCTGTCTATCTGACAAGTTTGTATTCATGCTCAGATGCCGAGGAGCTCGGGAGGTGGGCGACTGTGACCAGTGATAGTCATGTATATAGAGATTAGAAATGCATGTGAAAACGTCTCAATGTCAATTGCTTTGAAATGAATTCTTCTGTATGAAAAAAAAAAAAAGTTGTGCTGTAAAGTATTCCTTGAGAAATGTTTATAATTCTATGAGAATGTAAATAGTTTCACAGTAATTGTTTTCCAGTTAGAATATTCTAACTTAATTGCAGCGCAGTCTCTTTAATTTCTTGTTCATTAATTTTTAACTAACTTCATAAAAGAATAAGAGGAAATTAAAAAAAAAAAGTTTGGGCTAAAACTTTTTTAAGCATCTTTTCTAACATAATTATCAAAAATTAGGTTAACTGAGTTGGAAAGACCTACCCTAAGTGTGGACAGTACTATTCCTGAGGCCGGGTCTCAGAAATGCAGAAAAAGGTAAAAGTAATAGCACCAGCATGCTTTCTCTCTGCTTTCAGTCTGTGACACACTGTGACCATCCACCTGCCCTTATCTCATCCCCCACTGTGATGGACTTTATTTTCTGGAGCTATACTCTCAAATAAACCCTTTCTTGCTTCAGTTGAATTAGTTATTTAGTCATAGAAATGAGAAAGGTAAGCAATATACTTAGAGTTCCCATTCATAAGCTTTGCCAAGCTAATAATTTATACGCAGGTCCACATTTTCCCACTATATGTAGAGTCCAGATTTATCCAGAGTAATCTACTTATCATGGAAGCAACCAAGAGTGGTGATTATATTTTCTGTGCACACCAGACAATTCAGTAATAATCTGAATTTCTCCCATGGGGAATCTTTGCTTCATTCTCTTTTGGAATGTCAGATAGTTTTACCTACTTTGGCTCTTTAGTTACTCCACATCTTCATCTCATCTTCAATTGCTTTAATAATGTCACACCAGAGATGTGAAACTTATTTCAATTATTTCTAGGTGATTTTTGGTCAATTTAACATACAAATTTGTGTAATAATAGATTGGGAAGAAAGATTCCTTGAACTTAAGAACTTCTTTATTCAAAACAAAGTAGGAAAGTTAAGAAAAAAACTGGTGTGGATCATTGTAAATCCTGTTATTCATAAAGATATGAGTGAAGAACAAAAACATCTAACTGAAACACAGCATCAAAAACAGCTCTTGAAGAAATATGAAATTATGCCTCATATGAATGTGATAGTCAACCATAAGCAGGAAGGAAGCAGGACATGTACTTAAGGCGTTCAGGTCAGGAAGGTTGTGTGAATACGTGAAACAGCACACAGACACACACACACACACACATACATATTTGTTTTGGTTTTCTCTCCCCTTGCTAAAAATTTTGGCAAATGCCTATACATATTCCAGTGTAGGTAAGGACAACATTGGAATCCAAAGTGAGAAGGTTTGCTGTTACTAAACTTGGCCTACCACACAAGACATACACAGCAATAAGTATCAGACTCCAAATAAGTTTAGTTTCAAGTCTGAGGAATTCTGCCACAACGTTTTCCAAAAGTGTGACAAAATCTTCTTTAGACAATAGTTATCCTTGCAGACTTTAAAGCAAGAGACTCACATGACAAAATCTTTCTCATTCCCATGTTTCCCCAAGTCAGCTTGAGCATTAACTTAGAAAGAAAGCATTGCTTACTGTTCCACCAAGCTTGCAATTTTGCAAAGTGCCTTGCGCTCATTATGACCGTTCTGTATGGAGCCAACCTTGCATTCCTAATTATCTTGGTTTCTTTATCTAGGAAAATGTGTTTCTTGATAAAGTGTAATATCAAGTATATCTTCTTCCAAAATTAATGGTCCTTAAGCCTACTGTGCTCATTCATTTGTTAATGATTGAAAAGGAAATTCACATTTCCTAGACTACATAAGTCTTATAAACCAGATTTTTTATTCACCATTTAAATGGAAATAAATAATATATTCACTGAAGCATCATTGGTTTGTATTGCAAATATATACCTGGATCTATTTAGGAATTTGGTAACTCCATTTATATCTTTGTGTCTCAATAAGTTCTAGATCCTACTTTAAATGAAATAGTATAGTTTTCTTGTGAGTATTACAATTTCGACTAATGACATTTTGTTTAAAAAATAAAAATTCACACATGAGAAGCATACAAGTTCTCATCAATCAAAATTTTGTGTTTTGTTTGCCCTTGTAACTTCATTTACTTAACAGTGAACTTTATTTTTACCTAGATATGAAAGTCAGTTTTCTAGTTTCATTTTGTTACTGACAGAAAAATATCAACTTAGGACAAAGAATATTATTTGACTTAAAATACAGGTCACAGTTCATCACTTTGACAAAGTCAAGACAGGAACTCAAAGAAGCCTGTCACATCATATCCTTGGTCAAAACCAAAAAGGATATTCTCCTATTTGTTTGCTGTTAGTTAGCTTTCGCTTCTTTTGTAGTGTTTAGAACCTCTGATCTAGTGTGGGCCAGTCAACATGGGTTGGGGCTTCCTATATCAATTAACAATCAAGAAAATCACCCATATATATGCACACCACCAACCTGATCTACATAATTCTTCATTAAGATTCTCTTCACAGGTGATTCTAGGCTGTATGAAGTTGACAATTCAAGTTAACCATTACAGCCAATTTATATTGTATTCTCTTTAGGCATCTTAGCACAAAATTGCATTTACCAAAATATTAGTTTAGGCTTATGTATAAATATTACATAGTTGTGGGTATATAGATGGGTATATAGTATATTTTTCTCCCCATTGCCCCCCTTCCAATTTAATGTACATGCAAGTGCGCGAGCGCGCACGGCTGCGCGCACACACACACAAACACACACACACAAATACAGCCTATAGAGCTTGATTTGTATCCCCAAATGTCCTCAAGTGTTGGTCCACTGTTTGTTGAATTTTTTTGTTAAGAAAAGGTTTCATGTATGTTTCAAGCTGGCCTTGAACATGGTATGTAGATGAGGGCTATCCTTAAATTCCTAACCCTCCTGCTCTGGGATTACAGACCTATGCCACCATAGGAGCAACTACGAGTTTTTTTATATTCCTACATTTTGTCTAGGAATAAGGAGAATTACAGCCTTAGAAATAATGAGTCTATTCCCAACTCTGAGAACATGAAAACTCTGCAACTGCTAACACAATGGACTTTAAAATATTTTGATTGTCAAATAAAGTTTTTATGTTAACGATAACTCCCCTTTCCTCTCTAATACTCCCTTCCCATTATAGGTGACAACTAATCTACTTTCCATCTCTTAAGTATCTTCCTATTGTGAATATTTTATGGAATCATAAAATAGATAGATACATACAACATACATACATAAAAATGCAAACATATTTTAAACACATCATGTTCCTTTGCTTAGAATAATGTTGTAAGCTTCACCCATGCTGTATGAAGTGTCTGTACCTTATTTGCTTTTGGAGGATATATTATTCCCTTTTATACCTATGTCTCATTAATATTAACCCTTTAACTGTTTGATGTGTCTTTTTGTACATTTCCACCAGCAATAAAAGTATGTAAAAGTATTTCCCTCCTCACCAATCTTGAGTGCAGCTGTTCCAGTCTATATGAAGTAATACCTCATTGTGTCTTAACATAGGTTCCTCTTGGCTAATGATGCTGGGCAACTTATATGTGTTTATTGGATATGTGCATTTATTTTTACATTATATTTTATTTTATTTTAAATGTTTGTATAAATAAAAATAAAATGTAGTATGTGCTTTGGTTGTAGTGCTCTTTCAATTAAAAACAATAACTACTGTATATTTTCTCCATGCTTTCTCAGTTATAATATTTCTCTTTGACATTCATGTTAATTATTTAGGAATCTTTTATGTTTTATGAAATTATAATTAGAAATTAAATTGTCATGTACATAGCTTTAAGCTTTGTTTATTCTGATATGTCTGATTTTAAGATTTATGAAATGTACATGTACATAAACAAGAACTGATGCTAGACATAAATAGCTACTTATCACTTCTATTTACAGTTAAGAAATTAAGCTGTGGAATCTAACTTACCCCCACCATTTCCCCTGCTAGCCTTGGGCCAGGTCCACTTCAGCTCCTCCACCTCAGATGTCTGAACTAGCTTCCTCACCCAGAGGAGCTAAATTCTCTGGTATAGATTGTTAAAACACTTCACAGTCTGTCCCCATCCCCACCTTTCCCTGGACTCCTGATCTGCCTGACACAGATCGGACCTCTTACTAATCTGGTAAGTGATATCCCCCCCATTACTTCTCTATCCAATTTCCCTGCAGCCTGAACATCTCCAATAGACCCACCCCACCCTGTCTCCCTGCTAGCCTTGGTCCCAGGCCCACTCCTGCTCCTCAGCCTCAGAGCCTGGACCAAAGTATTATCAGTTCTAAATGACAATAGATGTCAACCCCAAACAGTTTTCCAGGATTATTTTTTAATTGAGTTTTAAAATGTCTAAATTGTAAAATTTTCTATGGAATGAATAGGATTGAAACAACTAATGTTTGGCAAACCAGTACTACAGAGCATACTCAAAGCAATACAAAAAACAGAAGATAGTAATGAGTTTACACATGAAGTTATGTAAAGAAAACAAAGGAAGGTATAATAACGGAAAGACAAAATAGGGCCAAGAGCGCAATCAAGTTAAAATGGCAGGAACCAATACACAGCTTTCAATAATAATTCTAAGTATCAATGGTCTCCATTCTCCAGATAAAAGACACAGGCTAGTGGACTGGATTAAGAAACAAATTCCATCTTTTTGTTATCCTCAAGAAACTCATCTCACCTTCAAGTATAGGTAATAGCAGAGGGTGAAAAGGACATATGCACATATTTCAGGCAAATGGCTCTAAGAGGCATAAAGGTGTTCCAATTTTAATATCTTGCAAAAGAAGCTTCAAATTAAAACTAATCAGAAGAAATAAAGAGGGACACTTCATTCTAATCAAAGAAACAGTCAATCAAGAAGATACTACAATCATGAGCATATACGCACTGAAATCTGGAGTACCCAATTTCATAAAAACAGTACTACAGTAATATAAAACACACATTAACCTCAACTGAAAAATAGTAAGTGACTTCAATACCACATTATCTCTAATAAAGAGGTCAATTGAACAAAAAATAGAGAGACATATGAATTGAGTAACATCTTACATCAAATGGACCTAACAGACAGCTACAGAATATTCAACCCAACACCAAAGAGTACACTTTATACTCAGTCTAGGCCAGTTTCCCTAAAATTGATCGCATACTGAGGTACAAAACAAATTTCAACAAATACAAAAAAAAGTGAAATAATTCAATGCATTCTGTCAGATCACAGTGCAATAAAGCTTATAATCAACAGCAAAAGAAACTCTAGTAACTACGTGAACTCATGGACATTAAACATACTCTGAATGAATATTCCTGAAATTAATTGAAAATGAAAATGCAATAAAACAAAACCCCTGGGACACCCTAAAATAGTCCTAAGAGGGAAGTTCATAGTGCCTACATTAAGAAATCAGAAAGAGCACATATAAATGACTTAATAGAACAACTCAAAACTTTGGAAAGACAAAAGCGATACAAACCCAAACGTAGTATATGAGAAGAAATAACAAAAATCAGAGGAGAAATTAATGAACTAGAAATGATGAAAACAATATTAAAAAAATAAATTATGAGCTGTTTCTTTGAAAAGTTAAACAAGATAAACACTCAGCCCTAGGCCAAGAAAAGAACAAATCCAAATGAACAAAGTAGATTAGAAAGGAAACATCACAACAGACACCAACTTCATGTTCTTTATTTAAGTCACTGAGTACTACTAGTACTACTTACACATGCCAAGGTTTAGGGCTTTCCACTAGAGCATGGTTTATATACCAAGGACCATAACCTTGAAGAAAACTGACTCCCTGTCCCCCAGCATTCACCAATGTCAAAAGCATCTCAGGGTCGCATTAGTCTCTCCCCCATCCATGATGCAGTGTTGATTGACTTGATCTTGTGCAGGTCTTAGACAGACAGCCACAGCCTCTGTAAATTAATAAGTTCAATGATCTTATCATATCTATCAGTCATGTAGCATTACTGTCTTCAAAGCTGTTGTCAGAGAACAGCTGTAATATACTTTGAATACATTATATTTGCATAGCTTATATACATATGTATTGTATAATTTTTTTTCTACTCAGGAGGTAAGATCAATTCTGATGAATTTGAATTCAGTGTAGTTTAAAAGCATATATTTTTTACCAGAAATTGCAAAAATTGGTGAAAGTATAAACCCAGAAGAGGTTAATGTGGGAACCTGTGAAATTTAACAGGAATAAATATAAAAATATGAATAATGTGTCCTGTGTCATCTGTGGGAGGATCTTGGCTTTATGCTGGGAGTAATGGAAAACTGCTGAAAACCTTTAAACAGAAAAGTTTCAAAGAAAATAATTATTTCATAAATCATCTTAGTAATCCTGTAGAAGAAGGATTAAAATGGGAGATAATTCAGGAGAGAAAATTGAGTAGTAGTTTTATTCATCTGTTCTGACTGAAATAGCATGAAGACAAAACTCAATAATAATGAGGACAAAAAGCAATCTGAAAAGTCAATAACTGATAATTAACACTAAATGAATAATTAATAGTGTCCCAACAGATAAAAGCCCAGAAATGGATAACTTCATTACAAAATTTAATTTGACATTTAAATAAGTAATGTCAATTCTTCTGAAACAATGCTATTTAAAAGAGGAAACCATCAGAAATTTAATAAACGGGATGAGCATCACACTGTAGCCCAAACCAAACAATGATACACAGTAAGATTATAATAGAATGATATTCACTATCTAGGCTACAAAACTTTGGTACAATGTTCTTGAAACTTGAATTCTCATGAATATTAAAAAGACTCACCATCATAAGTTAGATATGATTACAAGGATGCAAGGATGGTCTAACACATATAGATCAGTCAACATAAACTGAATGAAAAATAAAATTTATAAGATCATATAAATTGATGCAGAAAGGCATTTGATAATACTTAACATCTCCTCATACTAAAGCTCAGAGCCACTTAGTTTTATAAAGATCACTTCAATATCATGAAAGTTATATATGTCAAAACCACAAATGACATCATACTGAAAGTTTAAAAGCTAAAGAATTTCTTCTGAGAGAAGAAGCAGGAAAAGAGTGTCATATCTTATTTCTCTTATTCAATGTACTAAGCAATTGGACTAGAAGAAAAAAGGCATAACAAATAAGAAAGGAAGAAGTCAAATTAACCACTTTTATACGCTATGATTCTATACATAGAAAATTACAATGACCAAAAGACAGAGGATAGATAAATGAGCTCAGTTAAGTGGCAGAGTCCAAAATCAACATAAACCAGGTTTTCATTATAACAATGAATGCTCTGAGAAACTGTAAAAGCATTCCCATTCAATGTAGCCCCCTCCCCACAAAATACACCTTACTAAGAATTTTAACAAAAGAAGTAAAAGACTTCTATAATGATGATTATAAAATAATAAATTGAAAAAGAACCTTAACGATGAAAGAAATCTCATATTTTCATGAACTAGGAGACATTTATGTTGTTAAGATAGTTAGGTGCTTTTTAAATGCAATTTCCATTAAAACACTAATGGAATTTTTCACAGAGCTAGAAAAACAGATCCTAAAATTCACATGGAAAACCAAGACACCGTGAATAGCCAATGTAATTATCTTTCTTACTTTTGGTCTCTCTGACAAAATACGAAAGAAAATCAGTTGAAATAAGAAAGATTAACTTTGGTTTGCAATTTCAGAGTGTTCAGCCCATGATCGGCTGGCTCTACTTCTTTATGTCTGTGGAAAGGCAGACATCATGTTGTAAGGATGTGAGAAATTAAAGCTGTGCACCTCACGATTGCTAGAAAGCAGAGAGACAAAGAGAAAAGATACAAGAACAAGATATATATTTCAAATATATGTGTCCTCAGTGACCTAATTCCTCCAATCAGACCCCACATCTTAATATAATATTGCATTCAGCTATGAATTTGATTAGTGATCAGTCCTTTGAGGAAGTTAGAACTTTCATGATACCATCACCTTTCAAAAAGCCTCTAGTTCCTGACCAAAAACTTAACACAGCCTACTTAAAGATATTTCAAACCATAACACTGATCTAGAGCACACACGCACAAAAACGAAAGTCGGAGACAGAGTCAAGGTAGCCAAAACAGCATGACAATGGTATAGAAACAGACATATAGGCCAATATGAATGGAACTGTAAATAATCCCATAGATATACAGCCAATGTATTCTCAACAAAGTTGCCAGCAAGTGTGTTAGAAAAGGGACAAATGGACCTGGGAATACTGGGAATACATGTGGAAGATGAGGAGTAGACCCCGCCTCTAAGCTTGTATATACATTGATTCAAAGCATGTCAAAGACATAGGAAAATATAAGAGAATCACATTAAGACAAACACGAGTTTTTAAACATACCCCCGAAAAGAAAAACAGAAACAAAAATAGACGAATAGGATTGTAGCAGCCAAAGAACTCTTGCACAGCAGCAACTCACAGAATGGGAAAAGCCTTCACCAGTCATTCCTCTGACTGAGAGTTAATAGGCGGACTATAAAGAGAGTTAATAAAGACTAATGAAAAATGAAATCCAATTAAGAGTTGGAAAATGATCCATAGATACACTTCTCAGGAGAAGAAATGTAAATGATCAATAAATACATGGAAAATATACTCTATTTCATTAGCCATAAGAGAAATGCAAATAAAAACTTCAATAAGATACCACCTTACTTCAATTAGGATGACAATAGTCAAAACAAATATGCTGACTGCAATAGAAGTAAAAGAAACTTTGCATACACAGGAGATAAAAATTTTACTGAAAAACAATGTAAATTTTTCTCTGTGGAGAACAATGAGTAGGTCTCTTTCTTACAAAATCTAAAAATAGAACTACAGTACAAAATGGTTTCTAAAATGTAAAAAGATATAAACAGAGGCCTTATGATGCTTAACACAGGTTGTGTTCTTATACTAATTGCATAGGAGGAGGTAGGGCATACCTGACCCATGTACACCTCAGCCCATGAAACTGTGCCTGGTCTGTATTGTGAAGGGGAGACATGAATAAAAGAAAAAGAAATAAAAGAAATAAATATAAAAGACAATAAAAATGCAGTCCAAGCAAAATTTGGATGGTTATACATATAGATACACATCAAAAGAATAGATATAAATAAATTTATATAAATTTAGGAAAATATGCCTGATATCATTAGCCATTAGAGAAATGCAAATTAAAACTTACATGAGGTACCATTTTACACCAGTTTGAGTGGAAGCTGCTGAAAACACAATGCTGACTGTGTGAAGAGAAACATAATTTTGATAAACTGTATGTGCAAATGAAAAATTTTAGTTATTCTGGAGAACAGTGTGGAAAGTCCTGACTAAACTATTAATAGTTCTATGAAGGAGAAGTAAAAGATAGCTGCTGTCATACAGTCATGGAGTTTATGGTAAAAGCAAAGAATGTTTTTTATATTGTGCTTTTATTTTTATTTTTTTCAATTTTTTTTAATTAAAAGAAGCATTTCATTACAACAGCATTAACCTATTCAATAACATTTTTCTGAGCTAGGGTACATCTCTTTCAAAATTGGCTGTAAATTTCTAGGTTTACAGATGAATTATTACGCTTATATAATCTTTTACTCATTATAAACTCTATAAGACATAAAATTAAATGAGGTTCCAACGGTTCAAAAAGATCTCCATGTCATTGTCAAAGCACACTGATTCAGACAGAAACATTCATTCCAAGCCCACTGAGATTGAGACGTTTTCAAATGCATTTCGACACTCTTTATACATGACTATTACTGGTCACAGTCGCCCACCTTCTGAGCTCCTCTGCATCTGAGCATGAATACAAACTCGTCAGATAGACAGCCTTCCCCTCCCACTAGAGCCTCCATACTCTGCTATCCCTGCTACTGTCCACTGTGCTGTCAGCATCCCCATCCATTCCCCTCTATCTGACCTTCTGGTAAATCTAGTCAGCCAGAGGTCCCTGATCCAGGAGGATCAGCTGTTCCTCATCTTCGGCAATCTATTGTCAATATTCCTTTGGATAGAATTGGGGTCTGCTGTTCATTTTTCCAGTAGTATCTTGGAACTGTCTGGAAGAGCCTTTATCCAACCTGTCCAACAACTCGACATTTGTTTTTACTCTTGAGGTCATTTGAGGATCTGTTCCTCAGGGGTCCCATGGGCTTGGGAGGAGCCCCTGGCTCCTTTCTTTTACCAGTTCCATCTATGTGATGAGAAGTGAAAGGTCCTGCTCGACCATTGTTGGCTGCTGGAAGGATGGAGGAAATGATTCCCCATGTTGACCCTCCTCTTTATAGACTGGACACTGGTTCAAGTCCATCTGGTGGGGTCACCTTTGCCTCCTTGATCAAGAGGTCAGATGACCCACCACCATTACAGGACATTTTGCGAGATGCTCATGGTCCCTGGGAACTAATCGACCTAGGAGGGCAGGGAGCAAAAAGTGTCCTT
>NW_008355253.1:367401-421340 GCF_000622305.1 Nannospalax galili | reverse complement strand
AGTATAACAGATTCTAGTTCCATCCATTTACCTGCAAATTTCATGATTTCATCTTTCTTTACTGCTGAGTAAAAATCCATCGTATATATGAACTTTGTGCTTTTATTTTAAGTGATTAATATATAGTTTCCAAGGAAGCCTCTGTGCTGGGAAAAGAGAGGTTAACAAGGGGATGGAAATACTAAGGAATAAGGAGCAGAAATAAAATTTAGAGAAATGCTCAAAGAAAGGTAAAGTGAAGAGCAAGAGAGAAAGACGACAACACGTAGGATTTGCCTCCACTGGAAGACAGACCAAGGACTTGGGATCCTTTCCTAAAAAGAGTGGGAAAAGTTTTAAGAAATGCATAGTATGATATGATTTTCCTTCCCCCATACAGTATGTTTTCCAAAATGGAGCATTTCAGGGAGAAGACAATTCATCCAGATGTTGAGGGGCAAGCACCTATTATTAACACTAAAGACTATTCTAATTTTCAGTCTCTGAAGTTGAAATCTACCTACTTAAATGAAATTACTGCAGTCTTTAAACACTTGCTCATTTTTCTGCATCTTTGTACTGAGTTTCCACTGACTTTTCTGTTTATTTTAATATACCTTCAAATATATCATGATTTCTTTAAAAATTGTTTAGGAGTGTGTCTTTCATCTTATGTAAATAGTTTTACACTCTTTATCACATTTTGCTTTTCTGCTTCTAGATTCAATCTTAAGTCAGTTGACAATGTGAATTCTTTCTGAAAAGTCTCTCCTTAGTCAATTTTGTCATTGTGTGGATATCTTAGGGTGTACTTACACAAATTAAGGTTGCGGGATGTCATTACTGCCAGAAGAAACACTTAGGGAAATCTCAGACACCAGTGGTTCCACATTTGTGGCACTGTAAGGAATTGAGAGTGAGTGTTATTCAGACAGAAAGTCTGAAATATAGGCTTTTATAGAGAATATAGGTTTCTCAAGGGGGTCACCCTGTGAAGACATCCCCTCTAGGCTTTATTTTAAAACTGAGGACTTGGTACAAGGTTACATGAGCAATATCTGGACTAGTGCAATTTTACAAGGACTATTTTATTTCTTTATCATGCCTGTGTGCAAGTTAAAAGATCAGACATGATTGATCTCTCTCTCTCTCTCTCTCTCTCTATATATATATGCTTGTGTGTGTAAATATACATGTATGCATATACACATATTAGCATATGTGTGTGTGTGTGTAGTGGGTCAAATTTAAGGCAAATAGTCAGCTTACAATATTAGCCTGCTGTCTACTATATTCTCCCTTTCATAAGACCTGAATAATGGTTTTATATTTTGGTAACTCATCAACAGCTCATGTTATTTTCTATTTTTTAAATGTGTTTGAAATAAACACTATCTTTAAAATTGTAACATTTTCAAACACGGCTAAAAATACAGGGTAAAAGGCAGGAGAGATGACTCAGTGGTTATGAGCACTGGCTGTTCTTGCATAGGATTGGGGTTTGGTTCCTAGCACCCACCCATGGCAGGTAACAACCATCTATAACTTGAGTTCCCGGGGATTCAACACCCTCTTCTGTTCTCCACAGGCATTCCACTACACTTACACAACATACAAGCAGTACATGCATACACATAAAATAAAAATAACACATAAAAGAAATACAGGGCAAAATTTGTCAATTATAAGACTTTGTGTTCACTTTATTTGATTCAGTTATATTATTATTATTAATTATAATAATAACTTATTATTGTCACTTTGGGGTCATGATATTTGATACAAACCTTGGTGTCCTAGTTTTCTATTGTTTCTGATAAAAATATTACCACAAACTTAACCTAGATTTATTACATCATATTGCTGGATATTGAAATCACCAGACTGAAAATCAAGGCCTTGAGAGAACCCACAATAGTATGCTGAAGATGCTTATTTTGCCTCCAATATTTGAAGGCCAATATTGGGTTTACATTGAACTTGTGCAGGCTAATTCTGTCTTATTTCATTTTACTGTATCATCTTTGGTAACTTAGATTCAAATAGCAAATATTTTTTTCTGTTTTTGAAATACAATACCTTTTATTACAGTTTTATCTTTGAAAGACTTTGTTTTTATTAGTTTGCTAAATTTATTCCTTGAAATTTCATACATACATGCAAGGAATTTTGATCAGATCCAACCCCCTCATCCAGGACCCTCCCCTAATATACCACCCTCTCAACTCTATGTTCGCTTTTTTAGTTTTAATAAACAAATGATCCCATTTAATGCTTCTCATTCATGCTTAGGTGTGGGTGCATGCACTGGAGCATGGCAAACTGACCAGTATCTACCGTTCAGAAGGCAAGTGACTTTTCCTTTTCTCAGGAACCACCAACTGCCACTAACTCCTCAGCTAGTGTTGAGAACTAGGGAGTCCATCACTCCAGGCTGGAATGGTAAACTGGATTGACCTTGTGTAGATCTTATGTAGGTAACCATAGTTTCTGTGAGTTCATGTGTACAACAATCATGTCAAGATTAGAAGACATCATTTCACATCATTCTTCGCCATCCTCTAGCTATTATATTCTTTCTGTCATCATTTCTGCAATGTTCTCTGGGTTTGGGGGATGATATATATATATCCCATCTGTGGTTGATCTCTTTTTTAGCAATCTAACATAACATACTGTTAAGCTTAGGCTTTGAAAACTAGAGATATTGGCATCTTTGAAGTCCATTATTTTGTTTATAAGTCATAAATAACTCCCATATATATTCATATATAAAATTTAAGGGCATTTTAAAATATATCCACCAATTAGCTTCTTTGATAATTTATTATTAATTTTAACACTTATAATAATAAATTAAAGAGTAAATAACTAATATTCTAATGATATCAATGAAGGAGTCATTACCTTCAGTCATGTACCCTCTGGTGACTCCACCAGGCTCCAGTGGATAGTTCCAAACCAACGGTCACAAGATGACTTTGGCAAACTTAAGGATCACAGAACAGATCCATTTTTATGTTACTTACTCTGCTTTGATATATGAGTTAAATATTTTAAATTTTATAGACCTAGTCAATCTGTTTGCTGAAGAAATATATTTCTTGAAAATATCCAATCTGCTGTCTGAAGTCTCAAACAGTGTCATACTTTCTGAACTTATTGTTTCCTTAAGTGGACATTTTTCTTTATTTCCCTCTCCTTCTGACAGTCTTTTTCTGTAGTGTAGGCCAGTCACTATGTTGCAATATTTCTGTATTCAATATTTTATATTGATCACCTTTGGAAAACACCAAAGAAGCTCCCCTACTTCATTGTTGGATTTTTTTTGGTGGGGGGGTTGGTTGGGGTTTTTGTATTTATTATTTATTTATTTATTTATTTATTTATTTATTTATTTATTTATTTATTTTGGTCTTTTTGAGACAGGGTCTACCTATAGCCCCAGCTGGCCCAGAACTCTCTATGTAAATCAGATTGGCCTAAAATTCACAAACTCACAGAGTCCACCTGCCTCTGCCTCCCAAGCACTGGAATTAAAGTCATGCATCACCAAACCTGGCCGTACTTCATTGTTTTAAAGTAAGTTTTCAAGATCCAAGATGCAGGCTGCAGGCTGGTAATCCTAGGTACTCAGGAAGCTAAGGCAGGAGAATTACAGGTTCAAGGCTTGCCAGGGCAACTCAATGAGTCCAGCACCTCAAAATGAATCAAGAAGAAAACCCTGGGGACAGAGCTTAGTGGGCCTACTCTATACAAGGCTCTGGGTTCAAGCTCTTGGACAACAATAAAACAAAAGCAAAACGTAAAATTTTCATTTTTTTATATGGTAAAAATTTTCCATTTAATGAGCCACTCAGGACTTGGGAGATGACTTTGCAATAAAGAGTGCTGGCTGCTCTTGCAGAGGACCCGAGTTACATTCCCAGCATCAATATAGTGGGAAATAATTATTAGTAACTCAAATTCTAGGGTATCCAATGCCCTCTTCTGCTCACTATAGGTGGGGTACCCATGGGAACACACATACATGCAGGCAAAACACTAATACTCATTAATTAAGGAATAAAATAAAAATACAAATCATTCCATTACCCCCACCTTGTGGCTTCTTGCCCTCATACGCTCTGATAAGATTATATTTTCTTGTCACATTAGTTGAATCTTAGGCTATTCTATTCTTCTTGTAACTAGGTTTATCTGTACTATAGTTTCTTAAAGTGTTGGAAATTGCTCATCTGTGAATAGTGCCAATGGATGTTTCCCATTATGACATGAGATCTTGTGCGCATAGGCACATATGTGCAGGTACACTACTCTTGTCACTTTGATGACTTTTAGAGGATAGGTGACTAAATTAGGTACAAATAATTTTTTTGCCTCAGTTTATTTAAAGAAGTATCAACTGTAGTATTTCTTATATTAACAACTAATGATTCAGAGATAGTACAGGAGAAAAGTGAATGATTTTAGAAATATATTTTTCAAAAAGGGAGAAAATATAATTTCTTCAAGAAAAAGGAAGAGCAACAGCACATCAGAGTCCCCATGATCAGAATGGCAATTTGGTCACCCAGCACATTGACTTCATGCATGCAGTTAGTGGTCAGTACGACGGTACTATCCTCTTTGTACTGCTGAAGGAGATCCCAGGTGGCCCTCCTTGAGACTGGATTGATGCCAGAGGTTGGCTCATCAAGTATCACCACTTCAGTGTCCCCTATGAGAACTATAATGACAGAGAGTTTGTGTTTTATCCTTCCACTCAGATCCTTTGAAAATGTTCCACTTTTGTGTAGCAGATCAAAAGTAATCAGCATTTTGTGAATTTCTACATATTGTTTCTTAGGAGGTATTTCTTTTATCTGTACTGGGCATCTCTCAGACGTATGTCTGTCTGACCAGATGTACAATTCGGCAGTAGCTTCCATCTGTTGCAAAAAGATGCTTCTTTGATTACTGCTGTATGATATGCTTTTGATTATTGTTTATTTTGGATTTTTTGGAAGCAGATATGTGTGTTGACATGTGTATGTGAGCACTCACCTCTGTGTGTGTGTGTGTGCATGTGTGTGTGTATGTGTGTGCACATGTAGAGGCCAGAGGTTGACATTCTATTCTATTGTTCTCTATTTTGTTTTTTTGGGACAAGGTGTCATTTGAACCTGGAACCTGCCATCTCAGTTCAAATGGCTGGCGGTGAGCCGTGGAGACCTGCCTGTGCCAGTCCTCCTTAGTGTTCCTATTACAGGCACAGGCCTCCACACCCAGATTTATGTGGCTGGTGGAGCTTGGAACATAGTTCCTTAGCTTGTGAAACACACACTTTGTCCACTGAATCATTTTCCCAGCTCAGTATTATCAACTTCTAAATATATCTAATACCAAATGTATCATTCAGCAATTCAGAGATCTTTTTGTCTGTGTGTTAATACCCTAGAACATCCAGCAAAGGCAGGAAGTGATGACATCTCCCTAGGAGACAGCAGATTTTAGAATAAACAACATAGCTTTAAATCTTTTAGAAATCAGCAAATATACCATATAAAAGAAGTCAAAATCCAAATAATTCCTTTAAAATAGGTAAATATGTCATGTAAACAATATCAAAACCTAAAATAGATTTCTTTAAAAGTCATTAAACATGTTAAACAATGTAAGAACTTTAAACAGTCATCTTTAAAAACCAGTTAATATACCATACAAGAAGTTAAAAAACTCAAAGTAATCCCTTTTATAAACAGGCCCAAACAATGTTAAAATTTAAGCTCCCTTCATGGAGATCTCAAATTACTCTCTTAGTCTGATATAAAAATGCACTGACCTTATTTCAAGGCAACAGAGACTGTTAGAACCTCTTTCTTTTCTGTGATATCCTCAAGAATCCAAAGTGAAAACCAAAACAAAATTAAATTGCAAGAGGATTAGGACATATGATTAAATGCCTGCAGTTCAGGGACTTCCTAAGTTATCATGAACCCCTAGGTATTGCCAGTATCAGTAATTTCCTGGGTATTGCCATTTTGAATTATGGTCTTTGGGGTGGCTTGCTGTTTTTACATCAATTTTTGGGTGTAATTAAAAAAACCCTATCCCTAGTATAAAATAAGACAGGCATCCTTCATTTGTACTAGTAGTTACTCTCCTGGTACCCATGGTTCACCATGGCTCACCATTGCTGCTGCTGGGTCTCTGATAATGCTCCTCCTAGCTTTTCTAGTGCACCCATGTCTCCTAAATTGCCTAATCAGATATATCAAGAGGTGTCTAAATGCCATCAAAATTATGGCTCTGAGGACCCAATAAGAGCCACTAAATCAGAACAAGACAACAATTTGACACAGGTCCCTGTGCCAGTGGGGAACGTAATAGCACAAGTTCCTCCATTTGTGTAAGACATCTTGGTGAGCCATCCCAGACCCTACCCTGGCCTGGGGTAAGAAGTTTCTGGAAGAGCTGAGGAACATACCTGTATAATCTTAGTGTTAGAGTAACAAATAGCTCCATAACTTTAACTGGTCATGACTATAAAATCTCTAGTCTGTTGAAAGACCCACATTTCCAGTTTCCCTAGTCAATCATCTGGTCATAGGACCACCCTAGGAAGGCAGGCTCACTTTAAGTTATGCTAAATAGATGGATGGGATACCTAGTGCATTAATGAGTTAGCAAATTTTTCCTGCCTGGAATCTGGACTCATAATATAGAGCTTCTCCACCCATAGACATGTAAGTCTCTGTATGTCTGCCTGCTTTTCTGAATTCTTTAGAAATGCATAATCTTTCCTTTTCTTCATATCCTTTTTCTAAACAAGCTTTTTTAAGGCTTTGAGTTGCCCCTAGCATCTCGTATTTTCTTTACTTTTTCTAAAGCTTCGTTCTCCTAGCCACCTGGCTGCCAGTTAGCCATGTGTCTCATCTCCATGCAGGCCCAAAATCTTCATGGCTTCATGGCTTTCTTTCCTTGTCCCCACCATTCTCCTGCTCAAGGCAGCTGCCAAGGTTACCAGCTCGCCTGACCTGAGCGTTCATTTCTTTAAAATTCTAATAAAATTTAAAAGCTCCCATCCCCTTCCAGATAGGGCATCATTCTCTATATTGGCTCAGAGAGTGCTGTCCATGGCTAGCTAAATAGATTTGGCTGATTCAGAAAAAAAATTCCTTTTTTTCTTAAAATTTGGACTTTCAATTGGACTTGTTATGTGAATTACTTTCTTTTCTATTTATATTGAATTTTTGCAATTTTCAGATAATATAGTTAATGGTATTTAGATTTCCTCCCTATCCATACCTCCACAAATAGCCTCATGCCCAATTTAATGTAATTGTGTGTGTGTGTGTGTGTGTGTGTGTGTGTGTGTGTGTATGTGTGTAATTTGTGTAACTTGATGTCCTTCAATGCGGATCAATCCACTGGGCACACCAAGAATTGCATTCCTGTGAGACATTGTCCTCCCCCTCTTCAGCACCCATCAATTGCCAAAAGTTCCTTAGGCTGGGTTGGGATTTCTTTATCCATTTTCCTGTGTATAGGCTGGGATTTTTGTCTGATTTTAATTATAATAAGACTTATGTCACCATTGCTGGGAGTTCATACCAGCAACTGACTAGCTTTTTGGAAATCTTTGTTCTTGTTACCAAAGCCCCCTGGCTCTTACTACCTTTCCACCTTCTATAGGACAATGATCCCTGAACCTTGGAAGGCAGAGGTTTGAAATAGATGTCCTCTTCAGGGATACGTACTCTGTGGATTCTTGTCCTCTGTACATGGGCCAATTGTCAGTTGCTGTGTTAATCGCCATCTGCTGCTAAGAAACTCCTTGGTGAAATTTGAGATATGCATTTATCCTGAGTAGAGGTTGCATTGAAGATGTGTCATTTAGGGTTAAGCATCTCACAGATGTTTAAAATTCTGTTCATTTGACCATTTATGGAATGCTGTATTAGTCTCCATCTATTGCAAAAAAAGCAACTTCGATGACTGGCGAAAAGTACAATTGTCACTAAATATGAGGATGCATATATAAAGAATAAAGTGAGAAATTATTTTAATCTAGGGATATAGGAAAAGTAGGTTTTTCTATTAGGAACTATGACCTCTCCAATCACATATATTTAGGATTGTTTACAGTACCACACATGAACACCTTCCCTTTCAGGAGAACTTAATTCCAATTTGACATTACCCCCAAGATAAAAAAATGTCAGGGACTGGACTAGTTACTAATGGGTTAAGAGTACTGTTATTCCAGGGGACCTAGGTTCAATTCCCCGAACCCACATGGTGGCTCTGCCACCCTCTTCTAGCCTTCATGGGCACTATAAACATATTAGTAAACATACCAGCAATCCAAACACTTTTGCAAATAAAAATAAATATAAACAGATGAAAATGCCACAATTGCACCAATAGTGATAGTTTCCTGGGCCAGTAGTTGTTAACTAGGCTTCACAGGTGGGTAGTACTATTGATTGGTTTTTACTCATGAGAGCTTACATCCTATCCTCTGATACCATGAGAGTTAGTCTTTGGGGAAGAGACTTCCAGATCAGTTCTAGGGTGATTGTTCCAAGTCCTATGATTGAAGTGTGTCCTACCTCACCTATAAGTACTCTTTAAACACTTTCTGATTTTTTAATGTAGGCAGTTAGAGCTATGAACTCTCTTACAACTACTTTTAATGTATCTCAGCAGTTTTGTTGTATTGTGTTATCATTTTCGTTTTGTTCCAAGAATACTCTTATTTCTTTCTTTTATTTCTTTCACCCACTGATCATTCAGGGGTATTTTGTTTAAGTCTCTGTAACTTCATGTATTTAGTAGAGCTTCTTTTGTTGTTGCTTTTAAATTTTATTGTGTTGTGGTCTGATAAAGTGCATGACATTTTTTCAATATTTTCTATTTGTTGAGGTTTGTTTTGTGCCCTAATATGTGATATATTTTAGAGAAACACCCATAGTCTTCTGAGTAGAATTCTTTGGGGCTTGGGTCAATATTTGATAGATGTCTGAGAGTTACATTTGATGTATGCTATCATTTAACCCGATAATTATCTGTTTATTCTTTGTCTGATTTACTTGTCTTTTGGAGACAGTGGAGTGTTGAAACCACCTGCTATTACTGTGTTTGGGTTCAACTGTGTCTTGAAGTCCTGAAGTAATCTTTTTATGATATTAGTTGTACCAGAGTTTGGTGGAGATATATATATATATATATATATAGAGAGAGAGAGAGAGAGAGAGAGAGATAGATATAGATATAGATATAGATAGATATAGATATACATATATTTGTGACTGTAATGTGTTCTTGATCAATTATTCCTTTGATCAGAATGAAGTCATCTTATTGGTCTCTTTCGATTAATTTTATTTTGAAGTCTATTTTGTCAGATACTGAAATTGCAATGCCTGATTATTTCTAGGGATACTTATTTCCATCCTTTCAAACTAAGGTAGTGCCTATCCTTGAAAGTTAGATGAGTTTCTTAGAGATAACAAGATGGATTTTGTTTCTTAATCCATTCAAAAAGTCTGCATCTTTTGAATTGGGAATTAAGGCCATTGATATTTAAAGTTTTTGAAAGATATATTTTTATTGCTGTCATTTTAATTTTTGTTTATGTTCTTGTTCTTAGTTTGTGATTTCTGTAGCATCTTGGATATCGTCATTCCTTTCTTTAATTCTTTGTATGTGCCTTGGGGAGTTTCTGTTCTGTTCCTGTCTATTTTGTTTTCTTTGTGCTTCTTGTATCTGTATTTGTGTAGTCTCTATACTACTGTTTTTGTGGACATGAATTCTTTCAACCTATTAGTGTCAAAGAAAGTTTTTCTTTCCCATTTAAGTATGATAGACAGTTTATCTTGGTAAAGTATATGGGGTTTGCTTCCAGGATCATTTAGAACTTGGAAGACATTTTTCCAGTCTCTTCAGGCTTTTATTGTTTGAATTGGAAAGTCAGCTGTAATTCTAATGGGTTTACTTTTATTTGAAACTTGTTTTTTCTCTTGCAACTTTCAGTATTCTTTTTTTTTTTTTTTTCCCTATGATGTGCCTTTGGGAGTTTCTGTCCTGGACCTGTCTGTTTTGTGTTCTTTGTGCTTCTTTTATCTTAAAGGAAATTTTCTTCTATAACCCTTTTGAAAATCTGATCAGCATTATTGACCTGGGATTCTTTTCCTTCCTCTATGCTTATGCTGTGTAAAGTTGGCCTTTTCGTGGTATTCCAAATTTCCTGTTTTATTCCATTTTAAAACTTTTTTTGCTTGAATTGTCCCATTCTTCAACTTTATCATTCAGTCTTGATATTCTTTTTTCTTTTTACCCTCATCCCCACTGGCACCCTCCATAACCTCCTCTGGAATTCATGCATTATCTCATTTGTGTTAAGGCCTATTGCATCAAGTTAGTGTCCCAAGATATTCCTCAGTGCAATTTCATCTATTGAGGTTTATTCAGTTTCTCTAGAATCCCCCACTTTAGGAAGATCAGCTCTTTCTCACTTAACAGCAATCTGTTGCCAGTATTTCTTCAGCTAAGATTATGGTCTGCTGTCCATTTCCCCAGTTGTATCCTTATATTTACAGACAAATATCCCAGTCACCACTCATCAAACAGACATTGTCTATGAATTGCCAAGGCCTAAGTGACATATCTTCAAGTTTCTTACCTCACCTAGGTTTACCTCTATGGATGTGTTTAGAAAATGAGCACTGAAGTGTGTATTGGGCAGAGGCAGAATGTGTTCCTAATGCATTTGGCAAGTGTTCTCAGGGAAATTACTTTGCTTCTATTCAGACAGATACCATCTTGTGCTTTCTAAATAAAATGCTTATACCCAGTAATTTTTGTGAGAAGAAGAAGGATGATCAGTATTAAAAAGAAAGCAAGTAATTTGGGGGGGGCACATTTATTAAGAAGATGGTAGGCTGGAAAGAGACACACATTAGTACAGTATTTTTCTAGTAGCTCCATTGAAGTTTGTAGGCAGAGAACAAATTGTTGTATTCATACATATCCAAGAATGCCATCTCATTATCAAGTGCTTAACTTACCTAGGAGAGGAAATGTAGGAGTTTGCTATCCAGGAACTAATCATAAACTAAAGAGATTCTCACAGGAAATACCATTAAAAGAAAAATACCCTCCAGTATAAACGCCTCCCTTTTGTAGCCATCTGAAAGCTTTCTGTAATGTACTTTCTTTCTATGTTTATAAGTGTGTCTCTGTGTGTTCTGTGTTTGTATACAGTGTATGAAGATGTGCACATGCACTGATACATGGGGAGGGGAGGTTGTCCAGGGTCCTGCTGTATCATTTTCTAATTTAGTCCCTTGAGACAAGGTCTCTTATTGAATCTGGAGTGATGCTGGCAGCTAGCATGCTCCAGTGATACTTCTGTTTCTGGCCCCCACAGTGCTGGGGTTACAAGATATGTTTACAACACCACCCAACTTTTGTACTTGGCTGATGGGGATTTGAACTCTGGTCTTCATGGTTGTGCAACAAGTACTCTTATGCAATGACTTATTTCTCCAGATTCTAAATAGTACTTTATGAAAGATATTCTAAAACAGACAGGAATAAAATCAGTACAGCTTATACATGTGAATTTCAGAGAGAATATACAGTTTAGCCATGAATAAATATAGTACCAGACACACGCAATTTTCATATCATACAATGTCTTCCTCATCAGAAAAAGAGCCCCAAATTTGAAATCTAGGCAGATATTTGCCAGAAGACTACATTTTTGAGCTTCACTTAAGCCTGGTTGTTTGATCCATTTAGTTTTACTAAAGGAAAGAGAGAACAGACACACTGAGAAAAGTTGTCAGTATGTGCTCTTTGAAAAAAAAAAAAGTGTCTTATCTTCCTTAAATTCCTCTATCAGCTCTAATTCAAATGCAGATATCATGGACCAAGAGTTTATACTAGTGAAAATTAGCTACTGAACATGTAGGCAAGCATAAACTGAAAAGAGCCTGAGTTATGGGAGTAGGCAATCACATATATTTCCACTGCTGCCATCAACTAGCTGAGTCATTCCTCACTCCCTTGAGTGCATTCTAGCTCTACAGCTTCCTTTAACAGGTACAGTGTATTGGAGGTAATTCCATGTAACTTTGAATACCAAAGTCAAAAATACTAGCAAGGTGTTGGGGAGGTACCTTAGTAGATAAAGTACTTGATATGAAAGTATGAAGACCTAAATTTGAGCCCCCAAACCTACATATAACAAAATCAAGTCATGGTGGCTGGCATGTGCTTATAATCCCACAGCTGAAGATATGGAAGCAGGTAATTCCTTGAGTGTCATAGGCCAGGCATCTTAGCCTATTGATGAGCTTCAGACCAGTAAGAGATTGTCTCAAAAACATAGGAGGACAAAACCTGGCCACCATAAGCAAATGCACAAACACACACATGCATGCATACCTGTAAGCATACACACACATGACTGCTAAACATCAACTTCTCTCCTTTTGTGAGTCTTCCATTAAATTATCACCTTCAGACCACAGTTATTTAGAAAACTCAGTTTAGGCTGCCTAGATAGAGAGCATTGACCAGCCAAGTAAGTTGTACAATTTAAAGAACTATGAAAAATAGTACTATTGTTCTTGGTATAGTCTACCATGTACTGAATCAGATCTTTCACTGTGCAGAGTGTAGTTATATATTTCATTCATAGGGTATAATACTGTTTTTCCTTTTGTAAGAACTAGGGTTACTTCTGACTGACAGAAAGTTGATTCTCTTAGCTATATCTGATGAGTGAGCAACAGAACTGTCCCACTGGAGTTTGTAGGTAATTGTGAATACTTTTCTTTTTCCAACCACAAATTGTAGGTGACTTCTTGATTAGCTTCTTTCACTCCAGAAACTCTGAGGAATAATGGTACAGCTCAGAAACATAATATGGATTCTTTACATAAAATGTATACATAAGCACATTTCTCGATTTTGTGGCTTATAATATCAAATTTAGTTTGAATATATTTTAAAAGAGTACTTTGGGAATATTACCTGGGAATTTTCATTGTAAATGAGTTCAAGTTATTTTTTTAACCTGTATTAGTTACTTTTTCTTGCTGTGATAGAAGTGGCATAAGCAAGTGAACTTATAAAAGGAGAATTTATTTAGCTTATGGTTCCAAAGGGGCAAGGTTCATCATGATGGGCAGGCATAGCAGCAGAGGTGGCAGGTGTGGGAGCAGAAGCTAAGCGCTCAAATCTTCAAGCAGGCACAGGAAGCAAGAGTGACTGGAGATCTGGTAAAACTTAAGAGCACTCTAAGCCCGCCCTCAGTGACATACTTCCTTCGGCATGGTCACACCTTCTAAGATATCCTAAAACAGAGCCATCAACTAGGAACAAAATGTCCAAATACTTGGAACCTACAGGAGATATTCTCATTCAAATCACCACATTACCTAAACCCCATTTATTTAATGTTAGGTGCAAATGTATAAAATACATTAACTTTTTAGTGGTTTTGAAATGTACTGTGGAGACAGCCAAAATGTGAAATTCTATATCTTAAGACTTGAAACTTCTGGTTTCTTTTATCTCAGTCATATTGGATGAAGGAATTCCATTTGATATTATTATTATTTCTATTGTTACTGTGCCTTTCACTATCATGTTTTTTTAATCCTATGATTTCATTTTAGTTTTTATCTATGTGTATATGTGGGTACCCTTTTGTCTATATGTGTTCCATATACATGCAGTGTCTGTAGGTGCCAGAAGAGGCATCAGACCCTTTGAAACTGAAGTTACAGGTGGTTGTGAGTCCTTTGATGTGGGTGCTGGGAACAAACCCTGGAGCCTCTGAAAGAGCAGCAAGGGCTCTTCACTATTCAACCATTTCTACAAACCATCTAATATGTTCTTGTTTACCTATCTATCTATCTATCTATCTATCTATCTATCCATCCATCCATTCACTATATATTTTATTGAGCTTTTATGCATTTTTACAATAAATATTAATTATATTGAGAAGTACGCCCCGAAACCACCCCCACCCACAGACTCCCCTACAAGATTTCATGCATTCTGTTGTACATGTTAAGGTTATCCAGTCAAAATTTTGTACCCAGACATCCCTCAGTGCAAGTTCTTCCACTGGAGCCTAGTCAGCCACTCTAGAGTCACTCCCTTAAAGGATATCTACTCTTCTTTACCCAGTAGTAATCAGTTGCCTATAACTCCTCAGCCAAAGTTGGTGGTTGCTGCCTATGTCCTTAGTTCTATGCTGCAGTTTTGTCTGATTGAGTTAGCATGGGTCTTGTGCATGATGTTACCATTGGTGCAAGTTCATTTGAACAAGTTCTCAGAGGCCTAAAAGACTCTGGTTCCTCATGTTCATGCACCACCACTAGCTCTTACAATCACCTATTCCATAATGGTCCCTGAGCTATGGATAAGTGAGGTATAAGATAGGAATCTTACCTAGGTAGACACATTCTGTAGTCTCTTATTCTCTAAACCTTGGCTAATTATAGCCTTCTGTGTACACTGCACACTACTGTATGAGGAAACTTCGCTAGTGAAAGTTTAGGATGTATGAGTATTATCTCTAACCTGTTCTGTTATGTTCCATGAACCTTAGGTGTAGAGGTACCACTGAGGATGTGTCACTTAATGCTGGGCATCTTTTAGACACATATTCTCTGTATGTGATCAATTCTGGAAGTCTGTAGCATCCTCCATCTGTTGCAGAAAGCAGCTTCTTTGATAAGTGGTATATAATATACTTCTCTGTAAATATAGGATCAATATTTAGCATACAGAAAAAAATTTCATTTTCTTAGGGATTTGTCAGAGATAGGGTTTTGTCTAGGATCTATGACCTCTCTAGCCATGTGCGTATGACTATGTTTAAAGGGCCACCCATGAGTTCCCTCCCATTGAAAGTGCTTAAAGTCCAATTAGAAACTGTGGATTAACACCAAAATAAAAGTTCCAATATTGTGCTTTGATGCTGGGGTTGGACCACTGATTAAGTTTCTCCCTTGGTAGCTTGCATAATGTCCTGTAGAAATGTGATAGCTTGTCTTCATGGAGAAGGATTCCAGGTCAGTTCCAGCTCCATTGCTCCAAGTCCTGTGTTCAAAGTATGCCCTGTCTTTACCAATAGGGTGTTACCTTCAAATTTTGAGAGGTAATGAAGACCTGTGGCAATGATTTGTGTATTTGGGGAAGTTTCTTGGACCTCCCTGACCAGCAACTCTAAGGGCTGTGCCTTCTGTCTGTCAATGTATTTTTTAGTATATATCCTTCAGGTATACACATGCACTTATGATCATGTATTTTTTTGTGTGCCATCTTACATATTCTTGACTGTGTTCCCTTGAGGTTTCTGCTCTCTTGACAATTCTGACAATTTAAGCCCTCTCTTCACCTCATTACTTAATTTCTTTTACCACTTATAAAAGCAAGAATAAAGAAGATACAGTGATTTGTTATTCATCTCTATGGAAGATATGAAATAACACTTAGGGCTTGGTGACATGGCTCAAAGGGAAAAGGCACTTCCTGCCTAGTTAGATGACCTGGGTTCAAATCTTGGTCCTACATGCTGGAAGGAGGGAATTGACTTTGAGACCTTTCCTCTGATATCCACACCTGTGACTCTATCACACAAAAACACACACACGAAATGCACAAATACAAAGTAAATAAAAATATCAGAAAGGAAAACTCCACATAGGCTGAAAAATGTCAACTCCCCAGTCAAAAGGCACAGGGTAGCTGAATGGATTAAGAAACAAACTCCATCTATTTGTTGTCTGCAGGAAACTCATCTCACCTTCAAGGACAGGCACCACTTTGATGAATGTGTCAAAGAAGAAATTTAAAAAATGATATAAGTACTCCTGAATCCCAATGAAAATGATAAAAAAAATTACAACAAAATCTCTAAGAAACTTTAAAAGCAGTCTTAAGAGAAAAGTTTATAGCTCTAAGTTCCTATGTTAAAAAATCAGAAAGAGCACAATAAGTGACTTAACAATTCAACTCAAGTCTCTTGAAAGGCAAGAAAAACTGAAATCCAAACCAAGCAGAATGGAAGAAATAACAAAAATAAGAGCATAAATTAATGAAATATAAACAAACAAAAACAATACAAAGAATCAATGTATTGGATAGTTGGTTCTTTGAAAAGATGAACAAGATAGATGGATCCTTATCACATTTAGCAAAAAGAAAGAGCAAATCCAAATCCACAAAATGAATGATGAAAGGAGAAACATCACAACAGACCCCATAATGATCCAGAGCATAAGAAAATACTTAAAAAATATACTTAATTAAATTTGAAAATATAAAAGATATGAATGAATTTCAAAATTCGTGGAAACCACCAAAGTTAAGCACAGAAGAGATCAGCAGCTTAAAAGGACACATAAAAAATAAGGAAATTAAAACGACTAAAAATAAATCCCAGTCCCAAAAGAATTCACAGAAGAATTCTGTCAGACTTTGAGGAAGATCTACAATCAATACTATTTAAATTATTTAAACAGATAGAACCAGAGGACAATTTGCCAGTATTACTCTAATATCAAAACCAGATAAAGATACAACAAAGAAAGAAAAGTATGTACTGATAGCCTTAATGAAAATAGATGCAAAAAAATCTCAGCAAAATACTTGCAAACTGCATTCAGAAAAACATCAGGAAGATCATTCAACATGGTCAAGTCTGTTTTATCCCAGAGATGAAAAATGTTCAATATATGTAAATCAATAAATGTAAAAAATTATATAAATAATGTACTTAAAATAAAAAATAGCCATAGATAGAGAAAAGGTGTTTGACAAAATCCAACATGTGTTTGTGTTAAAAGTCCTAGAGGGAATTGGACGGGAGGGAAAATACCTCAAGAAATTTAAAGCTAGGTACAACATAACCACAGCTGACATCACTCTAAAGGGAGAAAAACTGGAAGTATTCCAATTAAAATCAGAAACAAGATGAGGCTGTTCACTATCTCAACTCCTTTTCAATGTACTGCTTGAAACTCTTGCTAGAGCTGTAAGACAAAAGAAAGAAATTAAAGGGTACTAACTGGAATAGAAAAGGCCAAATTATCCCTATTTTCAGATGATATTATACATAAGAGACTCCCAAAATTCCACCAGAAAACAAGGAATGAACAACACTTTCAATAAAGTGGCATGTTGCAAAATCAATTTACAAAAATCTTCTTTGTATATACCAATAACAAGCAATCAGAGAAAGTGATCATGGAAATTCTCCCATGCACAACTGCCTTGAAAAAGAAAGAAAAAGAAAAATACACTAGAAATAATCCTGACCAAAGACATTTGACATCTCTACAATGAGTGTTCCAAATCTTTGAAGAAAGTGATTGAAGAAGACACTAGGAGATGGAAAAACCTCACATGCTAATGAATTTATTGAATAAATATGGTGAAAATGATATTCTTACTAAAAGAAATCTATAGATTCAATTCAAAGCCAATCAAAATCCCCATAACAATCTTAACAGAATCAGGAAAATATTCTAAAATTCATATTGAATCATCAAAGACCTGGAATTGCCAAAGCAAACTTGAGTACAACAAAACAATCCTGAGGGGATTACCATACCACATCTCAAGCTATATTACAGAGCTATAGTTATAAAAGCAGCATGCTGTGGGTACAGCAGCAGACAAATAGATCAGTGGAACATAATTGAAGCCCCAAACATGAATACATGCAGTCTTAGCTACCTGATATTTGACAAAGCTGCCAAGAACACACACTGGTGGAAAGACAGAATCTTTAACAAATTGTGCTGGCAAAACTGGATCAACACATGAAGAAGAATGAAGTTGGACCCTTAGCTATCACCCTGCACAAAAGTCAACTCCAAATGGATCAAAGACCTCAATGTGAAACCTGAAACTCTGAAATTGTTAGAAGAAAACATAGGCAGTACCATACAAAATATAGGTGTAGGCAGTACCACACAAGATATAAGTGTAGAAAAGGACTTTCTAAATTGGGAATAAGTTACTCGGGAATCAAGGTGAACAATCTGCAGGTGGGACTTCATTAAATCAACAAGCTTCTATACAGCAAAATAAAAAACCAAGGAAGTGAGGAGGAAATCCACTGAGTGGGAGAAAACCTTTACCTCTGCACATCTGACAGAGGATTAATGTTCAGAATACATAGAAAAATCTTAAAAGAAAAAAAAACAACAAAGAATCAAGAAAACAAGTGACCCAGTTAAAAGATGGGTTATGGATCTGAACAGAGAGTTCATAAAGAAATAAAACTGCTAACAGACACATTGAAAAAGTGTTAAACATCTTTAGTAATTAAACCCACTTTAATATTTCATCTTACCCCAATCAGAATGGCTAAGATTAAGAAAACAAATTTTACTATAGTCTGGTGAGGATGTGAGGAAAGATGAATACTTAGTCACTGCTGGTAGGATTGCAAACTTGTACAATGCTATGGAAATCTGTGAAGAGAACCTTTACGAAACTAAAAATGAATCTACCATATCATCTGGTTATATTACTCCTTGGCATATACCTAAAAGATTTATCCTACCTTAGATGTACTTGGACATCCATGCTTGTTGCTGCTCCTTTCACAGTAGCTAAGAAATGGAAGAAACCTATGTGTCCCTGTACAGAAATTGTGCTACATTTACCCAATGGATTTCTACTCAGTGGTATAGAAATATGAAATAATGACATTTTCAGGTAAGTGGATGGGACTAGAATCTGTTGTATGAAGTTAAGTAACACAGACTCAGAAAAACAAATTGATGTATATTCTCCCTCATTTATGGATCTTTCAACCAATTCTGCATATGTGAGTTTATATCACAATGTAACTGCAGGCTCTAAGAAAATTGACAGAAACCATGAATGTTAACCTAAAGAAGAAGCCTGACAGAGAGGGCTAGTAGGAGATAGGTGTTTCCAGGGGTTAAATGGGTAAATCAGGGCATTTAATGGGAAGAGGAACAGGGAGGGTTACATAAGTAACTATGTGGGTAAAGGTGAGGAAGGAGCTCAAAATAGTGGGGATCAGGTATTATCCAGGGGGAAATAGGGAAAATGGAGATACTTTAATTGGAGAGGAATGAAACAGAAGTATACAAGAAGAGAGAGAAGAGAACTAAATAATGCTTAAGTGGTGTGAAATACCAGAGAGAAATGTATTAGTACAAAAGCCCACTGAAAATTATACATACAATATCTGTACACGAGTGCATGTGTATAGTTGAAGCTATATAACAAGAACACAGTGGTGGTGAAACTGCCCATCGAGTTGTTGGTCAGGGTAGTCCAAGAGACTCCCAAGGTAACAAAAAATGGTTACCTTGGGGGTAATCAACAGCTAGTTAATTTGACTTAAATACTGCACAATGATGATGACAGAATACATATGAAAGAAAAATAATCAAACAAAATATTTTGCTACTCAAACTATGAAGCAGTTGTTGGAACTCAGGTTTGCTTTGCTTAGCAGGGCACCTACTGGCTTGGGGGCAGAGAGACTTGATCTGTGACAGAGTGTTAGACCCTGGGACCTGTGTCTTTTCAACAAGCCACTTTATTTTTGAATTCAGATATTTTTTATACATTCCAAGGAACTAGCAGTCATGTGGGATATGGCAGTCGCATACAAAGAATTGGGGTACAAAGAAACAGGACATTTAGTCTGTTATTTGGTGCCAGAAGGACTCTTAAACTTTTACTCAAGGTTATCAGTGCCCATCTGGTAATTTATTGGCCACAATGTTTTCTTTCTTAGAGCTAAAAGCATGGTGAATTTTAACTTTTATCTCAGGAGTAAACCTGTAACCTGGCCTAATCTCTTAGCTAAGGATAGCTGAGTTATTTGTTCAGACAAGGAGATGAGCTAAGGGTTGTTGACCAAGATGCTTTCCCACAGAGCAAGGAGCCTGCACTTATGACCAGGCCACTTTCTCCTGCCAGTCTGGCAGTGTTCTTCAAGACAGGGATTATCAGAGCTACTGATTTCAGTGCCCCTCCCTTTAGCAGAGAATGCAGCCTGCACTTAGAAGTTTTAGGCTCATATCGCCATAAGGCTTGGCATTTTGGTTTCCTATATCTCCTCCCTTTATGTTTTTTAAAAGTAAGAAGGAAGTGGTCATAGATGCCACAATATTATTAATCGAAATTATAATACAACACACAACTATTGGAGCTCCCATGTGAAGAAGTATGCCATTCAACATTGGGCCAAAGAATGGAGTAAGCCATTGGAGCCATTTTGGCAAGGTATAGAAAATTCAGATATCTTATTGATTTCCTTTCATTAATCATTAATCTGTTGGTCTATAGGATGTGAAAAATCAGGCAAATTAAAAAAATATATATTCCGGGAAATTTTTCACATACCATGTGATTTTTTAACAGTAGATAGTCTATAGTAGCTCTATTTTGTAGCACAGCGGTTCTTAGTTCTCCCATTTCCTGATTAATTTCTTCTAGTATTTTTGCAGTTATATTTGCTGTTTTACTAGTTATATAAGCAAGCTTAGATACTTCGTTTTGCATTCCAGTTACCAACCCAGTATGGGAAGTAAAAAGACAGAACTAACAGCTACAGCTTTTGGGTCAAGTATCTTGAGAGAATCATCACAGCCTTCACGTAAAGATCTATGCATTCTTTTTATAGAAGGATTTATTAGCAAAGTCATTATACGTCCTATAGCACATAATCCTTGACATCCATAGGCAATGTTCTATAGGTTTCGTTATTGCAAAAGTAGGTCCATCCTACAGGTACCTGTTTCCTTTGCTTTAAGGTACGATTAGAGGTGATACTGCAATCCAAGGGAATAAACTTACAAACAAAAAATAAAAAATGATTAACGATAACATGAGATACAGGTAAGTCTTTTACTATCTTATTAACACACTGTGTTTGACTTTCTATATTGTCCCTAGTTATCTGTTTATAAAGATCCATATGTACCCCCATTCCTATTAGGTATTTCTTTAATAATCCTAGTATAGAAGGGTCTCCTCATATACAGAAACTATGTTTATTAAAGCCCATTTTTTTTGTGTGCAAAAACGAACCCATAAATTCCTGTCCAAAACATTAGACATGGGCAGGCTGGTTCGCTGCAAAGATGTGGTTGATCTAATTACTTCAATATCTTTAAAAGGTCTCTTTTGGTTTTTCACACAGCTATATCTTCCAGTATCTTCGAGGGTCAGTGCCTCTTTAAAAATATTGAAATTATACTGTTTTGGGGGGCTGTGGTCAGTAGCATTTTTCCAACCTAAAAATCCTTGTAGGATTTGGAAAAATCATACATCCATTTGGCTGTATGTTCTCTGTCCATCCTTTTCCCATATGATGGGTCCAGGTGGCCATACACAGTCTTGTGTAATACATTCAAGAACTAATCCTGATCCTAAAACAGGTACACCATTAACATTAGTATTGATGACACATTTAGCTTTTAAGATATTCACAGTCAGTATAGTTAGAATACAAATAAGAACTTTGGGTTTAGATATATATTGGCCTTGGCACCATCCCAACTCTTGGGCATTATTCATCAGGTTTTAATCATTCCCCAGGTCACAGGAGACTGTGTCTTCTTCTGTCAGGCTCTCCTTTTCTGTTTTCCCAGGGTCAGTGCAGCCATCTTTGCTATGGGAGCCTCAGTTGAGCAGTCTGATATATCTGAGCAGTGCCATGGGGTGTGGGGAGGTTCATTTTCTGTAAAGACACAAGCACACCCTCACCCCATTGTTAGTAAAGGAGCTGGAGTTCTACTCCAGAGATCTGATTCATGGTCCCTCCAAAGCACCTGTGGCAAGGGCGGTGGGATAGTTAGTTCCTGCAAGTGCATGGCCATTGGAAAAATTCCTTGATAATTTAGTGTAAAAAATTTAAAGTTAGTAGAGACCTATACAATAAGAAATGAGGATTCTGTACTGTTATCCCAGGTATAGGTGATTCCCCATTTTTCTTTTTTTATTTGATCTTTAAGATGTTTGTGTTATTTCTCTATAGTTGCTTGTCCTGTGGGGTTGTAAGAAATGCCAGTGGTGTGTGAAATAGGGAAGAAATTGCTTCAGATTCAAACCAGGCTCACCAAACACAACTGTTTTCTTTTGGACTATCCCTTCTGGTTCCAGGAGGCTAAAACCTGGTTTTTGAATTAAATTATTTTGTTATGGGTAAGGGAAAATATTAAAAGCAATATTTGCATAATATAGTAATTATGGGTAACTTTAACATTTGTCTTTATACATTTAACGCCAGATTGTGCTTATGTGTGTAGCAGAAGCCAGTGAAGTAGACTGAAAAAAAAAGTCTTTTTTAGCTGTAACACTAATTTTTATAATAACAACTACCATCTTGTAGTTCTATAAACTTACTCAGACCTTTAATAAACTTGCATAAACATTCTTATTATTTCTTCCACTTTGGAAATCTCCAGCCATCAAAATCTTACTATCTTTAAGATTTCAAACCTTTAGGTTTTTTTTTTTTTGACCTTTCTATTATTTCTTTTATTACATTTATAAACAAACCCATTTTTTGTTGTGAGAGTCCATCAAATAATCAACATTTAGTACCTCATACCTATATAGAGAAAAGCAACCATTTTAACCATATCAGTACAATATAAGCTTGGTAAACATATGGATATTTATTGGCTATAAAGAAACAATAGTTGTAAAATGGTTAGCATTTTTTCCTGGAGTAGAAGTAATTATTACTTAAAATTAGTATACTTTTGAGCAATAATACCAATAATATAGAACAAGAATTAAGATAAAGATTAAAGAGAAATTATTTTGACTTAGAAAAAAATATTTTTAGGTTAATTTTAATAACTTTAGTTTGCATGAGGCTTTGCTTTTAAGTCGAATTGATACCAACTGAATTATTTTTAAGGAATATAAGTTTATATAGACTATGTATAGATAAAATGGACACTTCAAAACCTTTTGAGAATAAATCAGAACCAAAAGTATCCTTAGCAAATAGGATTTTTACACAACTAGAGACCTACAGACATTGTTTAATAGATTTCAAAATTGATTAGGGTGCCCAAATTAAAAGGCCTTTGAATGTAAATTTGTGCCTGTGTATTTTAATTAGGCATGCCAAAAATAAACCAATAATTTTGTGCACAATACAAAGAATGAAAAAGAAAAAAAATTGACATAGCCACATTTTCAAATTGTCTTGACACAAATGATATATGAGGACAATTATCATAGACATACATGACATAATTATGTGAGATTTCAAAACATAGAAACATATAGAAACATGTGACATAATTAATTTTAAGCAACATAAAAATGATTGTCAGACATATATGACACAATTACATGAAACTAGGTCTACCTAAAACACGTTACTTAATAAGTTTGATTATGATGAATTTTTTAAAATTTTCTGAAAGCAGGCATAGCTGGAGTCATGAAGAAAGTAGCAGTTTGGCTTTAGAAGAGTACCAAGTAGCATTATTTTTAATAAAAGAACATGGAATCTGAGTTAAACATAAAAGATAAGACAATTGATTAATATAACCTGTGCTTACATTGAATTGTAGGGTCTTAAGTGAACTTAATAAGCTAAAACTCAAAGGTCAGTTTCTCAAAAAACAGAAAACATGGAAATGCATTTGTAGTGTGTTGAAAAACTTAAAAAAAAAGTTTTTTTTTTTTTTAAATAAAGGCAACAAACAGCTGAATGAAATAAAACTCACAGAGAGGAATAGAATTGGAAAGGACAGGAAAAACGAGTGAAGCTCGGTGTTAGGAATCAAACCTAGGTCCTTTGGAAGAGCAAACTATGCTCCTGACCATTAAGCCATTTCTCCAGCTGGAATTGGAGAAGAAAAATCTCTAGAGGACCACAGAGCTCATAAGAGAGTCACAGTAGGGAACATATAGATAAACAGAGTCTCTGTATTTGGCCAAACCTGCTTTTTGAATTTTTGAAGAATGGTTAGACTGGCTTGCCTGTGCTTTTACAGCTGGCAACTGTGTCTTAGTTAGGAAAGGCTGAGGATTTTTTTAAAAGAGTAGAACAAAATCTGTAGGTGGCCCTGGCAGCTGTGAAACTCCAGCCCCCTTGGCAGCTCTATTTTTTAGGTGGTAGGGTACAATTGATTATCTAAGATAACATATCCCAAATAAGTATAAAGCATATGTTTTTGAATCTTTTTTGAGGAACTATAAAGTCCATATTTTTTAAAAAATAGTTGTTAATTTAGGAATCATAACTTCTAAAAGTTGAATAGAAGGGTGACTAAGGAGAACATCATCATTACAATGAACAAGAACAGCAGGGAAATCCTTAAGTATTGGACTAATCACCTTAGGTAGATAAAATTGGCATATTGGACTAATTTTTGTGGACTGGCTGTGGCTGCTCTCCTCCGGCTATGTCCGCTCTCCTGCTCTCTTAGTTCCTCTGATCAGTCGTCGGGTCCGGGCCCCAGGGCTGGTGAGGAGTCTGTGCCAGCATCTCTGCTTTCAGACGCAGGAGACCAGGTTCAGTGACACAGATCTGCTTTATTGCAAGAAAGTAAGGGCTTATATAAGGGTAATAGTCCAATCATAACACAGCATATGGGATCCCTTATTAACAATGCAGACTAGTATCCTATTACGATCTAGTGGGCCAGATGCCCTATTAGCATGATAAGTTTCAGTTTCTAAACAGGAAGCAATGCATTCCAGCATGATAGGTATGTAAGGCAAAAGGCAAAATTAGTCACAAGATTTTCCACACCATCTCCCCCTATTTTTTCATTTTTAAGAGTGAGGCACAGTTCAGAATATATACTGATATCAGTCCAGGGGCTGTGCATGGAGGCATAGGCAAGGAATTGATACCTATTGTGGGCCCCATCCTCCAAGATGGCAAGTTCTCTCTAGAGCAGGCTAGGCTAACTCCATGCCAACCAGTAGGAGTCGAGGTTCTTTGCCTCAGCATTGTTGTCCCCACCTCAAGGGTCACCCAGCATTATGGACTGTTATCCCAGGTATAGGTTGTCCTATCTTTTGCGATCTTACCCATCATTGACTACCAGCCCTCAAAGGGTGAGTCCCTTGGTGTGGTCTGGCAGAAGGAGAGGCAGTGTATCAAGCTTTGGTCCATGCAAAGGCCTCTTACAGGGCTAAGAATTCAATAAAAGCCAATGAAGCAGGGTGGTCCCATCTCGGGTAATGATGGGGATTAGGAAGTGGAAAGTTCTAGGCATCAGTCTCACAGTCTACCAACAGGAGTATATATCACATGGCGTTTCCTGTGGCTCTGGCAGTTGGGCCATTGTCCCAGATCCATTGCATGGTTGTTTCATAAGATTTTACAGCTATGCTCAAGCCTAATTTTCATATCTCTATTATTATAGGTTGCAAGGAACAGTGGGTCCTTATTTGCAGAGACATGCATGGCAAGACATGGAGGTGGGACAACAGCTAACTGAACCAGAGAAATACAAGTTTTAACAAAATTATCAAGACCCTTAAGAATGCAGGGTCCAAAAATCAGGAGTGAGCAGCAATGATGGCACACATAATAAGGAACATAGACAAAGGTTTTCCTCTGGATTGAGGACTTAGCTTAGCTAATGTCTCTGTTTATGGAGAGAGATGTTCGAGGTCTCCCCAGGTTGGTGGCTTTTGTGATCTGTGAGATTGGTCTCTCGGTGGTTGAGATGTGTGCTGCTTTTTTGATGTTCAGGCTGGGATCCAGATGGGGGCTGGAAGATTATCTGGGAAGACACAAGCATAGCCTCGCCCTTGTGTTAATAATCATAGTGGACCTTTCCATTCACTTGTGAGAGGGTCCTTCCATCTCACCATGGGGCAGGAGTGGGCTGAGTGAATGACTCCCAATGCTTTATTGCTGGTGGGAGGCCATTGGAGTCAAATTTTAGAAAATTTAATGTAAATAGAGCTTGTTGTATAACAAAATTGGGGTCCTTATAGCAGGGTCCTTTATCATTGTCTTCCCCTATTTTCTCTATTTGTGTAATGAGTATTTGCTGGGAACATTCAACAATCCCTTGACCCTGAGGATTGTAAGGGATACCAGTTATATGCCTAATATTCCAGTCAGGGCAAAAATGGCTGAAGGTAGCAGAAACATAACAAGGATCATTATCTGTTTTTATTTGCCAAGGAATTCCCATAAGGACCATGGCATATTTGACAGTCCTTATGGCATGAGAAGCCAGCTCACCAGAGCAAGCCAATGCAAAATGGGCATTGGAATAAGTGTCAATAATATGATGGGTATACTTGACCTTGCCAAAAGGAGAAAAATGAGTGACGTCCACTTGCTATATCTTGTTTGGGCCAAGACGTCTAGGGAGGGTCCCAGCAGGTTGTAATGGCCCCAAAGGTAGAAAGGGGCACAAGAAGAGCATGCACAGACCAAATATTTACAGCTCTAAAGTGGGAAGGTAGGGAGGAGCCTATGTATAGCTTGGGGAGAAAGGTGGAAGCGGGCATATAAGTAGCTTGTTGAATTAGGGTGGAATCTAGGGTGGCCCTCAGGACCAGTTTGTCAATGGTGGCATTGCCCTCTGCCAGAAGCCCCAGGAGACTGCTATGAGGCCGCAAGTGTTGAATATACCAAGGGACAGAGCATTGCTCAAGTAATAGTTGTAATGAAGAGAGTAACAAATCAAGGGGACTCTGGTGGGGCCGGAAAGCTGCAAAGGCCAGATGTTGTAGAGTCTGAACTACATAAGCACTGTCAGAAAAAAATATTACAGGGAGTTGTAGGGAGATCCTGAAAGACCTGTAACATGACTGAGAGCTCTCCAAGCTGTACAGGTCCCTGGAAAGGGAAAACCTTATGTGTTGAGAGTTGTCCTTCCTAGTAAATTACATTACCAAATTTGCATTTACTAGAATCAGTAAAGATTAGGGGAGCCTTAGGAAGAGAGTTACACTTTGGGAATGACTGGGGAAATAGAGACAGGGGATGCTGTATTATTCCTTGAAGGAGTTTATGTTTAGGATGATGATTGTCATATTTCCCCTGATATACTAGTAGGAGAGTTTGGAAGCCAGGGTTGTCAAGGAACAATGACTGGATCATGTAAAGTGGAAGGGGAAGAACCAGTCATTCGGGTTTGTGACCATACAGAAGGTGGGAGGTGTGGACAAGTTTAAGGGATAGCATAGCCAATGCCTCAATAGCCGGGGTGACCTTGTGAAGTTGACTCCATGAAGAGTAGACCCATATCAGGCGCCCCTGGGTCTGCCAGAGCACTCCCAAAGGGGTGTTTTCAATAGGAATAACTAGTACTTAGATGGGCAACTTTGGCTGTATCCTATTTACAAATGCTTGGGACAGGTGAGAATTGATCATTGTCACAACACATTGTGCCTCCAGAGAGACCTTGTGGGGAATGGAGACCATATCAGTACCCCACAAGATGTCAAAGAGTGGTGTAAGCTCTTCTGTGGACATGGGTAAGAATCCCCATATCCAATTGATGTTGCCACAGAGGGTCTGTGCCTCTGAAAGTGCAATCTCATCTTGTACGGTAAGAACAGGAGCTATGGGCCAGATGACATCTTGAATAGAGTAGCCCAAAAAAGTATAAGGGGCATGTAACCGTATTTTATCTACTGCAATATTAAGACCTAATGCCTGGAGGTTTGTTTTGAGTTTTTGAAAAGCTTGTAAGATCTTAGGATCCTTATGGGCAGTAAGAATGTCATCCATATAATGTAATTAATAAACCTCAGTCAGCAAAGGTCTCCGGGCATGGGCCACATACTATTGGCAGATAGTAGGACTGTTTTTCGTGCCCTGAGGCAAAACCTTCCATTGATAGTGATGAACTGGAACGTTATGGTTAGTGGCAGGTATAGAGAAGGCAAAATAGGGCTTATCATCATCATGAAGAGGAATAGAGAAGAAACAGTCTTTAATATCTATTATAATAATTGCGCATTCTTTGGGAATACCAGTAGGGTGAGGCAGGCCCAATTGAAAGGTCCCTATAGACTTCATATGCTCATTAATAGTCCTTAAGTCATGCAAAAGTCTCCACTTTCCTGATTTCTTTTGTATAACAAAGATGGGAGAATTATGAGGACTAAGTGAGGGCTCAATGTGACCCAAGGATAACTATTTCTGGACCTAGGAGATCAAATGAGCTAATTTATGTGAAGGAAGAGGCCACTGCTCCACCCACATGGGAGCTTTAGTATCCCACATTATATTGATGGGGGGTGTCTTGGGCAGCGGAGCAGTGGCCATTAGATTTGGGGGTGAGGGTGGGGGGCATTACCTAATAGCTGGTCCACAATGTGGTCATTATTTGTAGTTAGAACGACCTTCATATTGTGGAAAATATCAACCTCCATATTGCAGAAGATATCTCTCCCCCACAGGTTATGGGGAAGCCCTGCAGCTAGGAGCAGTTTAATAGCTCCTGTATTGCCATCCAGGTCAGTCCAGACCACAGGACGTTGGATCTGTAAAGTATTTTGTAAGCCCCCAACACCTTGTATAGGGGGTCCAGGCTTACGGTGCCAATGAGACAAGGCTTCTTCCTGTCTGATTACAGTAATATTGACCCCTGTATCAATTAGGCCTTTAAACTTATGGCCATCTAGCGAAAGTTGCATCCTAAGCTTATGCAAATCAATAGGTATCGTCCATTGAACGTGGGGAGTGTATTCCCTTACTTCCTCTCTTTGGGGCAGGGCTGAGAAGCACCCCATTGCCCGTTTAAAGGCACATTTTGTATCGGTTTACCATCTGCATCCACTTTAGACCTGTATTCTTTTGCCCAATGAAAGCCTTTGCAGCATCTCGGGCATTTTGAAGGAGGAATCTGGCTTCATTTGGCCTCTTTCATAATCTTATTAGGACAGGTACGTGACCAATGGCCCTGTCCCCCACAGGCCCAACATTTGCCTTTGTCCATCTCAGCCTGTGGCTGATGAGCAGCCAGTGCCTCAGCAAGGGCCACAGCATGGGCCTGAACCGTCCCCACATCTCAGCAGGCCAGAATTCATCCAGAGACATCATTGTGTCTAACGGGTCCTATGGCAAGGTGACACTCTGTAGAGCAACCTTCATATACAAGATCCTTGAGCAGAGCATCGGCAGCTCCCTGATGAGTGATCTTTCTGTTTTTACTTTGTGGCATCTCTCAACAAAATCAGAGAAAGACTACCTTGGGTTTTGTATCAATCTGGTTAATTTGGTATCACCGCGAATAAGCATACTTCAAAAAGCACAAAGCACGCAAAGTCATACTTGTTCAAAGTAGCAGGGAGGTCCCTGTGCCTGAGGTTTGGGGGGGTCTCAAAATTGCTGTGTCCTACTAGAACATCAATTACAATGATTTGAATGTTGGCATTCCTATTGCGCTCTGCCTGTTGTTCACATTCATCATGGTAAGAGCTTTCTATAAAAGGAAATTGCCTCCCTGTAAGCAGGCACAGGAGGTATTCTGCCATCATAGGGGGTATTGGCCAAATGACTGATTGTATCTAATAACTGACCAAACCATGGGGAGTGAATGCCATCTTCAACTTCTGCTTTACGCAGCTTCCTTAAAGTGTCATTAGAATATGGATTCCAGACATTGAGGTTCTATTGTACCTGATTGACAGTAACCGGGAAGAACTGTGGAAAATCACCCATTGTATTATAGAAGAGGGGCCAAGGCAGGAGGGGCTTCTAGTCCTCCTCTGGAAGGGAGGGGTAGATGGACTGGGGGTAACTTCCTTAAAGCTAGTGCAAGATGGTGGAAAGTAGCCATTGCCCTGTAATGGTGGAGCTGAGGCTGCCTTAACTTCCTGTTTTTCATCAAATCCAATACAAGATGGCGGCGGGTAGCCACCACCCTGTAATGGTGGGGCAGAGGTGATCTTGCCTTCCTGTTTTTAATTAGGGAAGCTCTCAAACCCCAATTCCTTATTTTTTATGTCACCATTAACAGTCATAGTTTCATCAGAACAAGAATCTGTTAGTTTTGTTTTAACTGGAAATGCCTGGGACAGGCTGTCCCCAGCCTCCTGTTGTTGTATTTGCTCATCTATCTCCTTTAATAGGAGATTGTCCTGTCCAGGGGCTTTGGGGGTACCCCAAAAGGGAGGCTAGAATGGCTGTCACAATGGGGTAGAACAGCCCAGACTGTGGGCGTCCCTCCCCGACTTCTCTACACTGGGCCAAGAATAGAATGCAAGCCCACTATTCAGGATCCCAGCAACAAGAATCTGTAAACCAGGGGGCAAGAGGTAGTACTTCATCTAAAACCTTAGTTACTTCCTTTTCTGTTACCCTAATTTGCCTACTCCTGAGGAGAGAAAGCAGTGCAGCAGCGCAGGTGTTGGCAGCAGCTGGATGACTATTCCCTAAACTGGAGGTCACTCACCCTGTAAGACATACCCAAAGGTACTCAGGAACCATTCAGGGAGGTGATCGGTGAAGGCAGGAGTGGCACACCCAAAAAAGGTCACAAGCCAGAAGAAAAATCAGAGCCCAAGGTGTTACAACTCAGAGTGTTACAGCTCTGTGGGGAGGGGGGGTCCAAGCCCCACGTTTGGGCACCAGGTGTGGTCGCCAGCTGCGGCTGCTCTCCTATGGCTATGGCCACTCTCCTACTCTCTCAGTTCCTCTGATCAGTCATCCAATTCAGACCCCAGGGCTGATGAAGAGTCTGCACCAGCATCACCGCATTCAGACGCAGGAGACCAGGTTCAGTGACACAGATCTGTTTTATTGCAAGAAAGTAAGGGCTTATATAAGGGTAATAGTCCAATCATAACACAGCATATGGGATCCCTTATTAGCATGGCAGACTAGTATCCTATTGCAATCTAATGGGCCAGGTGCCTTATTAGCATGATAGGTTTCAGTTTCTAAAGAGGAAGCAAAGCATTCCAGCATGATAGGTATATAAGGCAAAAGGCAAAGTCAGTCACAAGTTTTTCCACGACAATTTTTCATTTCCGATGGTAGGACTTTGCATTGATACCTCTGTATGGGTACAGAGTGATTGTTGACAGGGACCGTGAAAGCAAAACATTCTCTATCCTTAGGTAAAGGAATAAAAAATGAACAATTTTTTATACCAATTATAGTTGCATGTCCTGCAGACATAGCTGCAGGAGAGGGAAGGCCAGGCTGTAGCAATCCCATACTTTTTATAGGGCATTAACTTTTCTTAAGTTTTGTAAAAATCTCCATTTTCCATGAATTTTCTTTTGTATTATAAATATATGCATATTTTAGGGACTGTTAGAGAGCTCTAAATGCCCTTTATCTAATTGTTCTTGTATAAGACCCTGTAAATGAGGTAATTTATTACTAGAAATAGGCCATGATAGGGAATGGTAAGACTGGAGTGAGGAAATAATTCCTCCCACCCCCAGGAGGGGGGGCCCTTTTGTGGGCCAATGTGATGGCCAATTCTCATGTCTAATAATTGATTGCTCAGCCCCTGAATCTAACAGACCCTTTATAGCAATCCCCTCTACTATTATGGTCATTGTAGGCTTAAGGTCAGATGTTACAGGGTGAGTCCATAATGCCCAGGGGGGGTTTACTTCCACTGAGGCTGTTGACCCTCTTGGTTGCAGGACTGAGGGCTGCCCCATCTCTCATTTAAAGTTTTGTTATTTTTGTTGAAGTTAGAATGGCAATCTCTAGCCCAATGGAAATTTTTTTGATATTTAGGGCATTTTTTTATATGGTTTAGGTCTCAAGCAGGAAGGTGGGACATCAGGTATAGGCTTGCAATCTATAAGAAGGCATTGTCTTGAAAAGTGACCCGTTTTTCTATATTTAAAGCATGGATCTTTCATTTGGGCAGCAAAAGCTTCTGCTAATGCAGTTGCCATCATGCTAACCTGTGCTGAAACCGTGCCTATGTCCTAAGTAGCTGTTACGCAGGAACACAAATCTTGACTTTTTATTGGAGCAATTTCTGCTTTATAGTCTTGATTTGAGTCATCAAAAACAAGTTGTTTTATTAAAATATGGGCAGTTCTAAGTGAGGAACCTTAGCCTCTACTGCTTGCCAGAGCCTAGCTAAGAATTCAGCCCATTGCTCCTGTGGCTTTTTTTTTGAGACCAGCTAAGCCAGCTCACACTAACTATCTGGTGTGGATCTCCAGGATCTCAAGGCAGAGAAGCACACCTGATCAAAATATTTAGCTGGTAAAACCTTTTATGCCTCAGTATCAGCATATCAACCTTCCCCTTTAAACATGTCTCTTAAGCATGTCAGCTGTCATATCAACATTAGCTTGAGCATTTCTTGCTGCTTGCGCAGTGCATTCATCACAATATTTAGACTTAAAAAGTAGCCATTGTCCCGGGTACAGGGCAGCCTGGGCAAGGTGTTTGAAGTCCCAAGCAGTGACTAATTTACGGCTAAGCTGATCAAAGATGGCCATGGTAAAAGGACCATGCATACCATTTTACATCACCACCTTGTGCACTGCTTTCATCATTTCAAAGCCAAAAGGACTATGCACTCTAAGTTCAGGGTTGCCAGCTGCTGCAGAGCCAACTGAAATGTGAACTGGAAAGAACTGAGGTGAAGAATATGGCAAGGTAGCCAAAGGTTGTCTGGAGAAAATGTCTCCTGTGAGCAGATTTTGAAACATGGGAAAGAGACACTCAGGATCAGAAGCAGAGGGTGAGGTATAAGAAACATATGCCATGCGGAATGCCAAGGGAGGAGAAGAAGAGGTGAAGAGAGATCCCAAAGTGGGGTCAACTCCCCCTTTCTAATAGAATTAGAGGCAGATGATTGCATTCCCAGAGGCTGTGCCAAAGTAGGAGGGAGTGCTGGCAGCTTCACAGCATGAAGACGAGGTGCTGGCAGCTGCGTAGCAGCCTGGTAAGGTCCCAGCTATTGGGATCTTGTGCAGGGAGGACTGGTGTTGGGAGGGAACATAGGCATAGGTGGCTGGGCCACAGAGGGAGGGGATTCCTCTTCTAGTTGGAGACACTGGCAAAGAGTAGAATCTCCTACGCTTTTCCAAGATTCCAAGTCAATAGTTCCCACAGCAGGAAATTAAGGATTAGACTCTATAGTAATATCTAAATGGCCTTAATCTGAGTTTCTGTACATTTAATTCCTCTAGACTATAACATGCATTTAAGAATAGATTGGAAGTGAGACCAGTCTGGAGAAAGAGAATTACCCATATTTACAATTGCCCCTTACCTACCCCTGGAGGGTCGGGGGGAGGTTTAATCTGTATGCAGGTAAGCAGAGGTCTGAGAGGATCCCTGTATAGGCACCAGTTGTCGGGACTCAGGTTTGCTTTGCTTAGCGGGGAACCTACTGGCTTGGGGCAGAGACACGATCACGACAGAGTCTTAGACCTTAGCACCTGTGTCTTTTCAACAAGCATCTATTTTTAAATGCAATTTTTTTTTTACATCCCAAGGAACTAGCAGTCACATGGGATATGGCAGTCACATACAAAGATTTAGGGTACAAAGATATAGGACCTGTCATCTATTAGTTGGTGCCACAAGGATTCTTAAACTTTTACTCAACGTATCAATGCCCATCCGGTAATTTATTGGCCACAATGTTTTCTTTCTTAGAGCTAAAAGCATGGTGAACTTTAACATTTAGCTCAGGAGTAAACCTTTAACCTAGCCTAGTCTCTTAGCTAAGGATAGCTGAGTTATTTGTTAGGATGAGGAGATGAGCTAAGGGTTGTTGACCAAGATGCTTTCCCACAGAGGAGGGAGCCTGCACTTATGACCAGGCCACTTTCTCCTGCCAGTGTTCTGCAAGACAGGGATTATCAGAGCTACTGTTTTCAGTGCTCCTCCCTTTATGAGAGAATGCACCTTGGATTTATAAGTTTTAGGCTCATCTCACCCTAGGGCCTGGCATTTTGGTTTCCTACATGAAGTGAGCTTCTTTTTAAAGCTTTTATATTACATTGATTTGTGTGTGTTTGTGTGTATGTCATGCCATGTCACACATGTAGAGAACAGAGAACAATTTGAGGGATTCCTTCCACCATGAGAGTCCCAGGCATTAAATTCAGGTTGTCAAGCATTCACATACTTAGTCACCTTGTAGGCTTCCAACCCAGTTCTTTTCTAAACACTTTTTTGGATTTCATTTCCTTTACCTCCCTGGTTCCTTTGCAATATCCTGGTTCCTATAGAAAAACAATAGGAAACTGGTGTTACTAAGGGAGAAAAAATCAAAATGGAGTTATGTAAATGGGAGGGGAGAAGGGGGTTATATAAGAAACCTTGAGGAAAAGGGAAAGAAGGAACTCAAGAGAGGTGAGATCATATGTGACAGGTATTATCAAGGGAGAAATGGGAAAAATGGGAGCACTTTAAATGGGGAAATCATGGTGGAAAGGTTAGACAGTGAAAGAGAGAGAGAGAGAGAGAGAGAGAGAGAGAGAGAATAAATAATGCCTAGCTAGTTTTAAAAAAACCATAGGGAACCATATTAGGCCAACAACTTATGAAAAATTATACATACATTATCTCTACACGAGTCCATGTGTATAGCTAAAGGGTACTTAATAAGACACAGTGCCATACAGGAGTTACCTTCCTTTGAATTGTTGGCCAGGGTGGTCCAATAGACTCCCCAAATTACTCATGCTATCGCCAAAGCCCTTAATGGCCTCCCAGAACTTGAAGGCAAGATCCTCCTGCCAAAGACAGAATATACTTCGGACACTGTATTTAGAGAAGAGCTGTACTGCATGAAATACACAAAAAATTCATTAAAAAAGGTTTTTGATTTATTCATTTTTCTTTTATGTGTATGAATATTATGCCTGCCTATATGTTAGTGCACCTGAGTCATACAGTGCCAGCGGAGGACAGAAGAGTTTCATATCCCCTGGAACTAGAGTTTCAGACAGTTGTTAGCCTCCAGGTGGGGACTGAGATTTGAACCCAGGTCACGTGCAAGAACAGTCAGTGCTGTTTACCACTGAGTCATCTCTCCAGCCATCCCCCACTTCTTATTTTTGTTTGCTTATTATGGTCTATTTCACCACCTAGTGAAATTGAATTTGCTTCTTTTTCATAGTCACCAAGCCTTTGCATCTTGCCAAATGTCATTCATGTTCCAATAACTGTGTCCTCATTTTCCTTGTTCCTTGGTTTCCATGTCTCTTTACCAACTTAAATGTTATTTTTAAAAAATAACTTTATGTCATGGTTTATGATTCTTTATAATCCACTTCATTTCTCCAATAGTCAGCACCTTGGCATCCTGAAGAAATATAATTTTTAAGAGTACAATATCCAACATTTTCCAACCCTTTCATGAATTCTTTGGGACTATTAATTCAGTGTAATAGAATAAGTGTACTCCAGCATGTCCTGCACATATATACCCCTCCAAATGATAGATGTTGTAATTAACATGTAATGCAGATGCTTTATATACCAATCAGCCACCCAGAGGAAAGAATGTGCACTGATTTTAGTGCTCAGCATTATGCAAGATGAAATAGGCATGTGTGTGCAATTAAAACACCACACATGACATTGTTTGTCTGGTCAGGATAATGGCTAAATACCTCAAGTAATTGTGTATCTGGTGACCATGTCTATCTGCCGCAATAGAAGGAATTAAAAGAGTAAATTGCTGAAGTGGGACCAGAGACACAATTCTTAGGCAGTGGTTTCTTCCTAGCACTGCATGTTCAATAAGCAGAGTTTTAAGCCATTTCAGTTTACTCTATTTCAGCTTATTCCTGTCGTTGTAGTTTCTTGGAGACTTTTTATTCAATGTTTAATTCTGAGGATTGGTTCTTTTGATACAGCGGTTCCTTGCTGTAGTGATTCAGACCCTAGTGTTAGGGCACATTCTGACTTGGTTGAATTTCCCATTCCTACTTCCTGGTTATGTAAACTTGGGAAGGCATTTAATGTTCTTGGATCTCATTTCCTCTTATAAACTATATAAGATAATGTCACCTAAATCCCAGGAGTTTAGTTAGGATGAAATGAGCTTAAGATATGCAAAAGGTATAGAAGATTATCTGATACAGAGCCTCGCCCTCTTAGTTATTTTTATTCAGTATTCCTTATTCCCCACACCTAGTTCTTTCTTTCTCAAGTGTTCAGATTCACCTCTTGAAACTCTTTCAGAAGTGCTCATGCCTATTAAAAGTGAGGAAAATACAAGTGCACATGGTGGCGCATACCCAAAATTCCATCATGGGGAGGGGATTGAGCAGGTGGATCATGAGTTCAATACCATCACTGGCTACATAATTTGTATAGGCCAGTCTGGGCTACAGAGTGAATTCTTGTCTCAAAAGTAAAAACAAAGGCCTGGAGAGAGGACTCAGCAGTTAAGAGCATTGACTACTCTTGCAAAGCACACATGTTTGAGTCCCAGCACCCACATGGAGGCAACAATTCTCTGTAATCCACTTCTAGGAGAATCTGATGCTCTCTTCTGACCTCCACAGGCATTGCATGGCACAGGTGCACTTACCTACATGCAGGTAAGACATTCATACACATAAAAATAAAAATAATAAATAAAAATGTAAAAGTAAAAACAAATAAATAAGCAAATAATTAAAGTGAGAAAAACACTAAGTAAAGAACTGAAACTTCCCAGCACAATGTATGACAGCAACTATTATTCTTATTACAAAGAAATTATTGTTCCTATTCTTTTCAGGGGAAGAAACCAAGGTTGGAAGGTGAAAAATGGTGTGAACAGGTTACACAGCTATGTGAAAAACCTCACCAATCAGGAAGTTCTGCCAAAAAAACAATGCTTTGTTGTTACTAAAATATTTTTCTACATTTCTTTCAACAATCCTTAATGATTCTGCATTTAGTATGAAGCAGTTTCATAAAGTTCCTTCAAATTATTCATATAATAAATCTAAAGTATATATACATAAACATATTATTAACATGTCACTTTACAAGTTATAAAAATAAAGTTGAGATGGCAAACTTACTAATACTGTATAGAGAGTAAACGGTGGAGAAAAATACAAATTTAAACTATGTTAATATTTTTTATCATTTATACCTAAGTGATTTTTAATGGCAGACAATATTTGAATTGGGAGTTTATCTGAGAAAAGATAAAAGTTTACCAATTGGCTGGTGCTTATTTTGTAACAGTCCAAGATGGAAGAGATTGGAGCAACAGTCAGTGTGAGCTCAGATAAGAGACAGTCCCTGGAATCATATTTATCAGGATACAGTAGCATTCTACTTGTACTGACCATGTCTATAATTTGAATATCTGTCAATAGTGACAGGAAAAGAAACTGCATCTGCTGATAATGGAGGCAAGAAATAACAGCACTCAATGCACTACAGATTATAAAAGTCATCTCATATTCTAGTTTAAGAAGAACAGAACATGGAGGGCAGTGATATGTTTACTTACATTTGACATTTGCTACTTTTAAATCTGAAGATAATAAAAATTTCATTTGTCCATGATGTGGGTGTCATGACAAGCTCCTTGGAAGAGGAAATGTCTATTTCTCTAAGAGGAAATTATGTTACACATGACTGGAAAATCTGATCAATCAGAACAGTGTCTCTGTGGAAAATAATGAAAGAAAACACAGATAACAACCAAGGAATGCTTCTCTGACATAGAGCACAAGGGTTGTGAAGAATGCTTGTCCTAATGAGAGAACTATAATTTGGGGTGTAAGTCAAATTCACTGCTAGGAATTTCACGTGGCATTCAAGCCCTTTCTCACATGGTCCTTGCGACAGCCTGAGGAAAAAATTCTCTAAACCCCAGTTTGAAGAATCTTAACGAGTATATTGGACTTGCTAACTGAGCTTGGGATGTGGGTTTACTTACAGACAAGTGGGCGTCGCCCCCTTCATGGCTGAGTTCGAAATTCCACCCCCAGACATAAATCCTGTGGTTCTGGACAGCCTTATGAAATTGCAAGAGGCAAGCCTCATGGTTTTCCCAGCTTTTATACCCTGAACACCTCCCCTGCAAGTGGCTATGGTCAACCGATTAGCTGGAAAAGGGAAGGGAAGTGGTTTCTTTGCAGAGCGTGGGAAGGAGGTGGGTCCATGGTTTGTCATCATAGGGTCCAAGGAAAATCCTCTGGGTCACACTCTCCACCCCTTCCTCTGGCTCTCACAAAACTTTCCTCCCACCTCTCAGAGGAAGTGGAGTGACCTTTCTCCCATTGTAATAGGGTACTGGCCTCTTTAAGTCTCTGCATTTACTGTCATGGGCTGATGGCTCGATTTAGTGGCACTCTGCATACTATGAAAACACAAACAGCATGAAGCAAGAACATGTAAACAGCAACTGCAATAATAGCTCCTGGGTGTAAACACAAATGCTTCATTATTTTAGTAGGCGCATCACATCCATTTGACAATACAATTGCAGTGACTTCTCCCCTGGGGCCTATAACCTCTTCTGCTACAGGGGATTGGCCTGGTCTACAATGCCAGATTTGTGTTCCATCCCTGGGAGTGGGCATTACAGCCAATCGATAATTAGCTGGTTGTACATACACTAGACAAGCCACTATTGCACCAGCAGGAACATCTTGCTTCACAGGCATGCAGGGTCCTTTGTTGAACAGGATAATGGGGGACAATTCTCCCCCAGTTATCTGCATAGCACCTTCTGGCATTATGAAAGCCACCCACCCAGTGGTAGGGAGTTTCCAGCTTAGTCCAAGCTTGATTTCTCCCTGTCCCATGCTCACATCATACAGTGTCTTCAGTAATAGGATCTTACAATCTACTTCAGGTGTACAACCAACAATATTGGCAATCACCTTTATAGTTTTGGGGACCTCTGGGGTCCCATTGGCCAACTGCTCATAGGGAGGCAACCCACCCCTGGTACTGGGATTTTCATTTAACAACATTATGTCTTCTGGAAGGGCCTTCTTCCACCCCTGTAGGGATCCTTATGGGCTTAAGGCTTTCAAGTGTTCCTTTAGTAACCCGTTTTTTTCTTTCAATTAACCCTGCTCCTGTAGGATTATATGGAAAGTGGAAATACCATTGAACCTGATTATCCTCAGCCCAAGCTTGCATATCTGTACCTGAGAAATGAGTGCCTCTGTCGCTATCAATTTGCCTCAGGCACCCATACATGACACTGAGTCCAGTAAGCCCCTTAATAGTAGATTTTCCCATAGCTCTCTTGCAAGGAAAGGACTGTATAAGTCCTGTAACAGTGTTCACACAAGTGAGAACATATTTATACCTCTCACTGACTGGCAGGGGCCCTATATAATCTATTTGTCAGTCTATCACAGGGGAAGCTGCCTTGTGCACGTGTCCCATCATGGCATCCATCCTCTGGGGCCGTAACCAGGAACACACCTCACAGGCCTGGACAGCCTGTTGGATGTCAGCATGCTTTGGCTATTCTCCATCCCGAGTCAGCTCCTCCATGGCCTGACTTGATATGAATCCAATCAGCTGCTTCTAGGGGAACCTGAGGTAGGACATTCCTCACCTTGGTGAGGGCATCAGCTTCCTGATTCCTGGGGGGACTCACCAGGTGGTGGGCAGCCACATGGTAAACTACCAGTAGCTCCTCCTGCATTTTATTATGTATGTCCCTCCACATTTGTTGCCCCATAGTGGCTGACCCATCACCTGACAGTTTTCTTTCTCCCACTGAGCCATCCATAAGGTTAAGCCCTTGAACACAGCTCAACTGTAAGTACAAATTGTAACTGGCCAAGGCTCCCTCATTATTACTATCCATACAGCACTCAGTTCATCCCAGTGACTGCTTTCTCCTCCCCTCTCTAACCATACAGTGTCAGTGTTCATCTGTATTGCCACTGCTGCCCATTCTGGTCTGGCATCCCCACTAGTGCCATCAGTATACGAGGCATCAGTTGGAATTGGGGAGCCCCTTCTAGCACTTGGTCAGGTCTTGCTGGACGGTCAACTATAGGAGGTGGAGGGAGAGGCTCTCTGCCTTGAAATGACACCAGTCCTAGTACTGTTTGCATGACATTGGTGATTGGGCTTGCTGACACCCCCCCTTGCTGTTGCAAATATGCATGCCATCTTTGCAGCATTTGGTTTTGGGACCACTGACCAGGGCTTGGCTAACAGGCCCTCCACCCATCCTTTTATGAGATATGTGGTTTTTACAGTAATGGGGGTGGGGCCCGTAATGAGTTCCACCTGTTGCAATGCTTCCTACACAGCCAGCAGTTGCTGTTCTAGTTCTGTGTAGTGGGACTCTGCCCCTTTCTATGACTGCAACCCAATTGTGACCATCTTTTCAGATTGTTGTTGCCACAAGACCCACCAATAAACTTCAGGGCTCCTGGTGACTTCCAAGAGGAAGGGACACCAAGGTATTGGGGCACACAGCTGCTTAGCTTGTCCAAATAGTATCTTGGCATGCTCAAAAGCCTCTTGGGTCTTTACATCCCAATCACATGGAACACCTCTTTTTATTAGATTATACAGGGGGCAGGTAAGCTGATCAAGGTGAGGTATAAAAATTCACCAATACCCTAGAAGTCACAAAAATACCTGTAACTGCTTAGCATTTATTGGTATGGGTTGTTGTAAGATTTTCTCAACTGCTGCACTAGGTATCATGCAAGTTCTGCCTGACCATAAATCTCCTAAGAATTTTACCACTGTTACCTGGCCCTTGTATCTTCTGTGGGTTGATTTCCCATCCTTGCTCCTTCAGGTGCAATTGCATGTACCCCATATGAGCTTCTGAATCTGTAAGGCACTCAGGTGTTAGCATTATGTCATGTATGTAGTGGAACCTCCTTATAGAAGAGCAGGGTAACAGGGCCAGGTCAGAGGCCACCATCCTATGACAAACTGTGGGGCTGTGGAGGTAACACTGGGGAAGTACTCTGAAAGCCAATTGTGATCCATTCCATACAATGTAAATTGATTTTGGGATTCAGCAGCTAGGGGAATACTAAAGAAGGCATTAGCAAGGTCCACTGCATTGTGGAAGAACCCCATTTCCTGAATGAGTAGGAATTGGGGCTCCCCAATTCCAACTGATGCCTCGTATGCTGATGGCACTAGTGGGGATGCCAGACCAGAATGGGCAGCAGTGGCAATACAGATGAACACTGACACTATATGGTTAGCAGTGCAATGTTGGGCACCACTGCATGAATGGGGGGCACCACCTTATTTGACTCCTGGTAATCTATAATCATTCTCCAGGAGCCACCTGCCTTCCTGACAGACTAAACAGGGCTATTGAAAGGGGTCTAGGCTGGGTGGATAACTTCTACTCGCTCAAGCTCCTGGGTGGTTTCAATAATTTCATCTCAACCCCAGGAAGCTGGTACTGTTTGATATTCACCACCCTCCGTGGGCTGGGCAATTTGAGTGGCTCCCATCTTGCCAACCCTGAGTAATCACCTTTATTTTTCTCACTCTCAGTCAAAACGCTCCCATAACAGTATGTAGGGTGTGACCCATCAGGGCATCCATACCTAAAATGTTCTCTTGAAGGGGAGTGATGCACATCTTTTACTCCTGGGGGTGATAATTGCCCAGTCCCAGAATAAGTCGTGTCTGCTTTACTTGTATGGTTTTATCCCCATACCCATCCACTGCTATCCACTGGCTCTGATGTTTTTGGGGATTGCGGTGAATTAATGTACACTCTGCCCCAGTATCCACTAGGGCCCATGTGTTTTGTATATTAGTGGGGAACCAATAAATCCTCAATTCAACATGTGGCCTCCAGTCACCCAGTATGGCCCTCACCTGTGGGCAACCTTGGCCACCCCTTCAAGGCAGTGGTTGTGGGGGGTCCTATCCAATGAGGTTGCCATCCTCAGGAACAGGGGTGCAGTTGGAGTTACCCATACCTCCTGGTCCCCAGTTTCTCTTCTGTGGTGAATTGCTGGTCAGGTCTTATAGTGCTCCACAGACTCACCAGCACAGTGTTTGGCTGCTCATCTATCTTGTTCCTAGCAACTCCTGCTCTGAACAGATCCATCCACATCTGTGCTCGAGAGACATGGAGGGGCCCCTTTGCTGAGTTCTGGCTCTTTTTCCTTGTGTCTACTCACTTCAACACCTTTTGAACCCTGTTTACATGTTGGTCTAAATCATTTAAATCCACCAGAATCTAGCCAGCTTCATACAGGTCACGCCTGACCATAGGGCTTAGCACTGCCACCAAAGATCCATACCAGTCTCAGGGCCTTGCTGAATCAGTTTCTTTCTTAAGTGTCCTGTAAACACAGTCCTGTCTGGGCCTGTGAACTGGGCATCAAATACAGCTTCCCTCATGCCCAGTTCCCTCAACAGAGCCTGCCCTTCCTGAATGGTTTTCCCATCTCTAATATTCATGGGAATCTCAGCTGGAGATAGCCATGTATCCCAAATGGCTTGCATGAGCCAATCAATCATGGACTGGTTTCCCTCATGTTCTCTTAAAATGTGAAGTCTTTGTCTCAAAGAGGGATGAGTGGTTATGTTGCTTAAGTTCTCTGCTTCTGTAGAACTTAAAATGATTCCATCTGTCCCCATATCCCATAGTCTCACAAGCCAGGTGGCCACAGGCTCTTTTATAGCTTGTTTAAATGTCTTTCCCAGTTCTCACAGTACTTGTGCTGAACATTCTCTGATTACCAGAGTCTCCTGCACCAGGCTATAGTTAAGACCTCCATCTGCATGTTGGACCATGTATTTTCCCTTTCTTTGAATTAGAGGTCAGACCCAAGGAGCATCCTCACTATATCTAAGTCACTTCCTTCTTCCTCACTGCTTCACTCTTCCCAGGGGTTCCAGGTTTTAGGATCCCAGGATCAGACTTTTATTATCATTCTGGTCTGTTTTTTGTTTTTTTGTTTTGTTTTTTTTCCCCTTTTGGCCTCGTAGACGTAAAAAAATGGCATGCCAACACCTCCATCTCCTTTTCTCTCTTATTTAATTTACTGGCAATGTCAGAGGCCAGTACTGAAGAGGTCAGCCTCATATCTCTCTCCCTTTCTAATTCCTCTCTAACACCTTCAGTTTCCCTTCTGACTAAGGCCTCCACCTGGGACAGGTTTCGTATCAATAGCAGCAGCCAAGCAGCCTCTGCAGCTGCTTTTTGATATTTCTGTCCATGGTGTGCTACTCCCAGAGATTGTAGAATCTGTTCCAGACCTTCTGCTGTTTTCAGGGCCTCTCTATACTCATGTGGAGGCCACCACTGGTCAAGCAGGCCTACCACCCCATATCATGTACAAGATGGCTACCACCCTGAGACCTCTCCCATCTACCTCAACTGCTTAGAAAGCTTCACTCTAGTTAGATATCTCACTGTCCACTGCATTAAGCATGCCACTGCAGGCAGTCCCACCAAGCCTATGGGAATGGCCCACCAGGTTAATATTTACTTAGCCCACACTCTCCCCTCACTCCACTTTAATTCAGTTGATGGCCTCTTTCTCCATTTCAGGGACATCATCAACACTCTTCCAAAACTCATTCTCAGCTTCGTTGTATCCTGCAGGCTATGCCAATTGTAAGTCAAATTCACTGCTGGGAGGTGCACATGGAATCCAGTCCGCTCCTCCCATGTTCCTTGTGACAGCCTGAGGAAAAAAATTTCTCCAAACCCCAGTTTGAAGAATTTTAACGAGTTTGTTGGACTTGGTAACTGAGCTTGGGGTGTGGGTTTACTTACAGACAAGCAGGTGCCCCCCCCCCATTCACAGCTGTTTTCAAAAGTCCACACCCAGACATAAACCCTGTGGTTCTGGACAGCTTTACAAAATGGCAAGGGACCAGCCTCATGGTTTTCCCAGCTTTTATACCCTTAGCCCCTCCTCTGCAAGTGGCTGTGGTCAACTGATTGCCTGGAAGAGGGAAGGGAAGTGGCTTCTTTGCAGAGTGTGGGAAAGAGGTGGGTTCATGGCTTGTCATCACAGAGTCAGAGGAATATCCTCTGAGTCACATGGGGAAATCTAGAAATTTCTTCTGTTAGAATATGTCAATTAATGTGAGTGGAATATTCCCACCTCAGAATAAGAAGTCAGTGAGTCTGTTCATTAGAATATAATTTGTGTTGTTCTCGCTAGTTCCGGTTCTGTTCAAAGCATTGCCATTCTTTATAGGTTCCTCTTCCCACAAATAAAGCTAACCTCATAAATTTTGCAAAGCACCCATCAGGTTTGCATGTTTTCTTTGGCCTATTTTAGTTTTTTTCCTAGTATTATTTGCTATTGAACAACGAAACTTCAATAGTTTAGTAATTTTAATGTATTTTTCAATCCTTTTCCATTTATGAAGCACAATGAGTTTTTCTTTGTTGGTTGGTCAGTCTCATGTAGCACAAGATGACTTCAAACTGACTAGTCATGGCAAGGCTGGCCTTTAATTCCTGATAGTCTTCCTCGACTTCTAAAGCAGTAGGAAAACAGGCTTGTGCAACCACACCGAGCTCAAAAAGTCCTTTGATTCTGGTTCTGAAATGATCAGGGCTTTGCAGCTGGATCCAATTTGATTCCCAGTTCTAATGCATACAAATTTGTTGATTTCCCATGATCTCTATGCACCTTAAATTCTTTCTATGAAAGACAAGCAAAGTAGCAAAAATATTCACAGAATTTTTAATTAACAGTTAATATTGTGAATATTGCTAGGAATAATGGGATGCAGCTATGTGACATGAAATAATATAGTACAAAGGTAATCTGAATAAACTCCATCCTCCTTAATCCTCCATAAGAATATGCTAAAAGTTCTAAAGATAGAAAGATCGTAAATAGGAAATTGAGATTTGGGATCATTTGGCGAACATCATTCCAGGTTTCTTTATATTGCAGGCTCAGAAAAAAGTTTTCAGATTGTTGAATGATTTGCAAAATGGGAAAGTGAACATATTGTTCATACTTAAAAGTGATAGAACAATACATTCAGATATGATTAGAAATTTTATTACTCATCCTAGAAAAATAGAAAGGAGTCAATAATGGGGACATTTATTTTGGAGAAAAGAAGATAAAATGAGACAAATATAAATTTTCACCGATACCTGAAGGACAATTTTATGGAAAAGAAAATGTATTATAAGTGATTCTCTCAGGTGTGGTACACACAAACTCATGGGAATTTTAAGTAGTAATATTTTTAAAAAGATTTTAGTCATAATAAACTTAAAAGGTTTCTATGCCAAAATGACTATCACTTGTGAAAAAGAATCTTTGTGCTGGATGTGAAATCTTACTTGTTTACTTTATATCCTGCTTAGTTGTTTCTGAGAGAAAAAAATATCACAATTATTGTTCCTTTAAATAGAATAACTGGGAAAGGCATGACTGAAGAGTCGCATTTAATTAGCGATCTACTGCAATGTAAGGAAATGAAATCTAACCGGGTGTCTGAAGAGAATTCTGGAAAAGGTAAGCAGAATTATAAAGACCTGACATTGCAGGAGTTTGACTTGCTTACATAATAAACTGGAAGATTCTTATGGCAAAAGTGAGATGATTTAGGGGAAGAGTGAGAAGAAGGTAACAGAATCTTTGTTATTAAGGTGAGTCTATGAGTTGAGTTCCAGATGAGAAGCCAACCAAAATGTGTGGAAAAACAAGAGGATAAAACAGACAGGCTTTAATATGCTCATTCAGTCTCTGTTCTGATAATAGACAAAAAGCAAAATCAATCTATTTGTAGACTATTGCAATTGTCCGGGTGAATAATAAATGTTTGGGCCAGGAAAGTTCACAAAATAAGTTGAAAAATACTAAAATTATGGATTAGTTATCACTTAAAAATAACATTTACTACAAAATGGATGAAAGTCTCAAAATAGAAGACTCAAAGATTGCTGTCAGAATTTTGGCTTAAAGTCAGGAACTTAAGGTTTTGAACCTGACAGGCCTATTGAGCATGGACATATTAGCATATGGAAACTTAACATTTTGATTTTTTTAGAAAATATTTTCTTAAGATTACTTTCTTTAAGAAGTGGTATAATTACATATTTTAGTTTGTGGATTACATCAGTTTAGTTTTACAATACTTTCAGTTTTCTCTTTTTAGACTTTCAAGACTGAATTTTATCTCTAGAAATTCAGTCAGGGCATAGGTGAAATCATGCTAGGGCTCTGGAAGAGTAATAGAAAAAATAGTGGAAAACCTCTTAGCACTTGATAATGGGAGATGTCCAACATGAAGGCCTGGGTAGCCAGTGCCCCACATGAAGTGTGGACTACAGCTGGGCCTCAGGGAAGGTGGGGAGTCCATTTCAGAAAATCAGTTCTCCCAAGATCAGAATCTGCAAACAACAGTGTCCTCCCCTATCCAGAGTGTAAGAGGAAAAGCCTCTGCTATCCAAAAACTGGGACCTCAAGGTAGGGAGCTATGGGGATTGTAGTCATTCAGAAAAAACTGAAACTGCTACCCAACATCATGAAGTCTCCATGGTAAACTCTGCTCTGCCATCAGCCTACCACCAGAAGAATGTGAAACTGTGGCTATCCTTGGTAGGGGTTCAATGTTTCATGCTCATATTAGGAGTCCACAAAGGCCAGCTTACAAAAGGGGAACACGCCAGAAGAATGTGAAACTGTGGCTATCCTTGGTAGGGGTTCAATGTTTCATGGATTAGGAGTCCACAAAGGCCAGCTTACAAAAGGGGAACACAGCTCCTGGTTCATGTGAGGGAATTATAGCTCCAGCTCACAGAAGGGGAACACAACTTAGGGTCCCAAGAAGCAGACTACAATTCTGGCTCATGGGGGTGTGGGAGAAGAATGCTTGAAATCCCAGGACCATATAACAGCTCCACCTCATGGAAGAGGGCCATTGCTCTAGATTGCAAGAGTGGACCAAATCTTCATATTAACCTCAACCACAGATCACAAGAGGGGACCACTGCTCCAGTTTCCACAGTGGGATCACGGCTCTGTTCACAAGAGGGGACCACACCTCCTGCTTATAGACCTCCTGTTTATAGCTGTTCTAGACCACATCTTTATCTCACAAGAGGTGGCCACAACTCCAGGATCACAGGAGGAGACCTCATGGGAGGTGACCTTAGCTCCATATTTACAAGAGGAGATCACATCTCTGCCTAATGAGAGTGAACCATACAGGAGGAATCATAGCTCCAGGTTCATGAGAGCAGACCATAGCTCCAGCTTACAGGAGGGGACCATACTGTAGCTAAGGAGAGGGAACCACAGCATCGGATCACAGGTAGGGACCACAGCTCAAGCCAACAGGAGGGAACCAGAACTCCAAGTTGATGGGAGGGGAAAATAGCACCATCATAGGAGGGTACCACAGGGTTCCTTTAGTTCACAGGAACTACAGCTCTTGGTTCACTGTATGAGACTACTTCTTTAGATTCATGGGAAGGGATGATCACAGGCCCCACTCACTGGAGGGGTCCAGAACTCTGGCTCAAAGAGGGACCAACAGCTCCAGGTCATAGAAAGGGACTATTGTTTCAGGTTCACAGAAAATGACCACAGATCTGGTTCTCAAGAGGTGACCACAGCTTTAGCTCACAAGAGGGTTCAACTGATCCAGGTTCATGGTTGGGGACCACAACTCACATGTGGTCTTCAGCTCATATGTGGCACGAAACTCTGGAAGCCAGAAAGGGACCACAGTTACAGGTTATGAAAGGAGACCACAGTTCCAGTTCATGGGAGGGGACCACAATTGTGACTCATGGATCCAGGAGATCACAGTTCTGGATCAAAAGAGGCGACCATAACTCTGATTCATGGGAGGAGAGGGGACCACAGTTCCAGATGACTAGAGGGGACCAGAGCTAAATGGTCACAAGAGGAATCTACTGCTCCAGCACAAAGGGTGCACATGCTTCAGGTTCCTATGAGGAGAAATCATACAAATTCTTTGGATGGGAACACAGCTCCAGGTTCACCAGAAGGAAACCAGCCTCAGGTTTTGGCGAGGTGAAAACAGTTTCTGGCTCATGAGAGGGGGTCATCATATCTCTTACAGTGGTTCCTGCTATTTTCCTATCTCTGTTACTCCATCCACATGACTATACTTATGTTCAAACCAGAGAACCTTGACTTCTGTGCAGCAAACAAAGGCAACAGCTTCTTGCTGGCTTGTAGTTCTTGCTTCAGAGACATGGCTATTGGAGCAAAACGTTTCTTGCTTTTGCTCCAGGAAACAGATGGATCATGTATTTTGTTGTTGTTTTTCATCATCAAGGCTCTTGTTGGATCCCTTTGGTAACTGCAGCACTCATATCTTCCTCTCTGGACAGGGGGTGCCAGCTATCAAACAACTTACCTGAGTTGTATTTTGCTTAGAATTCCATCATTACCATCTTGAGACTTCAACCATTTTCTTATTTGCACCTAGCTTGTAACCTGGATGATGATGGCTAGCCAATCATGGGTGTACTGTATAGTAGCTTCTGGCAGGCCCAGCACCTGGAGGTGCACCAGGGTGTTCAGAAGTTATATGGCTTTTGAAATTATTTTCATTTGTCATTTTCAGTCTAATAGTGACTTAACCCATAGACTTGTACATGCTAGGTAAAAGCTCTATCACTTCTAAGATGTAGCCTTAGTTTCAAGCTCTTTTCTCCATGAAAGAAACAACAAGAATCAATGTCAGTATAATTTGTGTGTGCATATTGATACATGTTTTTAAATAGTGATTACGGTGTATATTAATTCATCATTCATTTATATTTCAATGTAGTAAATTGTTTCCCAGATTTATTAAGCTGCAACAGAGAAAGATTTTATATTCAAGATACAGAATGTGATCTGACCCAGAAAGCCAATTGATAAGCCAATTGATCAACACATTCATCATAACCCAGGCATCCTGAGCAATAATAGCTTTTAAATTATGTTGGCAAATTTCAAGTAAACAATGCATCCTTAATTCATAGTCACTATGTTATACAATATCCCCCAGAATATACTCATTTTATTACTGATTTCCTCTTTGGAACTCAAAGCACAAAGTTGGGTCTTTCATTGTTTTCATCCAAAAAAATCCAAACTGATTAAATACATAGATGAAAGAAAAGGAAAAGTAATTAGTCTCTGGAAAAATATAATTTATGAGCAGAACACCAGAGGGTGCTGAGTTCCGGCCTCCCTCTGCAGAGGGCCTGAGAACACAGGGTACTGCCTGAGAGCCCCATGATCCAGCCTCCACATGGTGGTGAGCTTTCCTTAATTGCTCCATACCCAATAACTACCACCATCATGACTTCAGCTGTGCCTGATAACTAAACATCATCAAAATTGGACTTGTTGATGGTTCTGCTCCTTCATTAAAGGAGGGCCAACCAGGGTCATTGGACCCTCACTGGAGTATCTAACCACTCTTTCCAGCCAACTGTATGTAATTTGGCCCTAATCACACATGGCCTCCTGGATTTGGGGAGGACTAAACTATAGAATCTGGGGAAGGCTAGGAAGAGAAGGCATGACCCATGGTGGGTAAAGGCTTTCCAGTGTGCATAGCCTCAGGTCATACATACACCTTAGCAACCCCTCAGTTATCTTGGTAAGTAAGCTCAATAAATTCATTGGTTCCCCAGTAAAACTTTAATGAAACATTGGCTTGACACTAGAACCTTAAAAAGGAATAAGCATTGCTTAGCGTCCCCTGGAAAAGAAGTCTTACAATAGATGGGAAATTTATTTGTTGATGATATTATGTCTCATAATTATTTTTAAAAAAAGAAAATGAGAATGTAAAAGATGTTAAAAGGATATGCAAATGCACATATTTTCCAAAATAGACAGAAAAAATTAGAAAGTCTAAGCAAGTGATGAAGGTCTGTGTAGATTTGTTATGATATATAAAGGACGAGACAAAACTAATATACACATAATCTTAAATTTTCTGTGGTCATAGTTCAGTCAACTAGTTTAAAGAACAAAATATATATCTAGTCAAGTTTTATCTGAGGATATTTGTTTTTTTACCCAAGCCTTATCTACATAGCACATGATAATTAAAAGTACCAGATTGGTGGAACTAACCTTATTGGGTATTGAACAGCCATAGTTTGAGGCCTATACTAATGTAGAAAGAGGAACTAAAAGGAAAGTTTTTGCCCCTTGCCCTCCAAGGTTGACTAAATTCTAGGGGACTATGGATTATCACTCAAAATGTCCTGTAACTATGGTGAGTTACCTGTCCTCTTGTTCAGGAAGGACATGGAGACCCCACAAAATGGACTTGAACCACTGTCCAGTCTATAAAGAGGAGGGTCAACTCAGAGGAAACATCTCATTCATGCCTCCAAGTGAAGCCAGACATAGTCGAGCAGGACCTTTGGACTTATCTTCACATAGATGGAACAGGTAATTTAAAAAAAAAAAAAAAAAAAGGAGCCAAGGGCTCCTCCTAAGCCCATGTGACCTCTGAGGAACAGATCTTCAAATGACCTTAAGTGTAAAAGTAAATTGATTTATTTGGGCCAACTGTATGGTCTTAAACACCCAAAATGAAAGTATAAACAAAAGGCAAAGTCATCAGTATATTTATTTAAGAGTTCAAGGGTTTAAAATTCCCAGACAAGAGGATTAAGTCTATTTAAAAATTTATTCAGACAATTATTTATAATTGATGATTTTATTCTTAACCAGAAAGTGCTGCTCAGAAGGAAGACTTCAATTCTTCATCTCCAATACTGTAGTGCTCACCTGTAGCTAAGGGAACCACCAGCTATTGTTCTAAAATGATGGATAAATTTGGTTTCTCCCCCTATCTAGAAGCCTTTGAGAGGGAACTGACACTGATTTTAACCACTCCAACAGCTATCAAAATACCTGAAAGCAAATCCCAAATCCACCACTCTAGAGTCCATCCTTGGAAGACAAAAGAAAATTGAGGAAGAACCCAGTAGAGTGACGCTTTTGGAAGCCCTTGTGAAGAAATTCCAGTGGACACTCATATGAACATTTGAAAATTGCCCCGTTCTGACTTTTTTTGAGTTCCCTGTCTAAAACTTGCAATGCTAAGTATTCTTGCCTTTACTTCTCCTTCACATCCTATTCATGATCCAAGGACTTTCTTCTCCCCTTAGAGATAAGAGTTATGCAATTTGGGAGTCTTTTAGATAGACCCTCTGAAGGGGTACTCCAATTACTTCACCCTGCCTCCCTGTTCAGCATGGAAGGATCCAGAGTGGTCTGTGTCCTGATTCCCCATTGGCAATTTGGGTAACCTCTTCAGAGAATGGTGTGATAAGAATAGAAGGTATGAATTGGCTAGGCAGTTAGGGTAAAAAATACCCCAAAGAAAAGTAGTCAGTTTCTTTGCTAAAAGTGAAAATGTCCTTGGGCCTCTTAACCATATACGCTGTTCCAAAGGCCGAAAATGTTGAAAGTATTTTAAAGCTCGTATCTAATCCTTAAAAGATTTTAGGGTTACCTCTTCAGAGGCTGGAATGTTATTGAGTAGCCAAAATCTCCATAAAAATAAATAAATGAATCAAAGAGGAGATAAATAAATAAAATTTAAAAAATTAAAAATATAATTTATATACATGGATTAAAATATCAATATTGTTTCATCAAATCAAAACTATACCTGGTTTTTAAAAACATTAAAAAAGAATTTACCTCACCATGTGTAGTAGCTGATACTCAGGTATTTCTAAGCACTGTACTCTCCTTGCTTTCTCTTATTTTATTCCATATCTAGTTTACCTATATTATTTCCTAGAAGAGAAATATTTATCTATTAATTTTTTTCCTGAGTACAGCATCTTCCTTCCCACAACTCACAATCATGTAGTATAATTAATATTTTTCCTGTTCTGTGTGATATTTTAAAATCATTCTTGGAGGAGTTGGAGAGAGGCCTCAGGTGTTAGGATTACATACTGTTTTTGCAGGAGACCCAAGTTCTGTTCCCAACACCCAGCACCCTGGGAACGCAGCTCTCAACTATCTATAATGCTAGTTCCATTGGATTCAATAACCTCTTTTGGCCTCTTCAGGCACACACACACACACACACACACACACATGCACACACAGACACACACACACACACACATATATATACTTTTATTTCTTTCTTATTTCTTCTTTGACTCATTTATCATTCAGGAATACGTTGTTTAATCTCCATTAGTTCATGTGCTACTAGAGTTCCTTTTGGTGTTGAAAGCATGCATGAAATTATTTGAATTATTTTGTATTTTTTGAGATTTCATTTGTGCTCAACTATGTCCTCAATTTTTAGAAACTTACTTGGGCTGTTGAGTAGAAAGTGTATTCTTTGGTGCTTGACTGGACTATTATGTAGATGTCTCTTAGGTACATTTTATATAAGGTATCTTTTAATTAAAATATTTCTTTCCTTATTTATTATATAGTTAACTTGTCTATTATAGACAATGGGGTATTGAAGTTACCTACTATTACTGAGTTTAGGTTAATCTGTGTTTTATAGTGCTGAAGTACTGTTTTATTTATTACTTTTATTTTATGTGTGTGAGTGTATTGCCTACATGTGCTTAACTGCACCTGTGTTGTGCAATGCCCACGGAGGTCAGAAGAAAGTGCTGGGTTTTCCCAGAACTGGAGTTATAGATAGTTGTTTGCTGCCATGTGGGTGCTGAGAATCAAAGCCAGGTCCTCTTCAAGAACAACTAGTGCTCTTAACTATGGAGTCATCTCTCCAGTCCCTCAGGTACTCATTTTATGAAACTGGGTGCACCAGAGTTTGGTTCACATATGTCCATGATTGTAATATCTTCTTGATCAATTGTTCCTTTGTTTAGAATGAAGTAACCGTTTATCTTTTCTGATTATTTTTCATTATCCTCTATTTTTTTCAGATATTAGAATCACAACTTATGCTTTGTTCTTAGTGCCATTTGCTTGGAATATTTTTTCTGTCCTTTCACCCTAAGGTACTTCCTGTCCTTGAAGGTGAGATGAGTTTCTTGCAAACAACTTAAGGATGGATTTTGTTTCTTAATTCATTCCACTACCCTATGCCTTTGAATGGGGTGCTAACACCACTGATATTTAGTTATTGTTGGAAAATATGTATTGATTACTGTCATTTAAATTTATTTTCTTGTTCCTATTTTGTGTTTCCATAATTATACTGTCCTCTTTTCTTTCGTAAACTCTTTGTTATAGTCATTCCTATCCTCAGTCCTTTGTAGTGCTTTGAGTATTCTCTGTAGGGCTAGTTTGCTGGACATGAATTCTTTCAGACTTTTCATGTCATGGAAAATTTTCCATTCCCCTTCAAATATGATACATAGTTTTGCTGGGAAAGTATCCTGGGTTGGTTTCTATTGTCATTTATATCTGGGAATACTTTGTTTCACATCTTCTAGCTTTCAAAATTTGCATTGAATATTCAGCTGTGATTATGATGGGATTTCCATTACACATAACTTGTTTTTCTCTAGCAGCTTTCAGTACCCTATCTTTGTTATGTACATTTAGTATTTTTACTTTGAAATACCATTGCGAGTTTCTGTTCTGATCCTGTCTAATTGGTAGTCTATGTGCCTCTTGTACCTGTATAGTTATGTTTTTCCTTGATTTGGACAAGATTTCTGTTGAATACTGCTCCATGCCATTAACCTGGGATTCTTCTCCTTACTTTAAAATGCCTATGATAAATAGACTTGGTGTTTTCACAGTGTCCCATTTTCTTGTGCTTCAAGTTTATGCATATCCTCTTTGAGTTCTTTGGGTTGTTTGTGTGTTCTTTGATCATTGTTTATGACTGTCCTTTAAATTCTGCATCATGGTCTTCCTTGGGGTAATTCTCATTGTACTATACTTCAGTAGAACTGGTAGGTGTTGTTGGGGCATATTCTCTTGATTTTTCATATTATTTGTGTTTTTACATTGCTCTCTGGGCATGTGTTGTCTTTTGTTGATTGTGTGTCTGATAGGACATTCTATTTTTTTTTGTTTTGTTGAAGTTTTTCTGTTTATATTGTTGATACTGCTTGGTTTCTTTT
>NW_008355253.1:363514-367372 GCF_000622305.1 Nannospalax galili | reverse complement strand
ATATTCTCTTCATTTTTCATATTATTTGTGTTTTTACATTGCTCTCTTGGCATGTGTTGTCTTTTGTTGATTGTGTGTCTGATAGGACATTCTATTTTTTTTTGTTTTGTTGAAGTTTTTCTGTTTATATTGTTGATACTGCTTGGTTTCTTTTTACTCAGGTATGAAAAGTTGTCTTGGTGTGTGCTTCAGGTTCTCACAGGGTAGAATGCTAATCTGGGTAGTAGGCACGTCCATAGCAGGTAGATTAGGATGGGGGCCAGAGACAAAATGGGGGTGTGTATAGCCTGTGGAGGGCCTTACATGTCAAGCTAGATTATTAAGATCATCTGGTTGCACAAGATCAGGATGCAGTGAGATGGTCTGGACTAAGAGTGTAGTTCAGATATATGGGACAGAAAGAGCAGTAGCTTGCCTGGGCCCAAGGCTAGGAGAAAGACAGAGTTGAGTTAGAGACTGGTGCTGCTCAGGGTGTAGGGGAATCAAGGCAGAGTGGCAAGGATCTGACTTAAGAGGGCAGTAGGCAGGTCTGTGGCAGGCAGTTTTAGGAGGCCAAGTGTAATCTTGGGGTAGGGACAGCCTGTGAAGCATCTAACAAACTGAGCTGGAGGAAGGAGCTAGTCTGGATTTGCAAAACTAGTCCAGAGATCTTAAGAGGAAGAGCAGGAGTAGTCCTCGGTCCAAGGTTGGAAAGGCGAAGGAGTAGTCAGAGTGTGTAGAGCTGCTGAGACTGCAGGGGAATCAAGGCGCAATGGCCAGGGTCTGACTTACTGGGTCAGTAGTAAGCAGATCAGCAGGAGTCCTTATTGCAAGACACAGTGGGGACAGCCTGCCAATAATCTAAAATACTAAGCAAAAGAATCGAGCTAGTCTGGGTCCAGGAGATTAGAATGCAGTGGGTATGTCTTGCTGAGGTCGAAAGAGCAGGAGCAGTCCTAGGTCCAAGACTAGAAGGTGCTCAGAATGTTGGGAGGTAGTGCAGCTGCTCAGAGTACAAGACAATGAAGTCACAGTGGGAGGTATCTGAATTACCAGGGTAGTAGTTAGTCAGGTTTGTGTTCAGCAGATGAAGAAGACAAGGGCAGGTGGAGTTGGGGACATTCTGTGGAGGGTCTAACAAACTAAACTAAAGGGTTGTTTAAGTCTGGGTTAGAAAGCTAATACAGAGATTTACTGTGGAGGAGCAGGAGTGAGCCTCGACCCAAGGCTAGAAGCTATAGTCAACTTTTTGACAACTTTTTGTCTATTTTGTGTTGAGTAGAGTTGCTTATGAGATATAAAACATTTGGAATCAGTATGTTCTTACTAATTCAGAATAATTTTACTGCTGCCTTAGGGAAGAAATAATTTCTCATTTGCATTAAGATCCAGTATATTATGGTCAGGCAACTTATTCAAGATGACCTTCGAGTCATCTCGAGTCTTTCTTTCATGTTAGGTCTGTTGGAACTGCCTCATTTTAATCTCTCTGAACAGATGTTTTTGAATACATGCAGACATTGACTCTAATATTTCTGAAATGTTTCATGCATGAGGAATTCATTCTTAGAACAGCTAAATTCCTTCCTTAGAAAAACATACACATCCCTCTTCTGCCTTTAATGTAGAACAATTAGGTTATCCACATTTTTTCACTGAGAGTCTGGGAAGAATTCACTACCATATTTTCCTATATTGTTAGGTGTGAAGTTTGCACAGACACTGGGAAATTTGTCTCCCAGTCCCCTGTATGTCTCTGCTTTCTGAAGGGCTTGACTTTGTAGTTCTCATGCTGTTTATAATATTAATTGAAAGAAAATTCTTTCCTCAACATACTCTGTGACTGCTTCCCTCTCTGCCATGAACTACAGAATTGCCTGGCATATGCACTGAAATAATTAAAAAGTATTTCTAGCTGGGTGTGGTGGTGCATACCTGTAGTCCCAGCACTTGGGAGGCAGAGGCAGGTGGATCTCTGTATGTTCAAGGCCAGCCTGGTCTACATAGTGAATTCCAGGACAGCTGGGGCTACAGGGAGACCCTGTCTCAAAAAGACCAAAAAAATATATATATATTTCTCATTTCTCTCCCAGAAGAATTGTATATAAAATTCTACATTTAATTTCAGATGGTATCCAAAGTATTTTAAGAGGTTCTGTAACCTAGTAAAAAGAAATGATCCAGAATAGTTTCACCACACTCACTGAATTTGGCTATAGGAATGCAAATGAAAATATCAAAAGATGTATTATATTTTCTATACTCATGATTTTGAGAATTTGATATGCCATTTTATTCCAAATTGTCCTAGTTTCTTATATTAAAATCTCTGTTAAAATTCTTTTATTTATAGAAAGGCAAATGTACAAAAAACTTAGCAGTTAGAAAGAAAATGTATCTGTGAGAATAAAGATATAGTGTAATCTGATAGGTTTATTTATATGAGATAGAAAAATACCTGGAGAGTGGACAGGAGAGTGGCCTGGGGGATTCTTCTGTGAAAAAAATTAATTTCTCCAGAAATACTATATATATAGCTGGAAGTACCTACATTAAGAAATCAGAACAAGCACATACACTGCTTAACAGTACAACTCAAGACTCTGGAAAATTGGAAAGGCAAGAATAAACTAAACTCATAGAAATAACCAAAGTTAACAAAGAAGAGATCAACAGCTTAAACAGATCCATAACAAATAAGAAAACTGAAATAGCAGTACAAACCTCCCAAATAAAACAGTCCAGGGCCAGGTGAATTCATAGCAGAATTCTAGCAGACATTCAAAGATCAACAACCAGTATTTCTTAAATTATTCCAGAAGACAGAAATATAAGGAGAATTTCCAAACTCCTTCTCTGAAGTAATTATCACTGTAACACTGAAGCTTGGTAAAGACCCAAAACAACAAAATAAAAATAAATAAAGTATGATAATAAAAACCCTACAGGCCCTCAATGAACATAAACAAAGAAATTCTCAACAAAATACTTGCAATCCATTCCTGCCCTCAGGCCTCTCTTGGGGTAAGTCTATCACGCAGCCCTCCACACCTTGACTCCCCCAGCCGCATTCACCCTTCCATCTCCCCTGCTGTTCTCTACTCCTAGCTTGGGCCCTGTGCCATTCCTAGTCTTGGGGCACCAGACACCTGGGGAGCCTGTGTTACTTCCTGACCCTTTTCACCCAGACCGGCTTGGTGCCTTCCTTGGGCCCCAGGAGCACTGCCTCTGGACCCGGCCCTGCCCAAACCTCTCTCTGCTTCCCTGGACATGCACCACCGGCTAACTCTCCTGGCCTGTTCTCCTATCCTCAGGCCTCTTGGGGTGGGTCTATGGCGGAGCCCTCCGCGCCTTTACTCCCCCGGCCTCATTTGCCCTTCCATCTCCCCCGCTGTTCTCTGCTCCTAGTTTGGGCCCTGCATGTTTCCTGGTCTTAGGTCCCCAGACACCTGGGGAACCGGTGCTGCTTCCTGATCCTTTTTGCCCAGGCCAGCTTTGTGCCTTCCTTAGGCACCAGGAGCACTGCTTTGGGACCTGGCCTCGCCCTCAACTCTCTCTGCTTCCCTGGTCCTGCAACACCCGCCAGCCTCTTTCTGGGGGTGACAGCCTCTTTCTGGCGCTCAGAGGCTTACCGTTCCTCTCCCTGATCCTTTGCATCCAGTACAACCCAGCTACTCAATCCACTCTCTGGGAAATCTTGGGGCTTATTCCCACCCCATCTGCCTTTGCATCCCTGCGTGGCACGGCTGCGGCCAGGATCTCAGGTCAGTCCAACACACAAGTTCCTGAGGCCAAAATCATTCTTAGAAGATTCCAGACCTAAGGAGAAACTCTGAAAACTTCTGACCCACATTGGAATTGGCCCACAGCGGAACTCCA
>NW_008355253.1:360905-362731 GCF_000622305.1 Nannospalax galili | reverse complement strand
CATAAAAAGACCAAACTTGCGAATCATAGGCATACAAGAAGGAGAAGAATCCCAAGACAATGGCATGGACCAGATGTTCAACAGAATTGTGGAAGAAAATTTCCCAAACTTAAAGAAAGACATGCCCATACAAATACAAGAAGCATACAGAACACCAAACAGACAGGACCAGAACAGGAACCCAACTTCATAAAGAAAATACTGCAGGATTTAAAGACCCAAATTAACCCCATCTCAGTAATAGTAGGGGACTTCAATACCCCAGTCTCCATTAGACAGATCAACTGGGCAAAGAATAAACAGAGAAAGTCTGAATTAAATAATGCCATACATATCAAATGGACCTAACAAACATGTTTCGAATATTTCACCCAAGCACCAAAGAATACACTTTCTACACAGCACCCATGGAACTTTTTCAAAAATTGACCACATAATGGGGCATAAAACGAACCTTAGCAAATACAAAAATATTGAAATAATTCCATGCATTATGTCACATCACAATGCCGTAAAGCTCAAAATAAACACCGGAAGAAGCCCTTGTCACTATACGAACTCTTGGCAATTAAACAACACACTCCTAAACAATGAGTGAGTCAAAGGAGAAATTAAGAAAGAAATAAAAGAATTCCTGGAATTCAATGAGAAGAAAATGCAACACAGCAAAACCTCTGGAACACTTTAAAAGCAGTCCTAAGAGGGAAGGAGATAGCTCTAAGCGCCTATATTAAAAAATGAGAAAGAGCCCAAATAAATGACCTAACCCTGCAGCTCAAGACACTGTAAAGGCAAGAACAAATAAAACCAAAACTAAGTAGAAGAGAAGAAATAGTGACAGTCAAAGCAGAAATCAATGAAATAGAAACAAAGAAAACAATACAAAGAATCAATGAATTTAAGAGCTTGTTCTTTGAAAAGCTAAACAATATAGATAGACCCTTAGCTCAACTAACCAAATCAAAGATAGAGCAAATGCAAAACAACAAAATCAGAGATGAAAGGGGAAACATTACAACAGACACCCAAAAGATCCAGAACATTATAAGGGAATATTTTAAAAACCTATACTCTACGGAATTTGAAAATCTAAACAGATGGATATCTAAAATCATGGGAACCACCAAAGTTAAACCAAGAAGAGTTCAACAGTTTAAACCAATCCATAACATATTAACATATAAGGACAGACATTTAAAGAAGATCTACATCCAATACTACTTAATTTATTCAAAAAAATAGAAATGGAGGGAAAACTTCCAAATTCCTTCTATGAAGCCAGCATCACTCTCATACCAAAGCCTGGTAAAGATACAACCAAAAAAGAAAACTATAGACCCATATCCTTAATAAACATAGATGTGAAAATTCTCAATAAAATACTTGCCAACTGCATACAGACACATATCAAAAGGATCATCCACCAAGATCAAGTTGGCTTTTTTCCAGAGATGCAGGGTTGGTTCAATATACGTGAGTCAATAAAGGTCATAAATCACATAAATGGGCTCAAAGACAAGAACCACATGGTCATCTCAATAGATGCAGAGAAGGCCTTTGACAAAATTCAACATGCTTTTATGTTTAAAGTCCTAAAGAGAATTGGACTGGAGGGAACATACCTCAACATAATTAAAGCCATATATAACAAACCCACAGCCAACATCATTCTAAATGGAGAAAAACTGGAAGCATTCCCATTGAAATAAGGAACCAGACAAGGCTGCCCTCTATCCCCACTTCTCTTTAACATAGTACTTGAAACTCTTGCAAGAGCAATACTACAAGAGAAGGAAATTAAAGGAGTAATAATTCGAAAAGAAGAG
>NW_008355253.1:358408-359171 GCF_000622305.1 Nannospalax galili | reverse complement strand
TCCAGGAACCAGGACAAGGGTAAGGAAACAGTGAGGTAAAGGAAAAGAAATAACTTGAAGGAGAAGAATAGTAGGTAACTGGCCTTAATAAGGGAGATATGGATAAAAATTGGGTTAGTCTAAGGGAGGGGGGAGGGAAGGGTATATGAGGAACCTAGGGGATAAGGAGAAAGAAGAAGCTCAACAGAGGTAGGATCATAGGAGCAAGGGTATTAGTAAGGAAGAAAGGGGGGGAAGTGGGGGCACCTTAAGCGGGAAAACCATGATAGAGGGGGGAGACGATCCAAGCGAGAAACAATGCCTAGCTAGTCACTAAAACCAGAGGGAACCATATTATTCCTACAATCTACTGACAAATTATACATAACAGACCAAGAAAAATATCTCTAGATAAGCTTTATTTGAGACCAACTTGTCATTACCCAAGACTTATCTGCATGACACACACTAACTAAAAATACCCTAATGGTGGAACTAACCTTCTTGGATGTTTAACAGACATACCTTGAGATCTATACTAATTGGGTCAGAGGGACGCAAAGGACACTTTTTGCTACTTGCCCTCCTAGGTCGATTAGTTCCCAGGGATTACGAGCATCTAGCAAAATGTGCTGTAAAGGTGGTGGGCCATCTGACCTCTTGATCAAGGAGGCCAAGGAGACCCCACCAGATGGACTTGAACCAGTTTCCAGCCTATAAAGAGGAGGGTCAACACAGAGGAATCATTTCCTCCATGCTTCCAAGAGAAGCCAACAATGGTCGA
>NW_008355253.1:343823-357922 GCF_000622305.1 Nannospalax galili | reverse complement strand
ACAGTGGACAGTGGCAGGGATGGCAGAGTATGGAGGCTCTAGTGGGAGAGGAAGGCTGTCTGATGAGTTTATATTCATGCTCATATGCCAAGGAACTCAGAAAGTAAGCAACTGTGACCAGTAATAGTCATATATATAGAGATTAGAAATGCATGTGAAAACGCCTCAATGTCAATTGCCTTAAAATGAATTTTTCTGTATGAAACTGTGTATTTTAACAATGAAGTGGAAATCTTTTTTAAATGTTAAAACCTCACTTAATTTTATATCTTATAGAGTTTATAATGAATAAAAGATTGTATAAGCATAATAGTTCATCTGTAAACCTAAAAATGTACAACCAATCTTGAAAGAGATGTACCCTAGCTCAGAAAAATGTTATTGAATAGGTTAATGCTGTTGTAATGAAATGCTTCTTCTAATTAAAAAAAACCTTTATACTTTCTCCATAAAAAAAATAAATAAATAAAACTGATACTCTTAGAGCTGCTGAAAAAAAAATACTTTCAATCCACATTCAGGCACACATCAAAATTCTCTTCCACCATGATCAAGTTGGCTTTATGCAAGGAGGATTCAATATATGTATGTCAATAAATGTTAATAAATCATATAAATGTACTTAAATACAAAAATCACATGACCATCTCAGTAGATGCAGAAAAGACCTTTGACAAAATAAGACATTCATAATATTCCTAGAGCAAGTTGGATTAGAGGGAACATACCCCAACATAATTAAAGCTATATACAAGAAACCCAAAGCCAACATCATTCTAAATAGAGAAAGACTGGAAGCAAAACCAATAAAGTCAGGAACCAGCCTAGGCTGTCCATAATCTCCACTTCTTTTCAACATAGTGCTTTGAAGCTGTTGATAGAGGAATGAAAAAGAGAAATTAAAGGAGTTCAAACTGGGCAAGTAGAGGTCATATTATCACTATTTGAAAGTTATACATAAGAGTTTCCAAAATTTTGGCCAGAAAACTGGTAGAAATGATCAATATTTTCAGAAAAGTGGCAGGTAACAAAATCAACTTACAAAAATCAATAAACTTTATATTTACCAATAGCAAGCAGTCTTAGAAAGAATTCAGAGAAACCCTTCAATTCAAAATAGCCTTAAAATAATCTAGAAATAAACCTATCCAAAAACATTAATGATCTTTACAATGCCAATTTCATCTTATTTCTTTTATATTTTATTTATTATTTTTAATATGTATTTTTGTATTGAATGCTTGCATGTAATTGCATCCATGTAGTGCAATACCCACAGAGGTCAGAAAAGGACAACAGATTCCCCTTGAACTGGGGTTACAGATGATTGGTAGCAGCGATGATGGTGCTAGAAATTGAACCTGAATCTTCTGCAAGAGCAACCAGTGCTCTCAACCACTGAGTCCTCTCTCCAACCCCACAATGACAATTTTAAATCTTTGGAAAGAAAAATAGAGGAAGACACCAGCAGACAGAAGGACCTCCCATACTCATGGATTGGTAGAACTGATATTGTGAAAATGACCCTACAAAAAGCAATTTATAGATTCATCTCAATGCCAATCAAAATCCCCATGACATTCATCTCATCTCAGAGCTAGAAACAAACACCATAAATTCATATGGAATCACAAAGATCTTGGATAGCCAAAGTTTCTTTGTGCAACAGATGGAGGCTATTACAAGAGTTCCACACCTGGTCACACAGTGGGAATATCTGCAAAGATGCCCACCCTTAATGTCACATAGACATTAGAAGCTCTACACCTAAAGCTCATGGAGCATTGAGGAACAGGGGGAGAGAATACTAATATATTCCACAACTTTGAACAATGAAGCTTCCTCATATAACAGAGTGCTATGCACAAAGGAGACCACCACTGGCTAAGTTTTAGAGAATAATAAACTATAGAGTGTGTGCCCCTGGATAAGACTCCTATGTTAACCTCACACACCCATGGCTTAGGGACCATTGAAGAAAAGGTAGCAGAATGATTGTAAGAGCAGGATTGATGCTTGAACATAAGGAAACAGAAAATTTCAGGCCTCTGGTAACTTGCTCATATGAACTTGCAACAATGGATACAGCATACACAAGACCCATGCTGACTCAGTCAGAAAAAAAATCCAGCATAGCTTCAGGAAATGGGCAGCAAGCCCCAGCCCTAGCCGAGGAATTATTGACAACTGATTACTTCTGGGTGAGGGAGAGTAGATCTTTAAAGGAGTGATTCTAGATAGACTAATTATCCTTCACTGGGTGAAATTTCACCTGGGAACATCTGAATACACATCTAGTACAAGATTTGAATTAACATTTATGACAGAATCCATGAAATCAAGTGGGAGTCTATAAGTGGCTGAAGATTAGGGAGGGGTTCTAAATTAGATCAAGATCAATTATATAAAATGTACAAAAGTCTCAATAAAAATAATAGAAAAAAATGACTACATTATGACAGTTTTATTTCAGAATCATATTTATTTGTTTTAGTCATTTTTATTAGAATGTATTAACTATAATTGTTTATATTATAGGTCTTATACCTCTCTCCACATTTTGCATGAATCTTGAGTGTAAAAAATAATTATTTATGTACACTATAGATAAATGAGTGTTCTATGACCATTTAGATCTGTATATGGAGTTTTTGTTGTCACTTTTTTAAAATATTTTTTTAATTTATTATTTTTATTCTATGTGTATGCGTGTATTGCCTGCATATAGGTAAGTGCACCCATGTCATGCAATGCCTGTGGAGACCTGAAGAGGCTGTCAGATCCCCTGGAACTGGAGTTACGGACAGTTATTAACTGCCATGTGGGTACTGGGATTCAAACCCGGGTCTTCTGCAAGAACAACCAGTGTTCTTCACTACTGAGCCATCTCTCCAGCCCTGTTGTCACTTTTTATAACCAGAAAAGTTATACTATACTATATTATAAAATTTTGAAAAAAAGTATCAATAGTTTTCTTAGTGAGATACTAGTGACTATTTGAATTTTTACTAAAGTGTAAAATATCAGTCTATTTCAAGCATCTTTTCTAAGACATGACAAAACAAGAAAAAATCATTTAAATGACATTTATGACAAAAGTATACTTCAATATATATTAAATAAATATTCACTGCATTGTTATATGTTTAATTCAGAAACTAAACATTGTGACTATTTTCATACTTCAAGTTCCCAGTTTGAAATTTTTTGCTCATCAACTGTACTTTCCAGCATTTACATACTAACATGACATAGTTAAAAGTGTTCAGATTGTTAATGGTTATTGGCCAACCCAATTTGGCTCCATTTCTCAACAGTCTGCATCAATACATCACTGTTTCCAGCTTCTCCACAGCAAGTCTGCAGGTCAAGACTACTCTCATCATAATTAACCTAAGATCTATGTTTCTGATGGCCCTGCCATTGTAAATGCCACAGAAGCATTTCTATAGACATGACCTCAAATACTGAAAGTTACAAAAGTATTCTCATGATCACAGGGAATGGATTGAGAGGTGATAGGTACATAGATAGATACATACATAGGTATAGCTATATTATAGATAACTACAGAAAAATATAGATCTAGATAGTTGATAGATGATAAATGGAAAAGTGGTAAATACAAAGACAGAAAGATAAAGACTCATTCTTGACGGGCTAACTAGACTCCAGTGAATGAACTTGCACCAAGGGATATCTGAATACAAATGCTTGACCAGATAGGCCTTAACATATATGAGAGAATGCATGAAATCTGGTGGTGGGATACTGGGGAATGCAGATAGATAATGGGGTCTAAATTTGATTAAGATATATTATAATATATGAAATGCACAAAACTCAACAAAATATACATCAAATACTCATTCCAAATGCATAATTGATAAGAAATATTAGAAAAGTTGAAATATTTAAGAAAATAATGGCTCATATCTGTCATTCCAGCTCTTCAGAGGCTATTTGAATTTTCATCAGTGTAAAAAAATGCCTAAGAAATTTAACTACAGGATGAATGATTGATTTTGGCTCACAGTTTCAGAGGTTTCAGATTCTGACTGGACTGACATGCTGCTATGGACTTGTGGTGAGGCAGATCCTGTGGTAGGAGGAAGATGTGGCAGAGCAAACCTGCTCCTCCTACAGTGGGTGGGGGGAGAGAAAGAAACAGAGAGAGAGGAAGAGAGAATTACCAACTGATTTCCCAGTATTCAATAGAGAAGTCATTTATGAAGATGATTCTTAGCTAAACTCCAGCAGTCTTAATATGATGAGGGAAGTCATTTCATCTGAGATGTAAAGGAAGACATTTTAAATATACCGAAAGATTTAATTTTAAGACAAGAAAATTAAGAAAGTCAAAATGAAACAAGCTCATCTCAATTTAAAGTAAATGCAATAAATAATTATATAGTCATAATTGGGCTCCATTTTGATGAAACACCACAAACAGAAATGATAACTATCAGCAGCAAATAACATTTAGTGAGAATGTACCATGTTTTGGTGTATATTATTAATTAAATGTTCACTTAATAGTCCCCTAAATTATTTGTTTAAGAACTAAGTATTGTTAAAAAATGGAGTGGAAGTGAAAGGAAGACTTATTGGGGGATACTTTGGCATGGGAATGAATGTGATCAAGATAGACTTTATACATGAATGAAATTGTCAAAAATAAAAAAGATATTATTTTAAAGAAATAACTATTGGTAATTCAGTTTTTAAAAATGGTAAAATAAAATAAATTAGGTAAATTCTCCAAGTACAAATAACTAGAAAATTTTGCAACAAAATTGAGTCAAAATATTTTTCTCCTGGATATATCTCAAGTAATCATTTCATTACAGTTGACATCAGATTCAGACACATGGAGTCAGAAGCAAAAAGTCCACTCTTAGCTAATACATTAGTCTGTTTTTTGTCACCGTGGGAAGGTATCTGAATGAAACAATGTAAGGGAGGTAAGATTTATTGGGATTCATGGTTTCAGAGATTCTGTTTCATGGTGAGTGCTATCCATTTCTAAAGTCAGAGATGTGGCAAAACCTGATGTCAGAGGTTGAATATGGAAGAAGCTAATCACGTCATGACAGTCAGGAAGCAGAGAGAAAGGGAGCACCTGCACCTGCAAGACTTTTCCCATTTTCTATTTCATCCAATGTCACAGTCTATTGGATAGTTCTACTCAGCTTCCATTACTGCTTCCCTCTCCCCACTTATCCTGGAACACCCTCACAGATGCTCTCAGAGGTGGTGCTTCAGTAAACTCCTAGGTTCTTCTCATTCCAATCGTGTTGACAAAGATGATGAACTATCTCCAGTCATGTCTTACTTCAACCAGAGATGATATATAAGACAAATATCTAAATGTGGAATAAATCAGTAAGTAGCAATACACATTTAAACGAAGCTTTGTGATTTAAGCCATGAGAACTGACACAGCAGAGGCCACTTCTACTCTCTTTTGCTTTGAGAATTTTAGGCCAATTTCTCTATTGAATTCCTTATTTTTTTCTTAAGACAGTTTTTGCAAAATTCAAGTGGTAGGTCATTCAATTCAAGTCCTTTTTATTGACTTCTTGGATGTTTAATTTCTAGTAGAATTCCCAGGCATCTGGGTGATAAAAAAAGGAGTTTAACATGAACACACACACACCACACACACACACACACACACACACACACACACACACACATACACACACAGCTCTATGTTCTTTATCCTTGTTTTTGAGTTAAAACATGCTGTGTAAAACCAGTATGGTCCTCATAGGCTATAACTTGTTGAATTTTGTTCCACTTCCATCTAAGCACATGACAACAACATGTATGCTTCAAATTTGGTCTTTACTTTTTAATAGGTAAAAAATGGTATGACTATTTGATCACTTGAAAAAACTTCATTCAGAGTCATTTATATATTCCAGTTATCCATTTTATAGGGTCCTAAAATTTTATATAAGAAACTTCCTTGAGAATACTTCACTTTTCTTACTCTGTTTTCCTTCCTGTTTGACCAAAAGATTCACATATGTAAATAATTTCATTTGTTAAATATATAAATAAGATTGGTGTCATCTTGATATCAATTGGATAAATTATTGGCACTTGAAATTTTGCAAAACAATACCAGTTAACCTGCTTAGGAAGCTAATCAAATTTCTTCTTCATGAATACATTGAGTCATCAGATACAAAGGGATTTTCGTGTTAATTATATATGAAAGTCAATGAATAAATAGACATGGAGGGAGGAAAAATGGATTTTGTTTTCCTCTATGTCTTTGTTGTAAGAGCCTTTACATCCATCAAAGTTAATTCATTCTAATGCTTGAAATTGGGAGTAAAATGTGATTCAAGGAACAGCGAATGAACACTCTGTGTTCAAGAACCTCTTTGATCCAGTCTCTACATAGTTTTTCATTTTCTTATCAGATTGTTTTATTGCTTTTGAGGAACAATATGGGCTTCCTCTGCTGATTACTTTTACACCTAAATATTCCTATGGTAGTTAATTAAAAGCTTTAGTTTCTAGGTCCTGCACTTGTCATATGCAGAAAAGAATTCACATGAAGCTATAGGCTTACAGGCAAATGTTTTTGTCTCTGTATTTTTTTCAGAAGGTAAAAAAAAAAAAAAAACCCACAAAACCTTAGTTTATAATTGATTCTCCATTACATGTACAGAGAGAGTTTTTTCTCTATTCTAGGCTACATTTTAATTATAGCTATCATTATTTACAATGAAAAAAAAACCAACATCTTCAAGCAACATCTTTTTTAGACAAAATATTTAAGAATAAGGTGAATTTGTATTTTAATGTTTTTGGTGCACAGAAGAAGTGGAGTAGAGTTAAAGAAAGACAGGTAGGGCTCCAGATGGAAGATATTCCCAGGTCCAACCATGCCTACCAAGACATCCTGAGTAGTTCAGGGGATTCCTGGTGAGGATGCCTTCCCTGTATCCTGAGGCAGGCTTCAGACCTAGTCAACCACTCCTTCCTGCTTATACCTGCCAGAATTTGGGCATCTTTTAAATTGCCTCCAAAGATTTAATATATCAAATTTCAATCCCTATTTGTTAAAATTTAATGAAATGAAAACAATCTGACTATGTTGATCAGAGATAAGACTTTTGGACAGTGATTGCAGGTCAATGAATTCATCAAACTGGAAAATCTATATTATAAATCTAGTGTACTTTTAAGAAATGTTAGAGAAGATCTGGAAAGATGGTTCCACTGTTAAAAGCACTCAATGTTTAGTTCCCAGCACCTGTGTCAGGTGACTCATAACTCTGTGTAATTCCAGCTCTGTAGAATCAGATGCCCTCTTCTGTCATCCATAGGTGTATATAGACACACAGACACATAGACACACACACACACACACACACACACTTTGCACACACACGAACCGCAGTCCCTGTCTACTGACATGTGACACTCTGCATTGCCACAACTCTATGAAAAAGGGCACAATCGGATGAGGCTCCAAGATCTTGCTAATATGAGTTGTAAGCCAAAAAAAATCTCTTTTACAAAATAGCTTGCCTTAGATATTATAGTATAAAAAAGTGGATGAATGATGAATACGATGCCTTTTTTTGTTCCATTTTGTTAATTTTTCCTTTGTATTCTATTCATAAAAGTACATTACCAAAGAGATATAATTAAAGCTTTGAAGCAGGTTCTTACATTTGTTCTCTTCTGATTAAAAATAAATAATTGGGGCTGGAGAGGTGGCTCAGAAGTTAAGAGCACTGGCTGCTCCTGCAGAGGACCCAGGTCCCAGCACCAACATGGTACACAGAGTAATTGTGGACAATAAGTGTACACACCATGGGTACACTTATACACATGCAGGGAATATTCTCATACACATAAAATCAAATAATAAAATATTCCAAAAAATTCATCAGGCTGGTGAGGTGGTCATCAGTTAAGAACACTTTCAGTTCTTGAAGATAATCCATGTTCAGTTCTTAAAACCTACATCAGAGAGCTCACAGCTACCTGTAACTCTAGTTCCATGGAATTCAATGCCCTCATTTAGCTTCCAAAGGTAACTTCATATATGTGGTGTACATACAGAGAAGAAGGCATATACATGTAGATAAATACAGATAAAAATTTAAAAGTAATAACATTAAGTTCTGTGTATCACCTCCATCAGGGATACCCTTAGTGTACATGGATTCTCTGAAAATGGTTTTGAGAGTGATCATAGTTATTCCCTTTACAGTTTTCCTATGTTAATAACATTGTAGTTTTCTTCAGCTGATGTCTTCATCCACTTGATGTTTCTGAGTTACCAATAGTTTCTGTGGAATTCATTCTCTTTACCTACTTTCAATTATAATATTAAGACAGTGTTCATAGGTCATTAATATATAACATGGAGATCTTTTTACTTTTTTCAGTTTTCCTAAGGAGTCAGAATATCTTAGGATTTATTTTCAGAAATACTTAAGTTGTATTGATGTGTTTCAGTAAATGTAACTGTTTAGTTGTATTAATCAAAAACTGTTATCCAAACTGATTTTCCAACTTCTTTTTAAAAGAATTATTAATTCACTTAAAATGTTTAACATCATGTCTATTTACTGAATATTAAAATAAAAGGCAGATGTCAAAAATATCTAGAATACAGGCACTGAGCAATTATGAATCGGAATTGATAGACTTTTGTAAAACAACCAACCATAAATAAGTAAATAAATAAATATCAAGAAGGAGAGTGATGAGGACATGAAATGATGTAGAAATTTGGAATCTAGTCATAACTCATTGATAGTAATAGTTTTGTATAGTAAATTTTAGTAAATGACTTTTTTATTGTAAGAGGGCTGTGATGGTTTGAATACAAAATATCTCCCATAGGTTCATGAATTTGAACATTTTGTCTCCAACTGGTGGTGCTTTTTGAGAAAGTCATGGAATCATTAGAAGGTGTAGACTTAAAGGGAGATATCCATCAGGTGTGGTGGTGGTGGTGAGGGGTGGGAAGTCTTTATAGTCTCACATAACTTCCTATTTTCTGTCTATGCTTCCTGTGTACTGATGAAAATGCCCTCATACAGCTGCTCTTATAGTCAAAGTGTTACCATGCCTTCCCCAGTATGATGGACTCTAGTCTTTGGACTCATAAACTAAAAACTTTATTCATTTAGTTATTTATCACAGCAACATTAAAGTAACTAATATAATGTCACAACAGGTTTCATTTAGTAAAATTCTCTCTTTCCTTCCTTCCTTCCTTCCTTCCTTCCTTCCTTCCTTCCTTCTTTCTTTTTCTTTCTTTCATTCTTCCTTTCTTCCTTCCTCTCTTTTTCTTCCTTTCTTTATTTCTTTCATATGTGTGTGTGTGTGTGTGTGTGTCTGTGTCTGTGTGTGTGTTAAAAAATGTATCATCTCTATAAGTGAGGACACAGGGCTTTGCAGTGATAGGAGACACTAATAACACTATGCATAAACAAACATACATGTACAAATATATCTGTTGTCATTTTAAAGTGGGAAATCAAGTGTGAAAGGAACTCTATGGGAAGAACACAAACATATGGGAAATATAATAGACTTCACACTCTCAATGAACCTATTTCTGGTTGAATAGATAGCCATCTCTTAAATAGAATTTCTTAAATGCCACATAACTAAGAAAATTATACTTCAAGAACTGCACTCAAATATCCAAATATGCAGTACTTCAATGACAATCTTGCCACCATGGCATCTGAGCAGATCACCTCCTACATGTGCACTGAGAGCAAGACAACCTTCAAATTTCTCACATTACTTAAAATTTAGGACCAATTTATCAGAAAAATCAACATACTTTCGTCTTGACTCTGTATGTTTTTGCATATATTGTTGTTCTTGCTAGAAAAATAACGGGGAAAATACAAATGTTTTCACATGACCATTGAGTACACAATTAATCCTGCTTCTTCAGGAGCCTTGGATAAACTTGATATTCCAAAGAAAATATATAGGATTCCTTACTAAAGTTGTCAAAAATCTGTGTGAAATCTTATCTCTAAGCCAATATTTTTTTTCCTCAAGAGAACTGTAATGTGAAACATTATTTAATAGCAAATTTGACCTTCATACTTCAAATGAGCCTTTAAACAAAACTAAATACACACATAGGGAGAAAAATTCTGGTATTTTCTAGGGTGTTTTTTGGTGGGGGAAGGTCCCCCCTTTTTTTTGAGAGTCTTGCTATGTCAGCCTCAAACTCATACATTTACTGAATGCTAGGATTACTGATATGTACTACCAAGTCAAAGAAATTATGTTAACTTATTTAGTACCAACAGATATTAGGCATATCACATACTTGACCTCAGTTATAATCTCAGTTAGGTTAGTTCTTGAATACAGCTTCCACAGAACACAACTGATGATCCTTTTCCTGTTCCTTTCCTTAAATCTACAGTTGACTCACCTCAGATCTTATATTTTTATAAAAAGTTTAACTATTTCAGTCAATAAAACTGGTAATTAAAACTTCCTTAACTAGATTCTCAAGAAGATGCAGAGAACAAACTTACACCAAAAAAAAAAAAAAATCTAAAACACCTTAAGGATTTTATTTTGAATTTTCACACTAAATGTGTGAAGATTCCTGAGCACTCTTTATTTTTAATTTATTATTTTTAGGAAATGTAATTATCAAAGCAAGGTCCTAGGTGCCTATCATCTTACTGTAGCAGTTAAAACAGAATACTAGTAATTATGATGAAGCAATGTGGTGTTCTCTTTTATCTTTTAATCCTTACCCTCACAGATGTTGACACACAAAAAAATGGCCCAAGAAAATGAACAAACTATGGCCTTTGCAGAATCTCACTAGGTTTAAACCTTGCAGAACTAGTTCCAAACTAGAATCTCCTGAGCTTAGTTGCCAAGAGCAATGTGTGCCTTTGAAGTCAATAGCTGGGCATTCTGCCAACTACTTAGATTCCTCTAAACGATTGTTTACTCATAAACCTGGCTTCCAAGAAACACACACCACATCAAAACTGCATAAATAGTTTCAAGTGCCATTAGAATTGAAAAAAAATCATTGCGTTAATAAAAAAAGCTGAAATCATAAGCTCGCTTTTAGAATTACACACTCAAAAAACAGTGCAGGAAGAAAGCCATTTTGTTAATTTCATTCTCTTCCATTGCTTTTGCAGCTGACAGTGAGGAATCCCAGGTTAGTTCCTTGCAGCCTTTATCACTTTGCTCTTCATCTGTAATGGATTACTGGGTTTTCAGGAATGTGAATCATAGTTGTGTAATTAACACTGGAAAATATCCATTGATGAGATCAATTTCATATAAATGAAGCATAAGCAAACCAAATTGTCTTAATTTGAAGATAAGCCAATTTTTCACCCAGCTCCAAATGGTACATAGCCAAACTTCTCTCCTGAAGTTAGATTATCCTATAAGTTGTGACCAGGATTGAAGTCCAGACATTCTATCCATGGATCTTTAAGTCTTTGACTGACAGTGGGAGAAACACACACCTGATGTCCTGGAGGAATGTTATAGCCTGCCACAGTCTAAAGGTTTTGGCTATTCTCTTTATGGTCATTATAAGGAGTCTAAATCTTTTTTTAAAATATTTTATATATTATTTAATGTGTATGCGTGTATTGCCTGCATGTAAGTGAACCTGTGTCATGCAATGCTGGCAGAGGACAGAAGAGGCTGTCAGCACCCCTGGAACAGGAGTTACGGATAGTTGTTAGCTGCCATGTGGGTTCTGGGCTTTTAACCTGGGTCTTCTGCATGAACAGCTAGTGTTCTTAACCACTGAGCCATCTCTCCAGCCCCCAGGAGTCTAAGTCTTTATGTTTCTCTTATGTATTAATCGAGCAAATTTAGATTCTTGAGCTGGTCATAAAATAAAGGAGACAGATCCTCATCACACAGAGAGATGAACGAAATTAAATCTCCTCTAGTCATCAACTTATTTAAAATAGTATAAGAATGCACTAGAATTCAACAACACAGTTTTTCTTAGAGACTTTAGATTCATCTTAGGATAACTCAATTAATGAGCTGATTCTCCAATATATTTATGATGAAAAAAGTTAATAATACAGATATAATTCAATTGAAAATTTTCCACTCTTCATCAACCTTTTGTATTCACCAGGACTCACTTTATCCGCCCTTTCTCTGTGGAACAGATTCCTCTGTTATTCATATTTTGACTAACAGAACTGGAAAGAATAACCTGCCAAGGTTCAAAAATAACATCTAACATCACAACAATATATCACAATATCAAAGTTCATCTTAAAATACATTTTGATGAGAATTTAAAAATTCTCTTTACTATATTAACCAATTTTTCCCATCATACTAAGTTTTGAATGGAGGTCATATCTGTGATGGGAAAGAATCACCCATTTAAGGATGCTAAATATGCTATAGAATGGTGAAAAAATTAATGTGAAAAAAATATTACCTTAAGAAATTCAAAAGTGACACTTTAACAACTTTTCTTTAGAAAATATGATTTTATCTAATGGGAAATATAAAGGGAAGAAATTGTATTTACATTGATTAGAATGAGCTTATATTCACTTTTCCCCCAGATATTGGTAAGAGCAATAGATCAAAGTTCAAAAAATAATCGAAGAGCTGACTTTAGTAAGGTCTAATATTCAGAATTCAGCATGATGCAGTCTCAGAATTGAACTGGCTTTAATGTTAACTTCCAAACTGTGATTTAGACAGCAGTCAAATAATTTACATGAATACATATATTCATATATAAAAATAAACACATATATATGTAATTTATCATTTACCTGAAGAGATTCGAGTATTAAAACTTGCATATTTAAAGACTACTATTTTGGGCTGGGGAGATGACTCAGCAGGTTAGAATGTATACTGCTCTTCTAGAGGATCCCAGTTTGGTTCCCAGCACTGACTTTGGACAGCTCACAACTGCCTGTAACGCTAGCTACTGGGGAATCTGACTCCCTCTTCTGGCCTCTGCTGAGAGTAACTCAAATGCTCAAACACACACACACACACACACACAAACATATGCATAATTAAAAATAAAATCTTAGAAAATAAAGACTTCTACTTCACATAATACTCAGCCCCCATATCCACCCTAAATATACTAAATTAATAGGATCTATTTTATGTAGTTTCTGAAGTTTCCAACTTATGCACATAAACTGTCTTGGTAAATATTAAAGACCAGAAATATCGAACCATATGAGGAATTAAATATTCCTCTAAATATTGTATAATGAACCTGTACCTAAAAGCTTATCTTCTATACAGAAAACAATGGGAAAGCATAAGCAAGTGATGAAGATTTGCTTAGGTTTGTTATGACATATAAAGGATGAGACAAAAATAATATACACATAATCTTAAAATGTCTTTGGTCATAGTCTAGTCAACTAGTTTAAGGAATAAAATATATATCTAGTAAAAGTTTATCTGAGAATATTTGTTTTTTCCCAAGCCTTATCTACATAGCACATGATAATTAAAAGTACCAGACTGGTAGAACTATCCTTATTGGATATTTAACAGCCATAGTTTGAGGGCTAAACTACTATGGTCAGAGGGACTTAAAAGACAGTTTTTGCCATTGGCCCTCCAAGGTCAACTAAGTTCCAGGGGACTATGAAACATCTCAAAATGTTGTGTAACTGTGGTTAGTCACCTGTCCTCTTGTTTGGGGAGGACATCGAGATGTCACAAGATGGACTCAAACCAGTGTCCAGTCTATAAAGAGGAAGGTCAACTCAGAGGAAACATTCATGCTTCTAAGTGAAACCAGACATGGTCGAGCAGGACCTTTGGCTTGTCTTCACATAGATGGAACTAGTAAAAGAAAAGAGCCAGGAGCTCCTCCTAAGCCCATGTGGCACCTGAGGAACAGATACTCAAATGACCTTAAATATAAAAATAAATTGATTTATTTGGGTCAACTGTATGGTCTTAAACACCCAAAAGGAAAGTATTATCGAAAAGTAAAGTCATCAGTATATTTCTTTAAGAGTTCAAGGGATTACACTTCTCAGACATAAGGCTTAAGTCCATAGAAAAAGTTAGACAAT
>NW_008355253.1:297937-343786 GCF_000622305.1 Nannospalax galili | reverse complement strand
CAGATATAAGACTTCAAATCTTGGTCTCCAATACTGTAGCGCCCACCTGTAGCTAAGGGAGACAACCAGCTATTCTAAAATGATGGATAAATTTGTTTTCTCCCGCTTTGAGGGGGAACTGACACTGATTATAACTACTCCATCAGCTGTCAAAATACCTGAAAGCAGATCCTGAATCCATCATTCTAGAGCCCAGCCTTGGGAGACAAAAAACAAAAACAAGGAGGAATCCAATAGAGGGATGCTTTTGGAAGCCCTTTTCAAGAAATTCCAATGGACTCTCATATGAATATTTGAAAATTGCCCTATTCTGACTTTTTTCTAGTTCCCTGTCTAGAACTTGTAATGCTAATTACTCTTGACTTTACTTCTCCTTCACATCTCCTATTCAGGATTTAAAGACTTTCTTTTCCTCCTTGAGATAAGAATTATGCAATTTGGGAATCTTTTAGATAGACCATCTGAATGGGTACTCCAATTGCTTCACCCTACATCCCTGTTCAGCATGGAAGGAGCCAGAGAGGTCTGCATCACAATTCCCTATTGTCAATTTGGATAACCTATTCAGATGATGGTGTGATAAGAATAGGAGGTAGGAATTGGCTAGGCAGTCAGAGTAAAAAGACCCAAAAGAAATATAGCCAGTTTATTGGCTAAAGCTCACAATGTCCATGGGCCTCTTAGCAACCTACTCCTTTCCAAAGGCCAAAAATATCTAAAATATTTAGGACCTTTTATCTAATCCTTAAAAGATTTTAGGGTTACTTCTTCAGATGGGGGAATGTTGGAGTGTTAGGGAAAGAGGAATTTACTGCTTGGTTAACTTTACTGCTTGTAAGTGATTAACTCAACTGGAGACACAGGCATCCGGAGACAGGGGCAAGTGCTGCAGCCCCCAGAGCCTGAACTGTCTGATCTGTGTCATGTCATGTAGGCATGTCTGCTTACACAAGATAACAGGGAAGGGTTGCACCAGGCACATACCACCCACCTTCCCTTTGTGACATTTTTCTTGTTTTGAAGTTTTTGGTTTGTGAAATGCTTGCTTTGAAACTATTGGTTGTATAAACACGGGCTTTTGTGTAACGGTTGTGGGAGCCTATATAATCTTTACCTAAAATTGCCTCAGGGTCGATCGCTCTAACCAGACCTGCGTGTCCTGGAAGGACGGTCGGCCCCAGCTAGCTTGTTTAATAAAACTCTGCTTGATCTTTGCATCTCCATACTCGTGCATTTGTTCTCCAGAAGAGACCCACCGAGTCATGGACCCTAACATTTTGGGGGCTCGTCCGGGATTGGGGGGGCTTCTGGGGGAACAAAGGACGAATGGAGGCAGAGTTTCTTTTCTCTGGACAGGGCAGTGTAATTCGAGGATCGCCCCATCGTGTCTGTAAAATCCAGAATAAAGCAAGAGTCGCCATCTCGTGTCTGGTCTTGGGTTAGTAATCCTGAGTGAGGAAGTCTGGGTTCGAGTCCTGGCACCTAGGTGAAAGTCCAGGTAACCAGCTCTGGCCCTAGGGTCCGAGTGTCTCAGCCCTAGGAAGGAAGCCTGCCATCAAATCTGGCGCCTGAGGAGGAAAAAATTGAGCTTGTCACTCTGAGGCAGTCCGAGTGGACGCCATTTGGGAGAATCACTAGAAGTCTCGGGGATCCTGAAAGTGAGAGTGGTGAGTGCAGGGCGCGTCTGAGTGAAAGGAGGAGTGGTCCACACAAGTGTGATTTAATGTGGTGCACTTGCTTGATGGTTATGCTAGTTGTCTTACTAGGTGGGGGTCTGATTTTGTATTTTTCTCTACGCTCTCTATTTTAAACCTTCCCTTCCTCCTTTTCTTTCCTTTTATTCTTGGTCTAAGTCTTCACATGGGACTGTTAAAGGCGAAAGAGCAATTGAGGTTTTCTGATCAGGGCTACTCCCTGATGTCAGCCAAAGGTTCTTAGCCCTCTTGGCAGACCCCGACTGCCTGCATGGGTGGAGACAAGACCCCTTATCTGTATCTCCCTCTCCTCTTCATCCCTCTCTTCAGCCACTGAGAAAGCCCCGCGGGCACGGGTTGGGCAAATAAAAGCCATTAGGGCGCCCACCACTGAAAGACTCCTGAAAAAGGATAAGGGAGTCCCAGTTGTGAATCCCAGATAAATTCACATCCCCCGCAGAAGAAAAACTGGGCAACGACAGGCACCCATCCACAAGCACACCCACTGGCCATCATTGTTTAGAGTGGCATCTTCACTTCTCCCTTTTCATCTCTCTCTTCTGTGACCTCCACCATGGGCTACACTCAGGCCACTCCTAAAGGTTTAATCCTCTCTCATTTCTCGGAGGTGAAGGAGCAGGCCTTGAAATTGGGCCCCGGCATCAGGAAGGGTAAGTTTGGCACTTTTTGCTCAACTGAATGGCCCACCTTTGGAGTAGGTTGGCTGACCCAGGGGTCCCTTTCCCTGGACACCATCAGTTAGGTCAAGGCTGTCGTTACCCGGCCTGACCCAGAGGGCCACCCTGATCAACTCCCCTATATCCTTTTGTGGGAGAATCTGGCAGAGGACCCCCCGTCCTGGTTAAGGCCCCTCTTGGTGAGAAAGCCCCATGCTTGCCCACCAAAAGTCTCCATCATGGACACCCAGGAAGAATTGAAGTCCTCCAGTCACAGAGGCAGGGATCCTAGTGCTCCGCCAGGTCTCCCTGAGAGCTCCTACCTCTACCCCCCTTTGCCCATTGAGCAGCCGCCACCTTATGTAGCTCCATGAGGAGGAGAAGCCCAGGTGGCCTATGGAGGGGGGGGATGGAGCTGGGGGTCCCCATGGGAATCCAGTGGTTGCCCCCTCCCCAGACTCCTCTACAGGAGAAGATAGACAACCTGGGGAGGTGGGAAGGATGCAGTTAAGGTCTCGAGGAAACAGGGACCGAGTGGGGAAAGCTCCATCCTCCACCAGAGGAGGAGCTGTGCCAGTTCTGCCAGTCCGAACAGTTGGCGGCCCAGATGGAGTTCAGCAGTATCAATACTGGCCATTTTCCTCTAGCGATCTGTACAATTGGAGGACCCAAAATCCTCCCTTTTTCTGAAGACCCTATTTGTCTAATAGGTTTGGTAGAATCCATTATGTACACCCATTGTCCCACGTGGGATGACTGCCAGCAGCTACTTCGCACCCTCTTCACAACAGAAGAGTGAGAATGCATCCTGAATGAAGCCAGGAAGAACATCCTCAGAGAAAATGGGAGGCCCACCACCCTTCAACCTGCCATCGATGAGGCCTTCCCCATCACACGCTCAAATTGGGATTTTGGGATGGCAGAAGGTAGGGAGCATCTCCGTGTCTACCGCCAGACTCTGATGATTGGCCTCCAGGTGGCTGCAAAATGGCCCACTAACCTGGCTAAGGTGAAAACAATTGTTCAGGGAGAAACCAAAAGCCCAGCCGCATATCTGGAAAGGCTATTTGATGCCTATAGGCAATACACCCCTATAAACCCAGAGGCAGAGGAACACAGGTCAGCTGTAGTCCTCTCTTTTCTTAACCAGGCAGCCTCCGATATCAGGAGAAAACTCCATAAGCGGGACGATCTGGGGGAGATTTCTATTAGGGACATGCTGCAACAGGCAGAGGAGATCTTTAACGCAAGGGAGTCTCTGGAGGACAGGGAGGAGAGGCTATGGAAGGAGGAAGGGGAGATGCAGGATAAAAATAGGAAAGAGGACAGAGAATTTAAAAGAAAAGAGAACTAGAAGCAGAGGGAGGAGATGGGCAGAATAGTCTTGGCCAGAGTGAAAGGGAGCCCTGAACCGCCTCAGCGAGCAGGACCACGCCCATCTAAACTAGGGTGGGAACAGTGCACCCTGTGCAAAAGATATGGGCACTGGAAGAGAGAGTTCCCACAAAGAAGAGGAAGACAGGGAGGAGGGAACCCTATCAGGACCCTCAACCTGGGAGAAGGAAACTGACAGGGACGAGGCTCGGCACCCCTCCCCGAGTCTTGGGTAACACTGTGCATGGAGGGGACTCCCATTGGATTCATGGTAGATACTGGGGCACAATATTTAGTTCTCAATCAAGCTCACAGTCCTCTAAATCCAGGACACACAAGCATAGTTCAAGGAGCTAAAGGAACTAAGAGGAGCACCTGGACCACCAACAGGAAAGTGGACTTGGGAAGGCATCAGGTTTCCCACTCCTTCCTGGTCATGCCCGAGAGTCCCGCACCTTTGTTGGGTAGAGACTTACTCACCAAGATCGGGTCACGTATCCATTTTGAGCATAAAGGAATAAAAGTCATGGACTCAGAAAGACAGCCCCTGCAGCCAGTACATATGTTGTCTTTATCTCTGGCTGATGAATATCACCTATTCCCGGCAGCTCTAGAATAGGGGGGTCAAGAAGACATGAGCTCCTGGTTGCAGGAGTTCCCTTCTGCCTGGACTGAAACCGGGGGAATCGGCCTCGCTAAGCACCTGCCCCCGGTTGTGGTCCAACTCAAAGCCACGGCCCTGCCTATTCGGGTCTGCCAGTACCCAATGCCAGAAAGGCTAGGAAGGGAATAGTGCCTTGCATCCATAGACTGCTAGAAGTAAAAATCCTTAAACCCTGTCAATCAGCATGTAATACACCCCTGCTTCCTGTGAGAAAGCCTGGCAGTGGAGATTACAGACTGGTGCAGGATTTGCGAAGGGTAAATGAAAGGGTAGAGGATATTCACCCCACGGTACCCAATCCATACACCCTAGTAAGCCACCTGCCACCATCTCATGTGTGGTATACCACCCTAGACTTGAAAAATGCTTTCTTCAGTGTCCCTCTCACTGAAGTCAGTCAGCCCTTGTTTGCCTTTGAGTGGCAAGAACCAGGAAGGGGGAAGACAGGGCAGCTTACCTGGGCCAGACTGCCACAAGGCTTTAAGAACTCTCCCACCTTGTTCAATCAGGCACTAAGCCAAGACCTGGAGCCCTTCTGCAGAAGGCACCCACATGTGACTCTGCTGCAGTATGTGGATGACCTGTTGCTGGCTACAGCAATCCGTGAAGAGTGCATGGAAGCTACGAGGAACCTGTTGGCTGAACTGGGCAGCCTGGGATATCGGGCCAGCACCAAAAAGGCACAAATCTGCCAGAGGTCAGTGGTTTACTTGGGGTACAAGATAGCGGAAGGAGCCAGATGGCTGACACAAGCCATAAAACAGACTATCCTGACCATTCCTGTGCTCTCCTCTCCCTGGGGAGTGAGGAAATTCCTTGGCTCAGCTGCGTTTTGCAGACTCTGGATCCCAGGGTATGCAGAGATAGCCCGTCAACTTTATGAAGCCACCAAAGAAGGACCAGATTGGAAGTGGAGTCAGGAAAAGCAAGAAGCATTTGACAGATTAAAAGAAGCTCTTCTCCAGGCCCCCGCCCTGTCTCTGCCAGACCCAGAAAAGCTCTTCATTCTGTTCATAGATGAAAAGAAGGGAGTGGCCAAAGGAGTCCTGGCCCAGCAACTAGGCCCGTAGAAGAGACCTGTGGTCTACTTGTCCAAGCGGCTGGACCCAGTGGCCTAGGGATGGCCATCTTGCCTGTGCATCTTGGCAGCCATCGCCCTACTGGTAAAGGAAGCTGAGAAGCTGACCTTTGGCCAGGACATGAGGATGACAGCCACACATACTGTGGAGGGGATTCTCAGGCACCCTCCAGGGAAATGGATGACAAATGCCAGGCTCACCCACTACCAAGGGCTCCTGCTGGACTCTCCTCGAATCACCTTCTCGGCCCCGGTGACCATGAATCCTGCCATTCTCCTTCCAGACCCAGACCTGTCAACCCCCATCCATGACTGTAGAGACGTCCTCTCTGAAATCATCCAGGTACGAGCAGACTTGAGAGACATGCGGTTGCCAAATAGTGAACTGGACTGGTATACAGATGGAAGCAGCTTCATGTGGGATGGGGCCAGAAGAGCCAGAGCAGCGGTAGTGACGCACGAAGGGGAAGTCGTTTGGAGTGCAGCCCTGCCCCCTGGCACCTTAACCCAGAAGGCTGAATTTATCGCTCTCGCAGAGGCACTGGAGAGAGCAGAAGGAAAGCGGGCCAACATCTACACAGATAGCAGGTATGCCTTTGGCACTGTCCATGTTCATGGTGCCATCTACTGAGAGAGAGGATTCCGGTCTGCAGAAGGAAAGGAGCTGAAGAACTTGCAGGAAATCCAAAGGCTGTTAGCAGCCGTGGAAAAGCCGAGGGCGGTGGCAGTTATACATGTGCCTGGGCACCAGTCCAGAAAGACTCTTGAGGCTATTGGTAACAACTTTGCTGATGCAGAGGCCAGGAGGGTAGCTCTCTCAGACCCCATTGTGCTGGCAGGTCCACAGAAGGAAAGGAGCTGAAGAATTTGCAGGAAGTGCAAAGACTGTTAGTAGCTGTGGAAAGGCCTAGGGCGGTGGCAGTTATACATGTGCCTGGGCACCAGTCCAGAAAGACTCCTGAGGCTATTGGTAACAACTTTGCTGATGCAGAGGCCAGGAGGGTAGCTCTCTTAGACCCCATTGTGCTGGCAGCTCTAGAGGTACCCATACCTGAACTACCCACCCTACCTCCCAGACCTGACTATTCCCCACGGGACCTTGAGTGGATAAGAAAACAAGCTGCGGGAGAAAAGCCTGGGGAGGGAGGTTGGAGTAGGGACCGGGAAGGTAGACTGATGTTACCAGAAGTACTAGGAAAATACATGCTCATCAACCTACACAGATCCACCCATCTAGGCTGGAAGAAATTGCTCAGTCTTTTTCAGGACTCATAGTTGGTATTTCCACACCAGAATGAGGCCGCTCGTCAGATCATGGGGGGATGCGAGAGCTGTGTAAAGCTAAGACCAGCCCCAAAGGGGCTTCACCCGACAGGTACCTGGGAGATGGGGAGTGCCCCAGGAAGAAGTTGGGAGATGGACTTCACTGAGGTAAACCCAGGAAAGTATGGGTACAAGTATTTGCTAGTCATGGTGGATATCTTTTCAGGATGGGTAGAGGCTTTTCCAACCAAACATGAGACTAGCCAGATGGTAGCAAAGAAACTAATAGAGGAGATAGTCCCTAGATATGGGATTCCTGAGGCTATAGGTTCCGATAATGGTCTGGCTTTCCTTAGCAAAGTCCTTCAGGGACTAGCCCAAGCTTTGGGAACAGATTGGAAGTGACATTGTGCATATAACCCGCAAAGCTCTGGGCAGGTAGAAAGAATGAATCGGACGTTAAAGGAGACCCTTTCTAAATTGGTAATAGAGACTGGCAGTGACTGGGTGACCCTCCTCCCCTTGGCCATTTTCCATGTTTGGAACTCCCCCTATGTGCATGGTCTAACCCCCTTTGAGATAATGTATGGGGCCTCTCTGCCAATAACCCAGTGAGCGCAGCCCCTGGGGGAAAAGAAGTCAGCCCCCGACTATTTAAATGTGTTGCAAGCCCTAGCCAAGGTACAGCAAGAAATTTGGCCCCTGATCAGAGCATATCACGAGGGTGAGAGAATTCCGACCACGGAACATGGCATAGTCCCAGGAGACATGGTCTGGGTAAAAAGACACAAGGTAAAGACTCTTGAACCCAGATGGAAGGGGCCTTATGTGGAACAGTGGTGTCAGCGGAAGCTCAGAGCATCAACCCCCACCAACCGGTACATCAGACATGGATCCTGCAAAGTGGCGACGCCTATGAGGAATGGAACCGCACCTCCCATACGGCTCCATTGTGGACATGGTGGCCAGATCTGTATGTTGACTTAGAACTTGTACTGGGGCAATTTTATTACCTCCCCCAGAAAAACCACCAGGAACAAAATCATATGAAAAAACGGGCTTTGGTTGACTCATCATCCACAGTCAACTGCCAAGCTTTGAGGGCAAACGGCTTCTTTGCTTGCCCAGGTTTCCGGACAGGTTGGAGGCGCAATTGTGGGGGTGCTGATAGACTCTACTGTGCTGAATGGAATTCTGTGGAAGTTAATGATGGGCAGTGGAGATGGGAGGTTTCCCCTGACCTGATTGATATGAGGTTTACTTCTCCATACAACCAATGGACAGTATCTCCACTGGCCAACCAGGTTAAAATCACCTTTACCTCAAAGGGAAAAAATGATAAAAGGTGGATAGATGGGCTGACATGGGGCCTGATGCCCTACCAGACACCATGGAGGGGGGTTCTGTTCCAGATCTACCTCCAAGATGAGGCAGTGGTTAGCTCGCCAGTAGGACCTAACCCAGTGTTAAATACCCCTCGTCTGAGGCCCCGACCTCCCCCACCTGCGTCTCCTAGGCCCACCTTCAAGCCATCAGGCACCACAATGACATCAGCAACCCCAGCCACGGAAAAGCCGGGGACGGCTGCGAAACCACAGACTTCCAGCAACCCTATGTGGGAGATGGTGCTAGCTGTAGTAGAAACCCTTAATCATACCACTCCCTCTCTTACTGATACATGTTGGCTGTGCTACCCAGGATCCCCAACCTTTTATGAGGCTATCGGGATAAATAGTTCCTATACTCTCAACAACTCTCATCCCACCTATTGGGACGGGAGACCATGGGGACTTACTCTTGCCCAGGTCTCAGCCTCTGGCATGTGTGTAGGCACAGTTCCAACATCCCAAAGCCAGTTATGTTCCTCATGCAATAACACCCCGTGGGAGCAGGGGAAGTGGATTATACCCACCTCGGGCTGTTGGCTCTGTTCAAAAACTGACCTCACCCCAGCCCTATCCACCTCTGTATTTAATGCTAATAATGAATTTTGTGTACTTGTAGCCATTCTGCCCCATCTTTCATACCACTCTCATGAATCCCTCCTCTCCTATTGGGAGGAAAAACAGAGTCCACTCCAAAAGAAGAGGGAGCCCTTTACTGCCTTAACCATCAGAACTCTCTTCTCCATGGGGATAGTTGGAGCAGGGACAGGAATCGCAGCCCTAGTAACACGAGAGCAAGGGCTCAAGGCACTAAGGCTAGCAATCGACAGGAACTTGGAACAGCTCCGGCAAACGATGTCAGACCTGGTGCAATTTCTCACTTTCTTATCAGAGGTGGTGCTACAAAACAGAAGGGCCTTGGATCTCCTATTTTTAAAGGAGGGCAGGCTATGCGCAGCTTTAAAAGAAGAATGCTGTTTCTATGTAGACAAGACAGGGGCAGTCACGGAATCTTTGACCAAGTTAAAAAAAGACCTGGAGAGGGAGAGGAGGTTCAAGGAGTATGAAAGTAATGAAAGCTGGTTCGAGTCTTGGTTTATGCATAGACCATGGTTTACAACTCTCTTCTCAGCTGTCGCAGGACCTCTAATCATCCTACTGCAACTAGTCACAATTGGCCCCTGCATAATAAATAGGCTACTAAGGTTTGTTCAGGAAAAGATGGATACTGTCCATCTCTTGGTCCTTCGCCAGAAATACCAAGCCTTAGATACTGCTGATGAAGATTCCTCAGTCTGATCTAGAAAAAGGGGGGAAATGTTAGGGAAAGAGGAATTTACTGCTTGGTTGAATTTACGATTGTAACTGATTAACTCAACTGGAGACACAGGCATGCGGAGATAGGGGCAAGTGCTGCAGCCCCCGGAGCTTGAACTGTCTGATCTGTGTTGTGTCACATAGGTATGTCTGCTTACACAAGATAACAGGGAAGGGTTGGACCAGGCACATACCACCCACCCTTAGCTGATTGAGATGCCTGAAGGGAGTTGTAACATTTTTCTTGTTTTGAAGTTATTGGTTTCTGAAATGCTTGCTTTGAAACTATTGGTTGTATAAGTGCAGGCTTTTGTGTAACAGTTGTGGGAGCCTATATAATCTCTACCTGAAGTTGTCTTGGGGTCGACTGCTCCAACCAGACCTGCGTGTCTTGGAAGGACGGTTGGCCCCAGCTAGCTCACCTAATAAAACTCTGCTTGATTTTTGCATCTCCATACTCGTGCATTTGTTCTACTGAAGAGACCCACCGAGTCACGGACCCTAACAGGAGATAAATCAAAGAAAAAGAAAGAGTACATGATGTTATCAGAAAACAGTGATGGGGAACTATGGGAGGAGTAGGAGGGGAGGGAGTAGGCATAGATTTGAGGAAAACACCTTATATGCATATGTGAAATTCTCAATAAATTATTTATTATTTATTTAAAAAACATATTAAATCCAACCTATAGCCAAAAAAAGGTTTGTATTCAGTTTTTAAACATTACCTGTCTTATGAAGACATAATATTTAAATAATGTACTCCAAATTACAAAAAAAATTACAAAAAAAGCATAGATTTGAGGAAAACACCTTATATGCATATGTGAAATTCTCAATAAATTATTTATTATTTATTTAAAAAACATATTAAATCCAACCTATAGCCAAAAAAAGGTTTGTATTCAGTTTTTAAACATTACCTGTCTTATGAAGACATAGTATTTAAATAATGTACTCCAAATTACAATAAAAAACAGCATAGTGATATATTAGCAACAAACTAATTTAATTGACAGTATTAACAGCTGAATATAACTATAAATTTTTTATTTTATGTATACAAATATTTATTTGCATGTATGTTTGTGCACCATATGTATGGCTGATCTCAGTAGAAGCCAGAAGAGAGAATCAGATTCCGTTGAATGCAACTTACTGTCCGCTGTGAATCATCAGTGTGGGTGCTTATCAGATAAGTCATCTCAGCAGAGCCTAAAAATAATTATTTATACTTGCCTTTTATCCCTGGACATTTGTTGTGATTAATTGCATATGTTATTGCAATATTTTGAACATAAACAGAAAGTGAGGTGAAAATTTAGAAGGAATCATATCCAGAACCCAAAGTTCTAATTTTAAGTATTTCTTGAATTTGAAAAATTATGGGTGAAGGTGCCCCTTTTCCAAGGGAAAATGCATTGAAAATAATCATATTGTTGACTTTTGCAGGGATTTTTTTTTTTTACTGGTTTTGAAGTAGCTATGTTGTTTTTTTATACCCTTAGCCTCTGGCAGGGAAACAAGAGACATAGTTGTAGAATGTCCTCATGTCCATTTCCATAGCAAAGACTCCCTGTCTTGAGGGAATGATTTTATCAAAACCTCATCATTTAGCCACAGGGCAAAGACATGTCCTTCAGCAATTCCCTCAAAGACTGAAAAGTATAAGCTTTTAAAAAAAGAAACACAAATGTTAAGGCCTGAGGCACAAGATACAGCAAACAGATAACTGGTAGATTTAGATTATGCCCACAATCATTGCTTTGCCTCCACATTACCAAGGTAAATTTTAAGAGTGGATTTTATCTGAAAGGACTTCATATAAGCAGGCTCCTTTAAGGGGGTGATGTATGGAGACTCAGACATGTTTGTTCTGATAGAGAAAAACAAGTTCAATGAAGAAATCTAAAACAGAGTAAAGAGCTTAAAAATAAACATATGAAGCCGGGCATGGTGGCGCATGCCTTTAATACCAGCTCTCAGGAGGCAGAGGGAGGTGGATCTCTGTGAGTTCAAGGCCAGCCTGGTCTGCATAGTGAGTTCCCGGCCAGCTAGGGCTACAGGGAGACCCTGTCTCAAAAAGACCCCCCAAAAAAAATTAAGTAAAAAAATAACACATGAATAAATCAATTTAATTTAACAGATAAGTGAAGAAAAATGAAAGAAAAAAAGATATTCTTGTTGAAGAGATATGATGGGAACGAATGAACTTCTTCAGACACAAGAGCGATTTTAGTTACAAAATTATTTGTTTCATAAATCTTGAATCAAAATGGAACATAGAAATTTAATGTAATATTTCTTGGACGCCAAAGAAAATCTCCATGATCTACAATTTATACATGACTTTTATTGTGTGTGAGCATGTCTGTGAACATACATGTGAGTGCTCAGTTGAATGAAGGTGAATGTGTGTGGGTGGAAGTTCATGAACATGTATGTACATGCATATGGAAGTCAATTCCTGGTATCATCCTCAAAATTGCCATCCACTTCCTTTAGGACTTTTGTTGACTTGGACCACAAAAATGGACTAGACTGGGTGGCAAATTAACCCCAAGAATTTTCCAGTCTCTGCCTTCTAGACACTGGGATTACAAATATTTCTGCCAAAATACCCACATGTGAACATTTGAAAAAACTTTATAATGTCCCGTGCTGAAAACAACCAACATGGCATTACTCAATAAACAAGTTGTAGTGAATATATCTATATAGAAAAACATTGTTCAGCAATATGCAAATTGTGCCATCCAGGAAAAAATTGGAGGAAACTAAAAGAGTAGAGTTATATGAAAGTAGCCAGTATGTAGAGCCTGCATATTATATCATTTTAGTTACATATCATTCTAGAAATGGCAAAAATAAGAGAGTGTTAAAAAATGAGTAATTTGCTGCTTTTTTTTTTGTTTGTTTGTTTTTGTAGGAAGTGAAAGACAGGAGAGTTGAAAAAGCATTCCAGAAAAGGAGTTATGTACAATTATGGAACTATTCTGTATGCCATTAGAATAAAAGGACTAAATATTAAGAATTTATCATTGGGCTGAAAAGATGGCTCAGTGGTTAAGACCACTGGTTTTTTTTGCAGAGGACCAGAGTTTGATTCCCAACACCCACATGGTAGCTAACAATCATCCATAACTCCAGCTCTAGGAGAATCCAGTACTCTCTTCTGACCTCGGCAGGCATTGTGGGACACAGGTGCACTTACATACATGCAGGCAATAAGAGTATACACTTAAAAATTAAAATAATAAAATATATTCTATCCCCCTAGAGTTAGGGATCATCTTACATTCCAAATTATTTCTTGTAGATTAAGGGATAGTCCCCTGGGCTGGAAAGATGGCTCAGTGGTTAAGAGCACTGACTGCTCTTGCATAGGACCTGGGTGTGATTCCCCGCACCCACATGTCCAGGGAATCTGATGCCCTCTTCTGACTTCTGTGGGCATTGCATGACATGGCTGCACTTATATACATGCAGGTAAAACACCGAACACAAACTAAAAATGAGAATTTATCAATGAGCCCATGCCCATGGACAGACTCATATACTAAACCTCATGACACATGGCTCTGGGACCATTGTGGAAGCAGGAACAGGAAGATGTAGAAGCCCAGATTGGTGCAAGAACATAAGGAAACAGAGGTTTTCACAGACCTCTGTAAACTTGCTTATGGACTTGCAACATTGGTAGCAACATGCACATGACACATGCCAACCCAATCAGACAAAAGCCAGCATATAATGGGGGAAATGGGCACCATTCCCCAATCCTAACACAGGAACTATTATCAAGTAATTACTGTTATGTGGAGAATGCATCCTCAAAGAAATGACTTTAGATAGGCTGACTAGACTCCAGTGAATGAACATGCACTGAGGAACATCTGGACACAAATGTTTGGTTGGAAAAGACAACATATATGACAAAAATACCTAAAATATAGTGGGGGCACCTTTGAGGGGCAGGGAGGGGGATGAAGAGTCTAGATTTATTTAAAATGTATTATATGAAATGCATAAAATCTCAATATGAAAAATAAAATGAGAAAAAATAGAATTTATTAAAACTCAAAGAACTTTGGAGCACAAATAATGAATCTTAATGTAAGCATGAACTATTGTTTCATAGGTCAGGTGATCCAACAATGAAATAAAGAATATAATGCAACCTGAATATATATTGTGCATGTGTGACAGGGGTACTGAAGGACTGAGATATTAAAAGAACTGCCGATCTTAGTATTTGGAGGCAGATTAGATTTTTAACGGACAAAGCAAGATGAAACTCTGCAGAAAACTTTAGTTTTTAAATTAAAAAATTTTTTTGAGAATCTCACATATCAATGCTTGTATGCTAAACCTCACTCACCCATGGCTCTGAGACCACTGCGGACAAAGAAACAGAAAGATTGTAAGCACCAGGATTGGTGCATGAACATACAGAAACAGAGGTTTTTACATCATTCTCACCCTTTCCTCTTCCCCCTTCAACCATTTTCATGTTCCTCCGACTCCCTCTTAATTTCATGATCTTTTGGGATGTTATTATTGTTGCATATACATTATTTTCCTCAAATCAGAAAAACAGGCTAATATTCTAAAAATTTCAATACATAAACTAGAACAGTTAAGTAAATGGATAACTGGTAAAATCAGATTATTGCACTTTGAGATGGTAAACAAGAACTGGGTAAACAAGAACTGTAACAAGGGATTTTAACGTATGATGTCAGTATGAAAACAGCTTAGCTTAGCAGTCAAACAGTCTGGGGATAATAGATAATAGATGCTGATGGATGATAGCTTGGTAGCTAGATTGATATCAGATAGATCATTGATAGAAATAAGACAGTTGAAACAGATATAGCTAGATCCATATATAGATACTAGAAAGATAGCTGACTGAAAGATTGATGAAAGATTGATAGTTGATACATGATAGATTATAGACTGTCAATAAATGATAGAAAAATAAATGATAGGGGACAGGAAAGATGGCTCAGCAATTAAGAGCCCTGGCTCCTTGTGCAGAGGACCTGAGTTCAATTCCCAGCACCCACAAGGCAGTTAGCAACCATCTGTAACTCCAGTCCCAGGGGAGCTGATGCCTTCTTCTTCTTCTGAACTCCATAGGCATTGTACAACATTGGTGCACTCGCATAAATTCAGGCAATACACTCAAACACATAAAATAAAAATTAATAGGTAAAATATTTTTAACTATTTTTATTTTATGTGTATGCTTCTACTGCCTGCATGTAGATAAGTGCACCCATGTTGTGCAATGCCTGTGGAGGACAGAAGAGGCTGTCAGATCCCCTGGAAGTGGAGTTACAGACAGGTGTTAGCTGCCATGTGGATGCTGGGGTTCGAACCTGGGTCTTCTGCAAGAACAACCAGTGTTGTTCTGCTGAGCCATCTTTCCAACCACAGTAAAATATTTTTTAAAAAAGAAAATTAGATGATATATCATAGATAGCTGATTGATCTATAAATGATAAATTGATATATGATGCACTATAGGTAATTAACAAGTAGATAAATTACTGATGAAGATAAAAGACATTGTAAAGATAAAAGAGAATAGAAGACTGATAAATATATACATTGAGGTAGATATATATAAATACAACATGAGGGTTGTGTACACATTTCTATTTCCTTGCCCTATCATCTGAATAACAAAGCAATGACATCCCAGTAACAATAGGCATATATTATAAAAAAGATATTGGCTTTTAACAGTACTCTCAAACAAAAGAATTTAGGGATTCTTGGAAAAATAACATAGTCTAGAATTTAGAAAGTAACTATAAAAAAAAAATGCCTGGGGACTGGAGAGATGGCTCAGTGATTAAGAGCACTGACTGCTCTTGCATAGGACCCAGGTTCAATTCCCAGCACTCACATGGGCATCTATGAACCATCCTCAACTCCAGTTCCAGGGGAATTCGAAGTCCTCTTCTGGCCTCTGTGGCACTGCACAACATGGGTACACTCACGTATAGGCAATATATTCATACACATAAAATAAAAGTAATAAATAAAATACTTTTAAAAAGTGTCTGGATTAACTTTTAGTGCTGGAAAGTAACCAATTGATAAAATATGCCAAAACACAATGAGACTCTGCAAAATTGATAACACATACAAACTAAAGAAACAAAATACTCAAAGTTGAGAAAATTTAAGCAAATAAGAGTAAATATTCAACCATATCTAATGTGAAAAATTGATGCATAAGTCTATACTATATATAAACTATTCTGATTTCCTTCTCATCTTTCCATCTTTCCTCAGGTCTTTCTCCTGGAAGTAGCCACAAGCCTAAATAACCTTTCACTATGGGGACCCTGACAGGGAGAAACATCCAGGCTGGCAGTGAAGTGAGGCACAAAAGCAGAACAACAAAACAAATGAAGAAATGGAAGCATTTAGTTATTCAGAGTTTCAGGAGAGAAGGTGGGTGAACCTCAAGCAGACAGAAGACAGCAGAGTGTTCAACCACTGAAGGACACTTTGATCAAGGAAGGCCTGTGGAAGTGTGTGTGGATTAATACTCATGCTCTTCATTGTGTATGCTTTTCTGAGGGGCTATGCATTGATTACTTTGGAGAAAGTGGGAGAAAAGGAAAAGTGTTTAGAGGACTCTGATGTTGACAATTAGCTTGCCCAGTTTTGTGATTTATGCAGTGAGGGGACAAGTGTACCACAGAACCAAATAAGGAAGATAAATTTAATTTCGGCTAAACAAAGACAATGAGGTAAAAATAGAATATTACTCAACAACCAATTTCAGGCCTGAAAACGGATGACAAGGCGACTAATGCACTAAATTTTTTCTGACATTGACATAGATAAATTCCTGAAAAATTAATAAATGGAACAGAATAGAAAATTTTCTTTTGCTGAATGTCCTAGTTTGTTTCTTCATTGCTTCAACAAAACACTCTGACCAATATCATATTGGGGAGGAAAGGGTTTATTCGGCTTACATTGGTTACATTTCAACAGTTCATGAGGGAGCACAAGTAGGAACTCAGGGCAGGAACCGGGAGGCAGAAGCTGGAGCACAGGCCATGGGAGAATGCTGCTTACTGGCTTGCTCCCCTGGCCCCTGCTCATCCTGCTTTCCTATGCAACATAGGCCTACCTGCCCAGGGGTGGTACCACCCCCAGTGGGCTGGGCCCTCCCTCATCACTCAACAATCAAGAAAATGCCCCATTGACATGGCCATGGGTCAGTCCAATGAAGGCAATTCCCCAGTTGAGGCTCCCTCAACCCAGGTGTGTCAAGTTGACACTAAAACTATCCAGCAAACAGAACTCCAAGTAAGTTTTATATATTCTTTACTATCAAAGAAGTAATGATTTATGTCCAAATAACAATGTATGGAGAAAAGAATAGAATTTAAAAAAATGATAGCAGTTGTAGTAAATACAACGTAAGACAGCTGATTAAGATTAACATCAACATTTGGTAAATTGATAATCTATCCATGATGGGATGCAATAGCAAAGGCATTTCGCATTGTCGTGTTCTCACAGACACATTACCAGAATTTAAAAATAAAAAAAGGCTGGGTGTGGTGGTGCACACCTTTAATCCCAGCACTAGGGAGGCAGAAGCAGGCAGATCTCTGTGAGTTCAAGGCCAGCCTGGTCTCCATAGTGAATCCAGGCCAGCTAAACCTATACAGGGAGACCCTGTCTCAAAAAGAACCCCCCCCAAAAAAAGAAAAACAAAAGCATCAGTTAAATCTCAATCTAAGTAATGAGTGGCAGCATCAGGAATATTGTGGAAACACTCCTCAATACTATCCAGGTAGGAACCATCCCAGTCTGCAGAAAGAAATAAAAGGATAGAAGGATTAAATCAAGAACAGTTGATTAAAACATAGACTATAACTGATGACAAAGTACCAATATTGATTGTGAAAAACATACTAAGATACTAATGTTAAGATAAATTGGCTCTGGCATATATTGAAATGTACTGTGCTCTCTTTTGAATTGTCTAAAGTTAAAGCTAATTTTAAATAAAACATTTATATACTATCAAATGAATCATTTCTAAATGTTACCTCTTCCATTTGTGATCCCTTAGCAGTTACAGTGTTGGAAGGTAGAGGAAGATACTAGAGTTATTTACTACATTATCACAGTAGTATTTGTTACTTTAAATGTGTTCTTTGACAAATTCATATATATATATGAAATTATATATAAGAAATTATATATATATATATATATATATATATATGAAATTCTGATTTTGGATAAAGGGTACATTGGTTTAAGTCAGCACATTCAATGATAAACATGTCCAAAACTTATATCAGTGAGAATATATTGAAGAGGCTCATTATTCCCATCTTTTAAAATTTGCTACTGATTTTTTAATATGTATGGCTACTCAGTGTAATTCCTAGATATTTTGGAAGTGAGTACCATAATTGAATATATTGTCAAAGACTTAAATTTCTATTGGGAAATGCATGGTGAAACATGACATTTGTGAATAAAACAAGGAGGAGATAGAAGATTCAAAGAGTAAGAGCTTCTCATGCCATGGAGATGAAGACTATTTAAATGGAAGGAGGCACAGTCACACAGTAAGGACTACTACTGCAGTCTTTCAGAGAGATTATGAATCTTAATCTAGGAAATAAACCTTTCCCCTTATGACACACAACCACAAGAAGTAAATACCTTCACAGACTTTCCTTTCCACTGTCACTTTGTAAGGATTTTCCAACACAGTTCTTATCACTTTTTACACCAGTCCAATATTTCAGATCTTGTCTTCAAGATTATTTTGAATTCTTGATATGGCAGTTTGCAAAAGACTAAACAAAAGGAGTAATATAAAAATATCAATTTTTCCTGATTTTCTCTGTATGGCAGATCTTCTCTCTATGGCAGAATTCAATTTTCCTGAGCCCCAATCTTCCATTTTGAGCAGTAGCAGACAGAACCATGAGCTGGAGAAAGACTTAAGATCTAGCCTTCTCAGGATCTTAATATCCAGATGCAGCAGAGGTAGCCAGTCAAGTTAAAAATAGTACCGGGGGAAATTGTGCTACTCTATTTTTTTTTAAATAATTTGAGAATTTCATACTTACATATAAGGTATTTTGATGAAATCCATGCCCACCTTCTCCCCTCCAACTCCTCCCATATCTCCCTTTCACTTTTCTCTGATAACTTCATGTACTCTTTATTCTTCTTCTTTTTATTAATGGGGCTTTTTGCTACTCTAACATTCTGCCCTCTGAAGAGGTTAAACTAAAATCTTTTAAGGATTAAATAAATGCTCCCAAATACTTTTGATACTTTTGGCCTTTGGAACAGAGTATGTTGTGAAGAGGCCCAAGGACATTTTGACTTTTAGTCAAGAAACTGACTACTTTTTTGGGTATCGTTTACCCTAAATGCCTAAGTAATTCTACTTCCTGTTCTTATCACACCATCCTCTGAAGAGGTTACCCAACTTGCAGATAAGGAATTGAGACACAGACCACTCTGGCTTCTTCCATGCTGAACAGGGATGCAGAGTGAGGCAATAGTGGTATCCCTTTAGGGTGAGGTAATTGTCATCTCCCTTAGGTGGGTCTATCTAAAAGACTACCAAATTTCATAAGTCTTATCTGTAGAAGGAAAAGAAAGTCCTTGACTGGTGAATAGGAGATGTGAAAGACAAATAAAGGAAAGAGTAATTAGCATTATAAATTCGAGATACAGAACTAGAAAAAACTGAGTACAGGGTAAATATCAAAAGTTCATATGAGCATCCATTGGAATTTCTCAAAGGCTTCTGGATAGGGGGAAAAAACAATTTTAGTCATTTTAGAACAATAACTGGTTGTCTCCCTTAGCTACTGGTGGGCACCAGAGTATTGCAGACCAATATTTCAAGTCTTACATCTGAGACACACTTTCTGATTAGGAACAAAATAATAAATGAGAAATGATTGTCTAAATAACTTTTTATATGGACTTAAGCCTAATATCTGGGAAAAAATAATCCCTTGAACTATTAAAGAAATATATAGGTCACTTTACTCTTTGGTTATACCTTCCTTATGGGTGGTTAAGACCATAAAGTTGTCCCAAACAAATCAATGTATTTTTACACTTAAGGTCATTTGAGTATCTGTTCCTCAGGGGTCACACGGGCTTGGGAGGAGCTCCTGGATCCTTTCTTTTACCAGTTCCATCTATGTGAAGATAGGCCAAAGATCCTGCTTGACTATGTCTGGCTTCACTTAGAAGTGTAATGAGATGTTTCCTCTGAGTTGACCCTCCTCTATGTGCACTGGACACTGGTTCAATTCCATCTCGTGGGGTCTCCATATCATCCCTGAACAAGAGAACAAGTGACTCACCACAGTTACAGGACATTTTGAGAGATGTTCCATAGTTCCCTGGAACTTAGTTGACCTTGGAGGGCAAGGGTCAAAAACGGTCCTTTAGGTCTCTCTGACCAAATTACAATAGGCCTCAAAGTATGGCTATTTAACATCTAAAAAGATTAGTTCCACCAGTCTGGTATTTTTAATTACCATATGCTATGTAGATAGAGCTTGGGTAAAATGTTCTCAAACATACCTTTGCTAGATATATATTTTGTTCATTAAATTGGTTGACTAAACTATGGCCTTAGAAGTTTTAAGATTATGTGTATAGAGATAGCCTGAGAGAGTGGGTTCCAACCTCCACCAGTACAGTGGCTCTGATCTCAGCAGACAGCCAGAGAGTGTTGGCCTCCCTCTGGCAGAGGGCCTGAGAATGCAAGGGACTGCCTGAGACCACCCAGAACCTACATCCACATGGTGATGAGCTCCCCCTACTTGTGCCATACCCATTCTCCTACCTGCGACTTTGTGAGGCCCCTTTCAAGGCCCCAGGGCAGATCTGGCTTTGGTAAGCTAAGGCTGAGATCATAGCAGAAAGCTTGAAAGGGAGGGTTCCAACCTCCATCAATGTAGCAGCTCTGATCTCAGCAGACCACCAGGGGGTCCCGAATTCTGGCTTACTTCTAGCCTCCCTCTGGCTTCCCTCTGGCATATGAGCTGAGAACACAGGGGGACGGCCTGAGAGTCCCAAGATTCTGCCTCCAGATGGTAAAGGAAGGCTGAATGTACCTGACTGGAATCTGAATTGGGCTTCTGTGTGTTCTCCTGAATGGCTGATATGAAGCAATGAGTTTCCTCCAGATTAAACCTGAGAGAACTTGAACACTACCAACCAGCTTTACATAACCAATAAAGAAAGGATCTAGGCACCCCCGATAATACAAACAGAAGCATACTTCAACTTAATTCTCATACTAGAATCATAAACAACAAAAGAAATTCACATGCCAAAATCACAATGGAAGAATAAAAATGGAAAGACAAAACACTATTTCCACATTAAACTCCACCAATCCTGTAGAAGAGTTTTAAAAGCAGAACCCCCTAGAGATTAATCAGGAGACTGAATTTAAAAGAACAATAATAAACATGATCAAGGAATTCAACAAATTTAAAGAACACATGAACAAATCAAAGTACTAAAAGAAGATAGGGATATCCTTCTGAATGAATTCACAAAAGAGATAGAAACATTGAAGAAAACAGGAAAAATTGAAGTAGGAAGTATAAGCCTGAATAAGCCAACTTGAAACAAGAGGGGAAAACCTCACTGCTAAAATGAATGAAATGGAAAACAGAATATCAACACTGGGGGATAAAGTGGAAGAATTGGACCATTCAAGTAAAGATTATGGAAAATTTTTAAAAAACACAGCAGTGGAATATTCAAGGGATATGGGACAGCAAGAAAAGACCAAATCTACGAATCATAGGCAAAGAAGAATGAGAAGAATTTCAGGTTATTGGTATTGACCAGATCTTAAACAGGATTGTAGAAGAGAATTTCCCAAAATTAAGGAAAGACATCACCATACAAATACAGAAAGCACATAGAACATAAAATAGGAGCAGAGAAGAAACTCCCAACAACATATCATAATAAAAACACTAAATGAACAGAGCAAAGAGAGAATACTGAAAGCAGCAAAAGAAATACAAGTCAGATAAAAAGGAAAGCCCATCAGGATTACAGCTGACTTATCAATGCAAACTATGACAGACAGAAGAGCCTTGACCAAGGTATTTCCAGCTCTACATCGCAATAGATGCCAGCCCAAAATACTTCACCCAGAAAAAATGTCTATTATTGTGAGGGGGAAAGAAAAATCTTCCATGACACAAGTAGCCTGAAGGAATACATGTCCACAAAACCTTCAAAGAATACTTGAAGCAATACAGAGAGCAGAGAGAGACACAACTACACAACAGGGGCAACAAAAGAAATTAAACAAAGGTATAATCGAAGAAACACAAAATGAGACAGAGAACACAAACAGCAATCAAAATGATGGCAACCAATACACACCTTTCAATAATAACCTTAAATATCAATGGGCTGAACTCCCCAGTCAAGATGTGCAAGAAACACATCTCATCTTCAAAGAAAGGTACTACCTTAAGGTAAAAGGATGGAAAAGAATACTCCAAAAAATGGCACTAAGAAACAAGCAAAGATTGCAATTCTAATATCTTACAAAATAGACTTCAAAGTAAAACTAATCAGAAGAGATAAGGAGGATCACTTCATTCTGATCAAAGGAACAGTTAACCAAGAAGATATTATAATCCTTAACATATATGCAACAAACTCTGGTGTACACAAATTCATAAAGACAACACTATAGGACTTTAAGACACAAATTAACCCCAACTCAGTCACAGTAGGGGAATTCAATACCTTACCATCTCCATAAGATAGGTCAAGAGGACAAAGAATAAACAGAGGGATATCTGAATTAAATGATACCATACATCAAATGGACCTAACAGATATCTTTTGAATATTCCACCCAAGCACCAAAGAATATACTCTTTACTCAGCACCCCATGGAACTTTTTCAAAAATTGACCACAAACTCAGTCACAAACAAACCTCCACAAATACAAAATATTAAAATAATTCCACGTACTCTATTGGCCCACAATGAAAAAAAAAGCTCAAAATCAACAATGGACAGTGGCCTAGTCACTCCACGAACTAGTGGCAATTGAACAACACACTCCTAAACAATGATTGGGTCAAATGAGAAATTAAAAAATAAAAGAATTCCTCAAGATCAGCAAAAAGGACTATACACCACAACACAACCTCTAGGACATATTGAAAGTGGTCCTAAGATGGAAGTTTACAGCTCTAAGTGACTACATTAAAAAATTAGAAAGAACCCAAATAAATATTCTAACACTGCAACTCAAGACACTTGAAAGGCAAGAAAAAATGAAATCCAAACCCAGCAGAAGAGAAGAAATAACAAAAACCAGAGCAGAAATTAATGAAGTAGAAACAAAGAAAACAACGCAAAGAATCTAAGGGCTGGGTTTTTGTAAAGATAAACGAGATAGACAGACCCTTAGCCCAGTTAATCAAAAGAAAGAAAGAGCAAATCCAAATCAATAAAATCAGAGATGAAAGGGGAAACATCACAAAAGGCACCCAAAAGGTCCAGACCATTATAAGGGAGTATTTTAAAAACATATATGCTACTAAATTTGAAAATCTAAAAGAAATAGATAGAAATCTGAAATCATGGGAAACACCAAAGTTAAACCAAGAAGAGAGGAACCATTTAAACAGACCCATAACATATAAGGAAATTGAAACAGTAATATAAAGTCTTTCAACTAAAAAAAGCTAAGGCCCAGATGAATTTACAGTAGAATTTTAATAGAAATTTAAAGAAGACCTCCAGCAAATACTAGTTAAGTTATTCAAAATGGTGGAAACAGAGGGAGAACTCCCAAATTCCTTCTATGAAGCCAGCATCACTCTACTATACAAACTGGGTAAAGACACAACCAGAAAAGAAAACTATAAACCCGTATCCTTAATGGACATATGTGGTGGTTTGAATGAAAATGTCCCCCATAGACTCCAAGTATTTGGACATTTTGTGCCCAGATGATGGCACTGTTTTGGGAGGTTTTAGAAGGTGTGGGTATCCTGGAAGAAACACGTCACTGGGGGATGGGCTTACAGAGTTCTTAAGCCTTGCCAGATCTCCAGTGGCCCTCTTGCTTCCTGTGCCTACATGATGATGTGAGAGCTTTGCTTCTGCTGCTCCTGCTCCAGCCACCTCCAGCCACCATGCCTCCCTGCCATGATGGACTGTAATTCCCCTGGAACGGTAAGCTCAAATAAACTTTTCCTTCTATAAATTGCTTGGGTCAGTGTTTCTATCATAGCAACAGAAAAAGTGACTAATACAACATAGATTCAAAAATTCTCAACAAAATATTGCAAACTACATACAGACACACATCAAAAAGATCATTCACCATGATCAAGTAGGCTTTATCCCAGAAATACAGGGATGGTTCAATATACACAGGTCAATAAACATCATTAATCATATAAATGGACTCAAAGATGAAAATCACATTGTCATCTCAATGGATGCAGAAAAGGCTTTTTAAAAAATTCAGCATGCAATTATTCAAAGTCCTATAGGGAATTGGACTGTAGGGAACATCCCTCAACATAATTAAAGCTTTACACTAGAAACTCACAGCCAACATCATTCTAAATGGAGAAAAACTGGAAGCATTCCCATTAAAATCAGGAACTAGAAAAGGATATCCACTCTCTCCACTCCTAAGAGATCCCAAAAGTTCCATCAGAAAACTCCTAGAACTGGTCAACACTTTCAGTAGAGTGGCAGGTTATAAAATAAGTCTACAAAAATCAGTAGCCTTTCTGCATATTAATAAAATGCAATCAGAGAAAGTACAGAGGGAAATGCTCCCATTCACAATTCCTATAAACAAGGAAAAAAATATCTAGGGATAAATCTGACCAAAGGCCAAAGACACAAAAAGCTCTACAATGAAAGTTATAAATTGTTAAAGAAAAGAGAGTGAGGAAGACACCAAAAAAAAGAAAGAAAGCAACCCTAAGCACAAAGAGCAGCACTGGGGATTTCTATACCAGATCTCAAAGTATACTACAGAGCTATAGCCATCCATTTACCTGCAAATTTCATTATTCCATTTTTCTTTACTGTTTAATAGAACTCCATTGTGTAGATATACCCCATTTTTGTTAACCACTTGTCAATTGAGGGGCACTTAGATTGATTCCATCTCTTACCTATTGTGAAAAGATCAGCAACAAACATGGCTGTACAAGTGTCTCTACAATAGCATGAGTCCTTTGGGTGTATGCCAAGGAGTGGTATAATTGGGTCATATGGTATGTTCAGTTTTAGTTTTCTAAGATGTTTTCCATAGTGGTTGCACGAGTCTAAATTTGTGTTTCCTCAAGTATAGCTTTATTTATTTTCTTTTGTTGCCCCTGGGGTACAGTTGTTCTTTCCTCTGCTCTCTGTATTGCTTCCAGTATTTTTGAAGGGCTGGTTGCATGGACATGTATTCTTTCAATCTATTTGCTTCATGGAAGATTTTTCTTTCTTCCTCAACTATAATTGATATTTTTGCTGGGTAAGTATTCTTGCAAGGCATCTATTCTCATTTAGAGCTGGAAATGCCTTGTTCCAGGCTCTTCTGGCTTTCATAGTTTGCATTGATATGTCAGCTGTAATTCTGCTGGGCTTTCTTTTATATGTGACTTCTTTTTCTTTTGCTGTTTTCAGTATTCACTCTTTGTTCTGTACATTTAGTGTTTTAAACTATGGTTTGTCATGAGTAGTTTCTTTTCTGATCCTATTTAGTGTTCTGTGCACTTCCTGTATTTTTATGGGAACATCTTTCCTTAATTTTGGGAAATTCTCTTCTATAATCCTGTTTAAGGTCCTGTCAATACCATTAACCTGATATTCTTCTCCTTCCTCTATGCCTAAGATATATAGATATTTTTTCTTCTCATTGTGTCCCACATCTCTTGCATATTCCAATCTTTTGTTTTTTTCAAATTTTTCATAAACTTCGCTTGATTGGTCCAATTCTTCAACTTTATCCTCCAGTGTTGATAGTCTGTTTTCCATTGTTTTAATTATCTATTACAGCAGAAGAAAACTCCCTAAATCAGTGGATTTGATAAATGACACATTTTCCTAATTCTGTGAGTGGTTTTGCTTTTTCATTTTAGTTATTTGGGTGAGCTTTATTGGTTCTCAAATTTTCAGAAAGACCTCATTACTTTGATGATCGTCTGTGCTTATCACTTTAATAATGAGTCTCACCTGAGATTCCACAAGTTTGGTAGTTTGGAAGAAGGGAGTCTAGGAAGACAAGGCCTGATGTGTAACTCTCCAAATTCTGCCTCCAAAATAGTGTCAACTGATGAAAGCAAACTGCTTGGCCAAGATAGAGGTTAATGTGGGTGCAGACAATAAGAACACCTGGATTTCAGAAGTTATGGACCATAGGGAGCTACTAACTGCCTCTCATAATTTCAATTTCAGAATAAACAAATAAATTAAATTAGCATTATTATGCCTTTGTGTGATGGAGTAGTTACATGGGAAATATGGGTCAGGCTATGTTCCAGAACTTTTTTAAACCAAGGTTATTGCTGTCTAGTAATTATGATATTAATTGATGAAATCAATAAGCTTCGCTGAATTTTGTTCCCTGAACTTTTGTAGAACTAACTGGTTTCTTGAATATACCCTGTGCTAATGCAATTATTTACATACACCAAACTGCTCCTCACATACCTATCTAATTTTCTCGACATAATAAACAAAGACATGGATTACTTACATGCCACTGAAACTAATTTTATTTAAAATGGATGCCATTCCTGAATTTTCTCAATTTAATGATCATCATTGAAATCATGGTATTTAACATACTTGCACAAATTCCTCATATCAATATTGTATTTGATACTAGGTCTGGGATTTGGTATCAGAGATCTGAAGTAATCTGGGATGGATATTACACACCTGTAATATCCCCAATTAGAAAGCTGAAATAGATGATCCCTATAAATTCAAGGCCAGCATGAGCTACATAGTGAATAGTATCTCAAAAAGAAAAAAACAATTGAGATATCACTTTTGAAAACTTCACTTTAATTAAGACATTTCTTCACATTAAGACTTTATTGACACTTTAACTATACCAAGATAATTGTTTTAAATTCTTTTAAATTCATATTTTGATGGTGAAATTTCACCTTATATAGAAAGTGAATGGTCATAGCTATACAATTATTTTACTTAAATAAATAATTTATTGAGAATTTCATACATGTATATATGGTGTTTTGATCTAATCCACACCCACTACCTCCCCTCCAACTCCTCCAAAATCTCCCCATCACTTTTTTTCTGATAACTTCTTGTGCTCTTTCTTCTTCTTTTATTTATTTATTTATTTGTTTGTTTGTTTGTTTGTTTATATTTATTTTTATGGGACTTTTGGCTACTCTAACATTCCTCCCTCTGAAGTCGTATCCCTAAAATCTTTTAAGGATTAGATACAAGCTCCCAAAAGCTTTCAACATTTTTGGCCTTTGGAACACAGTATGTTGCTAAGAGGTTCAAGGACATTTTGACTTTTAGCTAAGAAATTGGTACTTTTCTTTGGAGTCTTTTTACCTTAACTGCCTAGTGAATTCCTACCTCCTATTCTTATCACACCATCCTCTGAAGAGGTTACCCAAATTGCCAATAGGGTATCAGGACGCAGACTGATCTGGCTTCTTCCATGTTCAACAGGGACACAGGGTAAGGCTACTGGAGTACCCCTTCAGTGGGTCTATTTAAAGGAATCCCAAATTGCATAACTCTTATCTCTAGGGGGAAAAGATAGTCCTTGAATCATGACTAGGAGATGTGAAGGAGAAGTAAAGGCAAGAGTAATTAGCCTTATAAGTTCTAGACAGGGAACTTGAAAAAAATCAGAACATGGCAATTTCAAATGTTCATATGAGAGTCCACTGGAATTTCTTGACAAGGGCTTCCAAAAGCATCCCTCTATTGGGTTCTTTCTCATTTTTTTCCTTTTGTCTTCCAAGGCTGGTCTCTAGAGTGATGGATTCAGGATTTGATTTCAGGTATTTTGATAGCTGTTGTAGTGGTTAGAAGCAGTGTCAGTTCCCTCTCAAAGGCTTCTACATGGGGGAAAAATTTATCCATCATTTTAGAACAATAGCTGGTTGTCTCCCTTAGCTACAGGTGGACACTACAGTATTGGAGACTAAGCTTTGATGTCTTCCTTCTGAGCAGCACTTTCTGGTTAGGAACAAAATCATCAATGAGGAATAATTGTCTAAATAACTTTTATATAGACTTAAGCCTAACTCTTAAAGAAATGTACTGATGACTTCACTCTTTGATTACACTTTCCTTTTGGGTGTTTAAGACCAATACAGTTGGTGCAAATAAATCAATTTATTTTTGCACTTAAGGTCATTTGAGGATCTGTTCCTCAGGGGTCACATGGGCTTGGGAGGAGCTCCTGGCTCCTTTCTTTTACCAGTTCCATCTATTTGAATATAAGTCAAATGTCCTGCTCTCCCATGTCTGGTTTCACTTGGAAGTATGAATGAGACATTACCTCTGAGTTGACCCCCCCTCTTTTTAGCCTAGACATGGATTCAAGTCCATCTCGTGGGGTCTTCATGTCCTCCCTGAACAAGAGAACAGGTGACTCATGACAGTTACAGGACATTTTGAGATGTTCCATAGTCCCCTGATACTTAGTCCACCTTGGAGGGCAAGGGGCAAAAACTGTCCTTTAAGTCCTTCTGACCACAGTATAGGCCTCAAACTATAGCTGTTAAACATCCAATAAAGTTAGTTCCACCAGTCTGGTACTTTTAATTATCATGTGCTGTGTAGATAAGGCTTGTGTAAAAAAGCAAATATTCTCAGATAACCTTTACTAGATATATATCTTATTAATTAAACTAGGTGAGTATACTATGACCATAGAAAATTTAAGATTCTGTGTATATTATTTTTGTCTAATCCTTTATATATCATAGCAAACCTACACAGACCTTCATCACTTGCTTAAGCATTCTCATTTTTTCTATTTTAGAAAATGTATCCACTCCCATATCCTTTTAACACCTTTTACATTCTCATTTTTTAAAAATAATTATGAGACATAATAACAGTAACAAATAAATTTTCCATCTGTTGTGAGACTTCTTTTCCTGGGGATGCTAAACAATGCTTATTCCCTTTTAAGGTTCTAGTATCAAGCCAATGTTTGATTAAAGTTTTACTTGAGACCAACAAATTTATTGAGCTTACTTACCGAGATAACAGGGGTTGCTGCGGTGTAAGTATAACCTGAGGGTATGCACACTGGAAAGCCTTTACCTAGCATGGGCCATGCTTTCTCTTCCTAGCCTTCCCCAGATTGTATACTTTAGCCCTCCCCAAATCCAGGGGGCCATGTGTGGTTGGGGCCAAATTACATACTGTTGGCTAGGAAGAGTGGCTGGATAATCTGGTGAAGGTCCAATGACCCTGATTTGCCCTCTTTTAATTAATGAGCACAACTGTCAGCAAGCCCAATTGTGACAATGTTTAGCCATCAGGCTCAGCTGAAGTCGTGATGATGGTACTTATTTCATGCTGAAGTACTGCTGTATAGCAACATCTTATTAAAAGGACCTGGAATTTAAAAGGATTTGGTGCTAGGATCCACACATGAGAGAGAACATGCCTCATTTGTTTTCTGAGTCTGTGTTACTTCACTTAATAGTTATAAAATGTTAAAGTTAAATTCAAAGTAAAACTCTGAGTAGAATTCCAGAGCTTTTCCTGTATTAAAATAAGTGTGAGCTATAAAGTTGTATAAATCTGAGTTCACAAATTAATATGACTATATGGGTAAATTATTTAAACCTGTGAAAAAGAAAATCTCTATTTAGTTAGTATTCCAGTAGTAATATTTCATGTTTAGTATGAGTACATTAATATCATTAATGTTATCTTTCTAATTTTGTAGTTTTAGCAATGAACCCTGGATAATTCCCATACAATTTAGTCATCCTATCCCTAAACTATAATCATCAACCTTTTATATTTTGTATATCGTGACTGGGTGCCACTAAGTTCCCAAGGCTACCCTTCAACCTACTGCACAGCATGGGCAGGCTTTGTAATCCTCTTGATTCACTACTCTGAATAATCTAGATTACAGGCCTGCAACACTAGGCCTTGACCATTGATATTATTTTGCCATATCTCTTTGATCACATAGTTGCAAGTTTCCTAGAGTAGTTAAGATAAAAGGTATGAATCATCCAAACAATTAACACTAGGTATTCAAATGTGTGTATTATTTATTTTTTTATTATTAAGCTTTTTAAATTTCACACATTTCCCAATCAAATCTAGACCCCCTTCCCCCATCCATTCCTCCCTCATCTCCCCACTGAACCCCATGCACTCTACCATACACGCTAAGTCCTATTCATTTGGGTGTTTGTATCCAAATGTCCTTCAGTGTAAATGCATCCACGGGAGACTAGTCAGCACTTCCAGTGGTCGTATGTAAGTCATACTCTCCCTCACCCAGCAGCAATCAGTCTCAACTAGTTTTCAGTCAAGTCCCGGCTCACCACCTATTTCTCACCTCCCTTTTGGGCTCTTGTTTAATTTGACTAACATGGGTCCCATGTTCGATTCTACCTCTGCCACAGGTGACATGAGCAAGCCTCCAGTGGCCTGGAAGTGTCCATTTCCCTGTGTTCAGGAACAAGTCCTGGCTTTTGCAATCTTTCCACTCCCTCTTCCACAAATGTTCCTGAGCCATGGATAGATGAGGTTACATATAGGAGTCCCATCCTGCACTCTAAAGTCTCTTAGTTTCCAAAACTTGGCCAGATGTGTCCTTCTGTTTGCATTGCACTATGATTTACATGGAAGCCTGACTGGAGAGAGTTGAGGGGTGCATTAGTACTCTCTTTACTCCTTATTCCTCTATGTTGCATGGGCCTTAGTTGTAGAGATTCAACGCAGATGCGTCACCTAGTACTGGACATCTCCCAAATGTATGATCTCTCTGCATGACCAGATTTGCAATTCTGGAGAAGCCTCCATCTGTTGCAAAAAGAAGCTTCTTTGATAAGTGCTATCCAGCATGCTTGTCTGTAAACATAAGGATCAATATTTAGCATATAGTAAGAAGTCTCTTCAAAAGTGTTTTTTTAAAGACAAAGAAGTTATACAAAGTACATGGGAAAGTGCTAAACTGTGTAGCATCAATGAAACAATCCGTAAATTTATTTACCAAGGAACAGCATGAGGACCAATGTAGTCAGAGAGGGTTTGAGAACTTGAACTTGAACTTGGCCTTAAATCTATAATGTTCACTTGTAGCTCTAGTCTTTCATGTCCTCAGGAAAGAGTTCGCATTCATTCTCACTATAATGGCTTTTCAGATACATCAAATCCATTGTCAATCATGAAGGCGTGACACTCTTCACATTGATTACATAGCACTCCAGTCCACCATGGATTCTGTCAGTTTACCTCTCTTTCTTCTTTGCTCTATAATTCATAAGTGCTGCACATTGTCCCACCAGTGTCTAAATACCCACTGCTAACTTCTCTGAAATCCTTCTGTGGAAAGCAGTGTTTTTTTTGTTATTGTTTTTTTTTTTGTTTTTTTTTTTTGTTTTTTTTTTATGATAAACACATTGGAGAAAATGTGCTCTCCAAAAATATAAGTGCTACTACTCTAAGCACCTGAGGTGAAAGAACATTTGTGAAATTTAATAAAGAGGAAATGAAATGTTCAATTGGAGACCAAAATTGCTTTACAGCAGTACAATAAAATAAAACACAAGCCAGTTGCCCTCAGCACCAGACTATTATTCACAGACAGCAAAACAGGAAGTAGCCTTCAGGGTTGCTTGACCAGAAATGTATGAGTGATGAGAGTTTTAGTCCATTGTTTGTAACTTCAGAGGAATTGTGGAGGAAGGATAAAATTCCTCATACTCAAGCAAAGGGTAAAGAGATTTTTCTGTTATTCTACTGTCTTTCTCATTTGTTATTCTGACAGGCTGGTACTGTCAAATCTATGTCCTATTTACTCTTTTAAGTAATGCATTCAATGAAGGATAGGAAAATCCATTTTCTGTTAGAAATTAAAGAAATAATTCTATATCTGTAGTAAAGTAGAATACTAAATCGCTGGAAAAAAAGAAATTAGTAGAGTCATACTAAATCTTTTACCCCCAATATTTGCATGTGGTTCTTAGTAAAAAAAAAAAAAACTGAGCTCAAGATCCTGTTTGGAGAGGTTGGGGAGATCCTTGCTACACAAGCCTGAGGACCTGAGTTAAGATTCCCAGTGCCCACATAAAAAGCGAAGCAAGGTGTCAGGTGACTTTAAAGTCAGCATTAGAGAAGGAAAGACACAAGGCCCCTTGGAGATTGCTGGACAGCAAGCCAAGTGGAATTCAGATTCAGCGAGAGACCATCTCAAATAATTATGTGTAAAGAGAAAGGGATAAAGTAAGACACACAATGTCAACCTCTGACCTCTACATGTATACATGTACAAACTCTCATCTGCACTCACATGTGTATTACACACATAAACTGTATATACACATACATGCACACAAACATATAGATCCTGTTTTGATTAAACACACAGAAAGACATAACTGGATATGAGACTAATATGATAGGAATATGAGCAACAGATTAAACGGATCACAGGAGATTTTTCTTGAAGAGGATTTTATAGGGATACCATACTCAGATGATATGATTATTTGCAGTGGCTTAAGAAGAGAGTTGGTAGAAAACCATTCTTTGTTATTTTTAATATTCAACCTTTTTCCCATGTTCTTAAAGTTAACTGCCCATTTCTCATCTTGGACTTGCTTTGTGGTTTGTTGATAAAACCTAGAAGAATTGGATTGGGGAAATGGAAGAACTGTAAATGATTCTTTATGGCTTTTTTTGACGTATTTTATGCATTCTCTCAGTTGTTCCTGCACATTTTTTTGGCATTTTTCTAGCTCTACCTCAGAAATACAAACAATCATGAGCTAAAACAACAGGAGCTTATGTATCTAATTCATAAGAACTTTTAACCACCAAGAGCATTTTACTTTGCTTTTGAACAATAAATGCAATGTGCCTGTGTTTCAAGCACTCATCACAAGAGAAAATCAGCAATTGAAATGGGAAGCATTGTAACAGACACCTAAATGATAGAACATTATAAGGGAACACTTTAAAAACCTATATGCTATTAAATGTGAAAAGTCTAAAGAAAATGGCTAAATTCCTAAATTCAATGGAACCAACAAAGTTGAACCAAGAACAGATCAGGGAACATAGCAGAACATGGACCAGAAAGAATACTGATGCATCTCCCAACTCTCTCTCCAGCAAAGCTTCCCAATGCAACAGATGTTGATTATCCCAGAAAGTCACAACTGGCCAAAGTGCAGAGAATAAGAGACTGTGGACTGCTTTTACCTTGGTAAAATACTTATATCAAAACTTTGCCATCACAGGCTCATGAACAGTTGCAGAAGAGGGGACAGTAAGACTGTAAGAGCCAGGGGTGGTGAATGACCACATGGAAACATAATTCTCCAGTTGGCTGAGAAGTTTCTCATTTGAACTTACAGCAATTGTGATGCACAAGACCCATACGAGCTCAAACCAGACAAAAACCCAGCATAGAAGTGGGAAAACTGGTAGAAGCCCCAACTTTAGCAGCAGAGGAACTACTGACAACCTACAACTTTTGGGAGAGAGAGAGTCGATTTTCTTTAATTTCATGATAGGTTGATCAGGTTCCAGTGGATGGACTCACACCAAGGGACATTTAGGGATACAAACTCAACTTGATAGGTTTTAACATGCATGACAGAATATATGAAATCCAGGGGAGGAGCGGGGGGGCTCTGGAGATTGCAGATATGGGAAGGGGTCTAAATATGAACAAAATGCTTTGGATGAAATTCACAAAAAATCAATAAAAATACTTTCTGAAAAACAAAACAAACAAACAAATACATTTGTGGAAACATTAGGTTAAAATGAAGCAGGGAAATCTTTCTATGGTGTTAGTAATTCAGAAATAATCCACAGATGAAATGCCAAAAAAATAAACATGAGGTAGAAAATATCCCCAAATCTTTCTGAAATATGCATACATGAAACACCCATTGTCCCTTTTGCATCACCAACTGGGGACCAGATGATCAATACTTGAAGCCTATGAAGGACAAATCACCACACAATGTAATGGAGGATTTTTTGGGGAAAAGAAAAATGTACTAGCATGCTGGTCAATCTTCATCTGGGAATCCCCATAATCACCTAGGGAATTTGCCTCAGTTAGTCTGTGAGGATAATTTGTAAAATATTTAACCATGGAAGAATAACCCACCATGAAATGGGTGGCACTATTTTGTGGGCTGGGGTCCTGGACTGAATAAAAAGGAGAAATCAAGCTGAGAACCAACTTCCATGGTGCTCTGTTTTCCGTTGTGAATGCAATGTGACAAACAACTAATACTACTGTCACCATGACTTCATGTCCATGAAGGTCTATGTTCCATCTTAAACCCTGAGCCAAAATAAAACTTTTCCTTTTTTAAGTTGATATTATCAAACATTTGCTCCTAGGAACAAGAAAATAATGTAGAATATTGATACCATGGAGTGGGGATGTTATTCTGATAAAATTCAGCATTTGGTTCTACAGCTTTTGGAAATGGTTTGCAGGATCTAAGAGGGTTTGTCACTGTAAGCAGAAAGACCCTAGAATGCTATAAGCAGAACTGAATGAGCCATTCTGGTGCAGTTTGGTATACCAGATTTCTCAAAGCAAAGCAGAGAGTAGAGACCTAGGTAATAAAGCCTCAGATGGAAATAAGCCCTCTATTAAGAATGGGGCTAGAGGCCATTCATTTTGTATTCTAATAAAGAATCCAGCTGCACTCTATCTCTGTCTTGAGAACTTGAGAGTGGATTCAAAAGGAATGGACTAATTTCTTTGCTGAAAGAAATTTCAAGACAGCACTGCATTCATGTGTGGTGTGGTTACTGTTCATAGCATATATTCAGATATACAGAGAGAGATGATGAAAGAGAAAGAGATAGGTGATGATAGATGGATAGATAGATGATATACAGATGATAGATAGATGATAGATAGAAGATAGATAGATGACAGATAGATAGATAGATGATAGATGATAGATAGATGATAGATGATAGATAGATGATAGATAGCTAGAGATGATAGATGATAGATGATAGATAGATGATTGATAGAAAGATAGATGATAGATGATGAAAAGAAAAATATAAAAAAGTGTTTTGTTGGGAAAAGGAGTGTGGGCAAATTTAAATTTGAAGATATGCTGGAGTCAGAGAACTCAGTTGTATTTCCTAAGGAGATTAGCACAATTAAAGAGAAGCCTTGTGCTCTCCAATGGCCACATAGGTACTCATAGGATAGACCCCACTCATGGAAGACTCTAATGTGTGAAAATGCAAACTCACTTGAAAGGAATTGAGAAGCCTGCTGAAGTGTTTCCCTTCTCAAAAATAATTGAATAGACAAGTATTTTTCCAACTAATGACACACAGGATGCTGCAATTGCAGTTCAAGTTGGTCAGAATATACCTTCAGTTGATAATAAACTTATGGATGTTGTCCACATTAAACCATTTTTTCTGGTTTGAAAGAGGTAATAATGAGCAGGTCATGGAGGCTTGTGCCCAGGTTCCAGAAAGCTGCTGAGGGTAGGCAATGTGTAGACGAGTTAGATTTTCCATAATGTGTAAGAACCCATTATATGAAGCTTGTAGGTGAAATCTAAGTTTCAGTGGGGAGCCTATGATATTGAAGATTCCAGAATCATAGGAAGTCTGCTGAGGAAAGCTGAGTCTCAGAGTGGAGGCAATTTGAGAGGTATGATATACACTTTAGGCAGCAGAGCTGAATGGGTGGGGCTACCCAAGCTCTTTGAAGCCTACATGATTTCATCACAAGCCAGATCTTGAAGTTGAAGGATTAGCTGTTTGCTCTTCTATGTTTACACTTTGCTTTATTCTACTGCTTTCTTGATTTGCCCCATTCTGACTTTTTTGGAAAGAGAATGTTTAGTTTTTTGGGTGCCTATTGGAAAATTGTAATACTTTTTTTTTTTTAGATTCCAGAGTCTCAGAGGAGACTGAAATTTCAACTTTTGTTGGTACAATTAGAAACTATGAGGACCTTTGAAATGGGAATGAATATATTTTGCATGAACTTATCAGTGGCCAAGAGCATACTGTGTGATTAGGCTCAGATGTTTGAACGCTTTGTCCCCTGTTGGAAGTAGAAGGCTGTGCAATGTTTAGTTTGTTGAGCCTTATTGGAAGAAGCAGGTCACTGAGTGTGGTCTTAGCCCCACTTCAGGTCTGCTCTCTACTTCCTTACTGTTGATTCAATGTGACCAGCTGCCTCATACCTGTGCTACTACGCCCTCCTCAAATCTTGTAAAATCTAAAATCTATGCCCACCATGATGGACTGTATCTTATCAAGCATTAAGTTATAATAAACACCCACTTAAATTGTTTCTTCTCAGGTATTTGTTCACAGCAACAAGAAAAGCAATTAATATAGAAAGTTAATACTAACAATGTGGTGAATTTGGGACAGTTACTCTTATTGTCAACTAGGTGTAGAATCACCTAGGAAATGTGTCCCTGTTTCCAGAGAACATTTGACCGAGGAAGGAAGGCTCATTCCATGGGCTTGGGTTCTGGTCAAGATAAAGAAGAGAATGTGGTCTGAGTACAACTCTCCTTTCTCTGTCTGTTGCCTGTGGATCTAGTGGATGCAGATGCCTCACTCTCCTGCTGATATGCTTTCCCTAAAATAAGGAACTACATCCCTTCTTAAAATCTGATCTAAAAACAAACAAACAAACAAAAGACAAAAACTCTTTTCTTCAAGCTGATTTTGTCAGGTGTGGGATGGGGTAATAAGATTCAAGAAATTCTGTGTTTCCAGAACTATAAAATCCTCCTGGAGATTTTCTATTGTGTATATGCCAGATTTTCATGTAAGGCCTCAATTTGATGTAAATTAAAAAAACAAAACAAAATGATATCAGTAGTTGATTATAATTGGTGGGTGGAAGAATGCAAGATTATTACCATAACAATAATTTTTAAAGTTGCCCAAACTTTTTAATGCACTGGCCTGTTATTATTTTTCAGCAAACCATATAAGGTTGGCAGAGAGGGTGTAGTAGTTGGAACAAGGAAAAGAAATAATGGAGGGCTAAATAGGAGAGAGTATTTTTCAGTGTGACTAATACCTTCAAATAAAAAAATACTCAATGATATAAGGAAACAATATTGCATATTAAGGAAGAGGTACCATCTCAAGCACACATCCTGAATGCAGCACCTCGGTGAAGTGGGGTAGGTTTCCATGCCTTTTTGTTTTTAGCCCAGTTCCAAGACAAGAACCCAACATAGCAAATAGACCAAATAGTCACAGTGGTTCCAAAGCAATTTGCAGTTTTCTATCTTAAAATTTAGTTTACTTCCTTCTTATTAATCTGGTTTTCATGCGGTTTCAAACCTTTTTATTTCTTTTGAATAGTCAAGTCTTGGCTTTCTGATAGTGTTGATGAAGCAAGCAGACACCCACAACCTTCAAGGCTTCCTCAATTCCTCCTGTACTTGAAAAGTTTCTTTTACTGTTCACTGAAAGTCAGCTCCTACCCACAGATTTCTATAATTTCCATTAATCTCCTTAATTACATTTTTCATAATATCTGAATTTTTTTGGTCCTTGAGATTTGATAATCACCAATTTACTGTGACAAAAGCAGCCACCGTAGTTTGCTGCAAGTGAAGAACAAATTTTATCTATTTATGAAGTGAGTTGAAAGAAATGACTTACTAAATGTCTCTCCCGTTTAGCCAGGGAGATCAAATACATTATCACTGTAGGCAGCATTAGCAGCCCTGTCTTTAGTATTTAGTAGTAGAAAAAATGCTGCAGGCAGTAATGTTAGCTCTCTTTTGGAAGGAGACAGAGTGAAAATAAAAAGAATAAAAAGAGTTTGGTAGTGAGAGTAAATATATAAGACAACAAGCAATTTAAAAAGAGTAAGTAAGAGGATTTGGAAGAGAAGGAAAGGATGAGCACAGGAAAGGCAGTTAAAGAGGTAGCAAAAATGGCTACATGAGGTAAGAAGACAGGAAACAATTAATGTAGTAATTCTGAAATGTAAATTCACACTATCTTTGAAGCAATACTATTATTGATATTTTTCTTTTGTGATAAGCATAGCCCTGGCCATGATTGTTCTGATGTTTGACAAAACATATGTCTATAACAAACATGTAACAACTTAACCCTTTATTATTATTACTTGAGAAACAATTCAGCAAAATAAATTTAAATTGTTTTCATTTTATTGGATACTGGAAGCAGTCTAGACATTACTTAAGATGTATGAGAAGATGTCTTTCAGTTATATGCAGATTGTGTTACTATCAATGAGTAAAGCGTGTTTATTTGGGTATATGTGATGGTGGGTGATTTGAATGGTGATATGGAGTCCTGGAAGAATGGTAAAATCAAACAGTAATTTCTGTAATTGAACTGAAATTTTATCATTTTTTCCTTTTAAATTTATTTATAGTGTATGTGTGTGTGTGTGTGTGTGTGTACATCTATGTTTATGCAGCACTGTATGGGTGGACAGAAGACAACTTTTAGGAGTCAATTTTCACCTTCACCCTTATAGAGGCAGAGCCTCTGTTATTTTTTGCTCAGCAAATTCCAGGCTAGATGTCCCAGGAGCTTTCAGCAGGTTCTCCTGCCTGCAGCGTCCATGTCACTGGAGACTGGTGAGATTACAGACTTGCACACACCACCACATCTGGCTTTTTATGAAGCTTCTAAGGGTCAAACTCAGTCATCAGTCTTGCATAGCAAGCACTGCTATCCCATGAGCCATCTCCCAGGCTTCAAATGATTTTTTTTAAATCAACAAGAACTGCAAAGTACTTTTTTTTTAAATAAAATATTTAAGATCTAAATGTCTAGCTTACTTGAGAAGTGGAGAAATTGCTTTTCCCTTAAAATAAGAAATAATGGCGAGACAGAGAGAGAGACAGAGAAAGGTAAGAGAGCAAGATAGTGAGAGAGAGAGCAAGAGTGAGAGTGAGAGACACAGAGAGAGGTGGGAGAGCAAGAGTGACAGTGAGAGACACAGAGAGAGGTGGGAGAGCAAGAGAGAGAGAAAGAGAGAGAGAGAGAAAGAGAGAGACTCTTACATCCTATACTGGTAAAAAAAATATTAGAATTTATGCCAAAAATTGATTTAAAATAGGAAGTACATTAGGTTGTAAGTGAAAGAAACCTTTAGTTTCAACAGAATAAAAAAATACATGTGTGTTTAATCCCTTAACTTAATCCCTTTAACATAATGCCACTCACTGGACAGGAAAGACATTGTGGTATTGATCAGGAAGCACACTGGTTTATCCATCTTTATAGTAAGGTCAAACCCTTTTGACTTTAGATCAGGAGGGTAGTGGTAGATAATATTCCAGGAGGGGCAGAGGGTAGATGATGTGGGTTTTGGAGAAAGGTGTTGAGATCAACTGACCTTCAAAGTATGAGATCCATTAAGAGACTTTTTAATACCACAGAGAGCATGGTGGGGTTCTGAAGAGACATCAATCCCAGGAAACAAAGCAAGGTTTCCTTCCTATAAGTTTCTGAAGCAGTGAGGTAGGTCCTACATTAAGTGAGTAATAACTGGTCCACAGTACATGCTTGTGGTAATGTTACCTCTGCTTCGTCAGTTGGAGGGGAAAGGGGAAGTGATTGGAGGGTCACAGCAGACCCCTGTCAACACCCTGATTCAGTACCTCAGCAGGTGAGAGAAAATTGTATCAGGTGTGGTTTGATGGGCTCAGCCCTCCAGCTGCAGTGGGTGAGGTGCAGATCAAGGAACACTTGTCCTACAAACATAGATTAGCAAATGCAAAATTAATGATTAATGTGACACTCCAGGAAACATATTCAATTTCAAGTGGTAGAAATAAAGAGGACTGAAAAAGGGCAGAAAAGTTTTGAATTTGCTAAGCCTGAAATGAAACTTCCCAGCTGGGTAGTGCAGCCTTTATAATGTGATTCTAGCTTCCCACAGAAGGCAGCCATCCCAGAAAACTGACAGACAAGAAGGTCACTGAGCATTGTGGAGTAACAGTGATAACGAGTTCCAAACTTTCAGTTCTTCACACCTGTCATCACAGACCCCAAACCTCAGTACTGATAAATGACAGGAAAGGAGCCCTGAGTCACAGGAACTTGTCAGAGTCTTATGTGGGGCTGAAGGTGCCTTTGATCTATGCCACAACCTTGCCTTGAACAGATTTAGGTCCCAGAAATATGATTAAACAGATGATTAAACAGAAATTGTTAGTATCAAAGACCTCATCTAAAGCAATTAAACTGCTAGCTTATGCTTTGTAATCTTTTTCTGCACTCATAGTTTCTGGAAGAAAAACAAAGACATTTTCTCCAACTAAAAATAAATAAAATATGAAAAATATAATGCTTTACTATGACAATAAAGAGATTCCTATACTTGTATTTTTCTAACACCTCTGGAAACATCAGAGAGAAAGATTTCTAAGTCTTTTCTTCTTATTCAGAAAGAATAAAGATATTTTCATTCATTTAGGAAAAAATACTCTGTTCCTAAGAAAAACTCGATCCATGACTACTTTAATTATCTTTATTTTATAAATAACAGTTCAGAGGTGGAACTCCACATAAAAGACACTTTGAGTAATAAGAGGTTTTGAATAAAAACAAAAACAAAGCAAAATTACATTCTGTTATACAGGGGAATAATCCAGGAAAATCTTTATTTACTGTTATTTTCTTTTTCTCAGGTCAGCTTTACTTGACAACTTATAACTATCCCCTCTTGGTCTTATTTCTTAGAAAGGTGCAACATATACAATCTTATGTTATGGAATGGGTAAATGAAGAGGATACAGATTGCATTGTAAAAGGTGCCTATACATTACAAAAGGTCTCAACTAAATTCATCCTGAAATGATTTTCTGTGCTGTCATTGTTTGTTTGTATAGAAATAGAAGAGAAATAAAAGGCAAGGGCTAAGGCTAGAATAATTACCTCTAAGCTATACTAGCTATAATCCACCTAAAAGAAGATGAGCGACTCAAATGATATTTTTCATCTTGGTAAAATAGATCTCCTGAATCAACAGTTGATTGATTTAATTTTTCTTATTTCTTACTGCTAAAATAAAATTCCCTTGCTAATGGCATGAACATCTTCTGATACAGTGGTCACGAATAATTTCTGTTATTTAGGGGGAACCCCACCTGCTCTCATAACCTTTGCCTCTTGTTAACGACAGGTTAATCATGAAAATTTACAAAGACTTTTTTTTGAATGTTAGGTACTCAGTTCAGAAATTCGATCTTATTACTGTTTCTGCCTCCCTTGTAATACAAGCCTATGGTGACTAGGGACTTTCTTGACCAGTGCTGTTTCTTACAGTGGCCCTGAAAAGCCATATTAATTATTTTTTTCTCATTGCTTGGACAACATACCTAGCAAGAATCCCCTAAAGTGAGGGATGATTAATTTTTTCTTATAGTTTGATGTGGTAAAAGCATATTTGTAGAGTTAGAATCTGTGGGCCACATTACATCTGAATTCAGTAAGTAGAGAGAAATATGGCTAGGGTATAAAAATTCAATGCAACCTTCCCCACCCAGTAATCCATTTCCTCCAAGGTTCCACTTCCTAAAGATTCCACACTCTTCTCAAGTTATACCGCTAGTTGGGAACCATGTGTTCAAACGCATGAGACTATGGTGGACATTTCACAATCAGTGCACAACAAAACTCTCCTTGGTTATGAATTACATGTTACAACCCAATATATATGGAAAGTTAAGTGGCTCAGTAGCTTAAAATCAGCTTAACTTTTGGTATTATGCATTGTGGACCTGTATCCCAAACAGTTCCACAAAGCTTGCTCTTGGTCCCATTGGTGTCTTGACTTTGCGGTATTATGCATTGTGGACCTGTATCCCAAACAGTTCCACAAAGGTTGCTCTTGGTCCCATTGGTGTCTTGACTTTGCCTATATTTGCCAGATATTCCTCCTTCCTCTCTTCTGTTGATAGGTCATTTTCCCACGTGGAAGAATAGGTTGCAATAGACAGCCTAATATATTTGGTTTCACTTATGTTCTCAGAAATGCATCACTATGGGAAGCTTTCAATTGGATGATCTGTACAACGAATTGAATTTTTTAGAAGAAGACAGATAAGAGTACATCATTGGCAGTGCCACCAGAAAGAATAACGATATAGCAATAGAGCTGCTGGTTAAAGAAACAAGTTAAGTTGACCAATTTTTTCTAAAGTTGGTAAGTGAGTCAAATTTAATTAAAGTTAGAGTTACCTATGACTTAAGAAAATACTTTGCATTTACATATCTAAATATCGTGTGAGTTACTCTACTTCCCATGTTTCTTCTTTTCTTCAATATCTGGACATCTGGTTGGAAGGGAGAACATTGTTTACTTCTCACTTTGAAGCAAATCCTCAGAATGAATTTTAACCAGAGAATTAATGGGAAATTGTATGCTTTTGGTATTTTTTTTTCTTTCTTCCAAAGTCTGTATTCTGCAAATCATGGAGGATGGCTTTTGCATATGAAGTTGAAAATAGACTTCTGAATGATTCTCTTTCCAAGATGATGCATGTTGAGTGGCATGTGGTGAGATCAGTCTTTCAATTGATGAAATTTACCTACATAAGGACATCAACCTGCTTAACTCAAGGTTCACTACTTGGTTTTCCTTTTTTAATATTTTATTTATTTTTATTTTATGTGTGTTTGTTGTCTGCATATATGTAAGTGTACCACTTATGTGCTAGGTGTCCTCAGAGACCAGAAGAGAGTAGATTCCTTGAGACTGGAGTTAAAGATGGTTGTTAGTCACCATATGGGTGGTAGGAATTGAACTTGGTTCCTCTGGAAGAAGACTGAGTGCTCATAACTCCTGAGCACTAATTTTCTGTCCACCCACTATTTTGGTTTCAATGAGATATAATACTAGTATATTGCCCAGGCTGTACTTCAACTTGGCAGCCTTAGCCTACTGGTGTAAAATATATCATGAAATCATCCAGAGTAATTTTAACCAAAATTTCTAGACATTCTGTAGTCCAAGAAATTGAACACAAACAATTAATGATCCTGAGTTAAGTTATGCTTATTAAGCTCTCATTTATGTTATTCTGATTGCTAGTACTTATAATTACTTTCCCCCCTCAATCTAGTCTATGACCCTTTAAATTACTTAGGCAACTCAGTCAGTCATGATTCTTGACCTGATGGTGTGACACAAACTTCAATCCATGAAGCAATGAAGCCTTGGGGCTATTCCTTTTCCTGTCTGAATTGGGATATATACATATATTTATACATTTGACTATATGTTTTTGTGGATTTCATATAATGTGTCTTAATCATCATTATCTCCCCCTTTCCTATCTGCTACTGCTCCATAGCCCACCCACAGGACTTCATGCATTTTCTCATATATATTAAGGCCTATCATGTCACCTCTGTGTACTCAGTTTTCAGATGGTGTGAGTTCATCTGCTGGGGCCTGTTCAGCCTGTCTAGCTTCACTCCTCTAAAGGTAATCAACTCTCCCTCACCCAGCAGTGAGCAGCTGACAATAATTCCTTGCCCTTGCCAAAACTGTGGCCTCCTGTCCTTTTCCTCAGAATGCTGCTTTATGTCTGATTGAATTTGCCTGGGTCTTGTGCACGCTGACACCATCGCTGTAAGTTCATATGAGCAAGGTCCCAGGACCCTGTAAAACTGTTTCCTTATGGTCATGCATCTTCTTCTCTGGTTCTTGCAATCTTTCTGGCCCCCTTCTGTAATGGTCCATGAGCCTTTGGTGGGTGAGGTTTAATGTAGGAGTCCTCTCCAGGGACCCACACTCTACATTCTCTTATTCCCAACATTTTGGTCAATTATCACCTTTTGTGCTCATTGCTCTCTGTTGCATGAGTTAGCTTCCATTATGAGAATTGAGAGATGCATTACTATTCTCTCTACTCCTTGTTCCACTGTGTTCCTGGAGCCTTAGCTGTAGAGGTTCCTTGAAAGTGACTAATGACATTAATCTCAGTGTCATTAATCTCAATATCACAATGGGCAACTGAATGATAGACCTTTATTTCAACATATCTTCTAATTTTGGAATAATACTACAATTTCCCTTTGGCAATGAGTATCAATTCAATCAGCTGTCGGTCTCTTGATTTGGGAGCAAGAGAAATCCTAAACACATAGGGATAGTGTTAAATTTCAGATGAGTTAATCCTTAGCTGAAAGCATTGTTTCCTTTTGCAAAAAAGGAAACCAGGAGAGAAGAATATAAAATCATGATAACAGGAAAAATTGTGACATTGACCTGAGTGAGTCACTGTAGATAGCAATGAAGGATGTATTCTCATTGTTAAACATGGATTTTTAAACTAATGAAATGTGGTTATGGATTATACGCCATACATTGAATTCTTATTTGGAATAGTGCATGTAGACCAGGCTGGCCTTGAACTCAGAGAGATTCACCTTACTCTGCCTGGCGAATGCTGGGATTAAAGGCATGTGCTCCCATGCCCGGCTGATCTTGTCTAATAATTGTACCATTGAAATATAATCACATATCTGACTACACTTTTAACAAATGAACGAGGTATATTACTCAAAATTCTTCTCAGTGGAATCTTTTTCTTCCCCTCTTACTCTGAGATGCCCCAGAATGGAGATCAGTACTGCAGCCCCTTGTGTTCAAAAGTGCCTCTGTATTGTAGAGAACCTTCTTTAAACTAGGGTGAGCTTTCTCTTCCTCTGTTTTCTGATCACTGGGATTTTCCTGAAAGGCCATGAGTGCAAGAAGTCTCTAGAAATGGTTTACATTTGAACACTCCCTTATGGAATTTATTCTACTATATATTTCCCTGGGTCCATTCTTCAACATGCATCTTCTATTTACAACAGAGTGCTATTTTCCAAACTCAATTGCAGAGGACAATGCACAGTAAGTTGGTCACCATATTTGTCACTTTCTCATTGCTGTGACAAAATATCTTACAAAAGTTACTTAGATAAAGAATGGTTTATTTTGGCCAATAGTTTGATGCTTCAATCCATTATGATAGGAAACTCATAGCATCAGGAATAGGAGGGGCTGGTCACATTGCATCAGCATTCAGAAAGCAGAGAAAGAAGATGGTGGTCTGTAGCTTGTTTTGTCCTTTGTATTCAGTTCAGCACTTAGAGTGGCTCTTCCTAATAAATTAATTTAATCTAGAAAATTCCTCACAGAAATCTTTAGAGATTTGTCTCTAAATTGATTCTAGATGCTGTCAAATTAACAATCAAAATCAACAATTACAAGACAGTTTCATAATGAGTAACTCAGGACACATAGTAACTGTGGAGAGCGGGCCCACATGGGAGTGCCCAAGATGGCGCCCGGGCACCCTGCCAAGCCCCATGACGAGTTAATGGCGCATGCGCAGCAGTGAAGGAAAGCGTGGCTGCTGGCACAAGGGCTTGGGGACAGAGTGTCCTGACCAATCCTGTCTAGCGATCTGGCTCGTGTATCCTACGGAATGTGGTGTGATTGGAGGGAGAAGGAGATAAAAGGGGATGGAACCAGGCAATAAAAAAAGAGAGAGAAGAAGTTTGAACCGGCCGTTGGTGGTCGTTTTTACTGGGCTCTGCTGGACAGAGCCTGGGGAAGCGCAGTTGGTGGCTGGCAGGGGAACCTCTCATTCTCACTTTTACTTTCACTTTTGCTTTCGTTTTCACTTTCGCTTCTTCCATCATGGATAGTTTTTTTTGTTTTAGTGTTTTTCCTTGCCACAGCCGTTGTTTTCTTTTTGTTGCTGTTTTTGTTCGTGGTCCTTTCCTGTTGTTCAGAGTGCAAAGTGTGACTGTAATATGATAAGTAAAAGAAAAAAGAAAGGTAAGATTTGCTAGCAATTTAAAGTGCCCGGTTTATAGGGACGGAGAAGCTCCTAGAGAAAAAAAAAAAAAATTTTTTTTGTTTTAGTGTTTTTCCTTGCCACAGCCGTTGTTTTCTTTTTGTTGCTGTTTTTGTTCGTGGTCCTTTCCTGTTGTTCAGAGTGCAAAGTGTGACTGTAATATGATAAGTAAAAGAAAAACAAAAGGTAAGGTTTGCTAGCAATTTAAAGTGCCCGGTTTATATGGACGGAGAAGCTCCTGGGA
>NW_008355253.1:296037-296684 GCF_000622305.1 Nannospalax galili | reverse complement strand
GAAGTCCCTCCATGTTGCAATAGATACCTATTCTGGGGTGATTATAACCACCCCAAGAGCTGGAGAAAATGCTACAGATGTGATTGCCGTTTGCTGGCAGATGTTTGCTGCCTGGGGCATGCCTAAGGTCCTCAAAACAGACAATGGCCCGGCTTATATGTCGGCCCATTTCACCACCTACTGTCATCAACTGGGAATCCAATTAATCCATGGCATTCCTTATAACCCGCAGGGCCAGGGGATTGTGGAACGTGCCCACCAAACACTCAAACTCTATCTAAAAAAACAAAAAGGGGGAATAGGGGTGGACTACAAATCCCCTGGGGAGAGAATTAACATAGCTCTTTTCACCATTAATTTTTTGATTCAGGATGCACACGGGCACACGGCTGCTGACCGCCATGTGACGCGGCAGTCTGCACCTCTACCTATGGTGTACTGGAAGGATGTGCTCACAGGACAATGGAATGGCCCTGACCCCGTATTAATTTGGACCAGAGGCTCTGTTTGTGTGTTTCCACAGGAAGCTGAGACCCCAGTGTGGGTACCGGAGAGACTCATTCGCCCAGCTCCACAGAATGGCAAGGATGGCGTCAGGAGTGATGAGAAGCACGGTGATGTTTCTTCTGATCATCCCGACCCCCACA
>NW_008355253.1:286923-295732 GCF_000622305.1 Nannospalax galili | reverse complement strand
AACTATTCTTAAAGGCCATGCACCTCAGTTAGTGTTTAGAGGTAATGATACGATCCCCCCTCAACCTCGATGGGCGCCCCCGTGTGCAGTTACGAGGGATTGGCCGAAAATGTGGACAGGATGCCATGCATGAAAAGATGCTTTTGTTGATAAAGAAAAATACTTTACTTTCTCCCCATATATAATAAGCAATGATACCAAGCATAACTTTACAGACCAAAACCCTAGTCTGTCATCCAGATCAAATCCTTTTGATAATTGGTTTTTATGTGGGATCAATGGTAGCTGTACTGACATCAACCCGATGAGCATGATCCATGGGGGCTCCATTCAGAATTGCTCCTTTTTATTCAATCCATCCGTAAGCTTTGAGCAGAATAACGTTCAGTTAAATTGTACGAAAAATGAGACTTATGCCCCTACCCCTGTATGTGTTGCTTCACCTTTTCTTTTTATAGTAGCTAATTGTACAGCAGTAAGTGATGTGAAACTGTAGTGTAACACTACCTCCGCATGCTGCTTTTTGACCCCCTGCTGGAATAGTAGTGCTTTCCCTTTAGCCATCATTGCCAGAATACCAACTAACCTTCCTTGGCCTGTGAGTATAGACTAGGATCATATGGCAGTCATGCTACGGCCCAAGCAAGATTTTGGGATAACTGCTGCCATAGTTGCAGCCATTGTAGTGTCTGCAGGTGCTGCGACTGCCGCTGCAGTTGCACTCACCACTGGAGTACAGACTGCTACTGTGCTTAATGAATTGGCAGGAAAGACAGCTATGGCTTTGGAAGCACAGGAACAGATCAACGGCATGCTTAAAGCAGGCATTTTGATGATTAATCAGAGAGTAGATTTGTTACAGGAACAGGTGGATATGCTTGGGCAAATGCTACAGGTAGGATGTATACATCAGATGCAAGGATTATGTGTTACTGCTGTTCAGTTCTCTAACTTTTCAGTGGCCAGTAATCTGTCTCGAGCCCTGAGTGAACATCTTAGAGGAAACTGGTCTCGAGAATTTGACTCGAAGGTGCGAGAACTGCGTGCAGCCATCTTGAATGTCAACAACACTCAAGTAGAAATCGCAACTGAACAAGACTTTTTGTCCTACTTGAGAAGCACTGTATCTTGGCTAAAGTGAAATACTGTCTCAAACACTAACGTGGAGGACAACAGGGGAAGGCCCCTGGCCTGTACATCTGCATGCACTGATGAGACAACTGCATACACGGTAAGTATCTTCATATCCAGTTTGCTCAGATAGGAAATTTTAGCTGAGCAAGGTCATTCCCATACTTGGCAGGTAAATTCTGAAATATCAGGAGCTTAAATTCAGTCTTGTTTATGTAGTCATTTTGAGGCCAGGCTTGTGAATAAAGTATTCAAGATCTATGGAATGCTATTTAGAGAACACACTTATGAATCATGGGAAAGAAGTAGGAGAAGAGCTGCATACATAAGCGCATAAGCAATGTACTCAATAAAATCATAGCAGAATGTGGAGAGCGGGCCCATGTGGGAGTGCCCAAGATGGCGCCCGGGCACCCTGCCAAGCCCCATGACGAGTTAATGGCACATGCGCAGCAGTGAAGGAAAGCGTGGCTGCTGGCACAAGGGCTCGGGGACAGAGTGTCCCGACCAATCCTGTCTAGCGATCTGGCTCGTGTATCCTACGGAATGTGGTGTGATTGGAGGGAGAAGGAGATAAAAGGGGATGGAACCGGGCAATAAAAAAAAAGAGAGAAGAAGTTTGAACCGGCCGTTGATGGTGGTCATTTTTACTGGGCTCTGCTGGACAGAGCCTGGGGAAGTGCCAAGTAACATGGTGGTTCTTGCTTTAGATCTCTTCCTGACTTAATACATGTCCTACAACTATTTCTGTAAAGGAGAGTAGACATCCCCAAAGAAAGACAGGCTCTGTTCTAAAATTGTAAGGACTTTTGCATACAGGGCCTTTCCTAAGAACTTATGCAACGTAAATGTCAACCACTGGTACTTCAGACCTCTTTCTGTTAGAATCTATGACTTTGCTGTGAAGTCAGTTTATATGCCATTCTGGAGTTTCAGACCCTTGTTTTCTAAACCAACCCGAAACTAGTTTTTTTTGAAGTAATTTAGTAAATAAGCTGGAATAAAATATCCAAATGCGTTCACATGTTCATTCCAAAATTGAGAGTCTGCTGGTTGTTGAAAGGGTCAAATTCAACCATTTACCCTTCATTTTATAAAGGATGTCTAAACACACTCCAAGTTCATAAGAAATGTAACCAGTATAAAATTCACCTGTAAATTTCCTGGATTCATTTTCTAACCTTTGAAGTGAAAATTTCTTTCCTAAAAGTATAATATAGTTCTGCCTTCTTATTCACTGGCTGAAATCTCCACGTCTTCATGTAAAGAATCTGTGGACGGTGGACGATGTGAAAGGAAAGGGCAATCAAGATCTGTTTGTACTGAAGTATGATTGGGGCATGATTGGAATTCCTCTGAAGTAGGACAGGAAAGATACTTCTGTTACCTGACTGACTGAAAGATTTTTGTGTTCCTTAAAAGGACAAGTGAAGGCATTTGAGAAAACTATAGCTGAATACTAGCCCCCAAGGAAAATATTAATTTTCATAAGCAATGAAGGCACATCCACTGCAGTGCTTATACTAAGGTCACTGATCACTAATGCTAAACAAAAATCCACTGCCATTCTCTGAGATCTACCCACTTTCTGCACATGAGGGATGGGCTTGTTACATAAGGATGTGGACTAATCATTCTTGCATCTTAAGTTTTTGATTATGACACTCATTTTGCGATATATTGGAATCTGGTACTGATTTATTATTAATTATTATTATTGTTGTTATTCACTATATTATCAAATAAGGGCAGTTGTTTCTATTTTCTCCCATTTGGACTTTCTCTCTGTAATAGTCTTTCCTTCACAAGGGCGGTAGCAGATATGGGAAAGCTAGGTAAAGGTGGGAGGACAAACTCCAAAATGTTATCCTCTGACCTTCAAATGCACATTACGATATACACACAATAATAATGATAAATAAATATTTTACAAAACTCCATTGTTCGTGTTTCCTACATAAGCCACTGACTGGCAGGGCATGTGACCTTTTGGACGTCCTTGTATTTATGTTATTTCAGAGCCTCCATCCAACAGTTCCTCAAAAGTCTGGTTATTACATTTTCCCTAATGTAATTACCCTGGTAAAAGATAGAGTTCCTTTTGAGGAAATTGGGAGAAAGATTTGACGTATTTAATTCTGTAAACAAGCACAATTCCTCTCATGAGAATAATGATCTCAATTTCATGTATGTCATTAACATTGCTTTGTCAGAATAAATTGAAGGGATGATTTCATCTAAGAATACTAACATCATTGTTGAATTATTTCATAATTGTTCAACTTTTCAAAATCAGGACACAGTGGAAAAAATCCTAAACACTGTAATAAAGAAAATTTTGTCTAGAAAATTGTGTCATTCATTCTATGGGAAATAAAGAGAAGGGCATTTTTAATTAATTTTAAGAAGGCAAATTTGAAAATGTTCTTTGTGTTGTTTAGAAATAGTAATTTGATGAAATAAATGTATTGAATACATAATTACCATGGAATATCATGGTTAATGGTAAAATGCTTACATAATTCCTCCTACAAGAAAACAGTATTTGTCTTATTCCTAATTACGATTTTTGTAGTACAAAATAGAAATAGCTATGTAAACGTTACTAGCTCTATTAGCAATAATTTTTCTTTGCATCATTCTTTTAAATAAGTGATATTTCTGCATCTTCTATATCCTCAAATAATAAATGTTTACTAGACATCTGTTTCACCACAGACTAAGATAATAAAAGCTCACTGAAAATGCAGAAGCAATTCATGATATATTTAGTCAAACAAAACAAAGCCTAATTATGTTGAGGTGTGTTACATCAAATTCAATTCCTTCTATGACTTTTACCATGAATGCCTGTTGGATTTTGTCAAAGGCCTTTTCTGCATCTATTGAGATAATCATGTGATTTTTGTCTTTAAAGTGATTTATATGACTTAAAACCTTTATTGACTTATGTATACTGAATCATCCCTGCATTTCTGGAATAAAATCTAATTGATCATGCGATAATTTTTTATGTATATTCAATTTCCAAGCATTTTGTTGAGAATTTTTGCACCTATGTTCAGTAGAGAGATAGTATTCTTTTTTTGTTGTGTCTTTTTCTGTGTTTGGTAAAGTAATATGGGCCTCATAGGAGGAGTTTGGGAGTTCTCCCCATGTTTCAATCAGTTTTTAATCCTTGTTCTATGTTCTTTGAGCCTTAGATGTAGAAGTTGCACTGTAGATGTATCACTTAAGTTTGGGAAATTCATAAACAAAGTCCATGTGTGATCAGTTGTGGTACTTGGTAATAGTTCCTGACTTGTGAAAAATGAGCTTCTTTGATGAATGGTGACTGGGATATTTGTTAGTAAATATAAGGATACATACTTTGCACATAGTAAGAAGTCACATCAGTCTAGCAATGTGACTGTCTTGGGGTTTTCTCTAAGACCAATGACCTCGCCAGTCATGTGTATTTGGTCATTTTTACAGTACTACACATGAGTTTCCTCACATTGAGTTGGTTTTTAGTGCAATTAAATAGCTGTTGATTGCTCCCAAGATAAATGTGCCACTACTGCACCAATGTCGTATGCTGTGCTGGCCACTTATGTGGTTATTTGGTCTTGAACCTGGTGCTGAACCATTGATTGATGTTCTCTCTTGACAGCTTGCATAGTTCTCTTCAAAGCTATGAGAGTTAACCTTGAGGGGAAATGTCTTCCAGGTCAATTCCAGCTCCATTGCTCCAAATCTTGAGTCCAAAGTATGTTCTGTCTTCATCAGTAGGATCTGACCTTCGAGTTCTGGGAGGCAATCAAGGGCTGTATAATTTTGGGAGTCCCTTGGACCACCCTGGCCAAAAACTCAAAGGAAGATTCATCCTGTCTGTCACTGTTTCTTATTATTTAGCTTTTATACACATGGATTCCTGTAAGATATTGTATGTGTCATTTGGCACTAGGTTGTTGAACTAATATGGTTCCCTCTGCTTTTTTATACTAGTGTATTAGTTACTTTTCTGTTGCTGTAATAGAAATACTAACCAAAGCAATTTATAGAAGGAAGAGTATATTTGAGCTTACAAATCCAAAGGGGCAAGAGTCCATCATGGTGGGGAGGTATGGCTGGAAGAGGAGCAGAAGCTAGGCTCTGCCTCTTCTAGTAGGCAGAGGAAGAAAGAGAGCAACCGAGATTCTGCAAGACTTAAGAACTCTCTAAGCCTGTCCCCAGTGACATGTTCCTCCAACATAGCCACACCTTCTAAGATCTCCCAAAACAATTCCACCAACAGGGGACAAAATGTCCCAGTACTTGGAGCCTATGGGGAATGTTCTTATTCAAACCATCATGACTACTTTGGCATCATTTATCTCTCCTCTCTCTCTCCCTATCAAAACTTTCCACCATGGTTTCCCCATTTAAAGTGTCCCCATTTCATCCATTTCTCCCTTGTTAATATCAGCCTCCTATGGTCCCACCTCTCTTCAGTTTATCCCCAAAGTTACTTGTATAACCCTCCCACATTTAAATACCCCAATTCATCCATGTCTCTCTTAGTTACACCTGTTTCCTTCTGTTCTTCTTTCTCAGATTCTTTGTTTCCCTTTACTTCTCTGGTTCTTTTTCATTATTCTGGTTCCTGTAGTTACAGCAGGGTACATACTCACATAGAAAGATTTGGTGCTAGGGTCCACATAGGAGGCAGAACATACCTGATTTGTATTTCTGAAGCCGTGTTACTTCACTTAGAATAACAGTTCTGAATTCTATCCATTTACCTGCAAATTCAAGATTTGGTCTCTGTTTACTGCTTAGTAGAACTCAATTGTGTAAATGTACCACATTTTGATTATCCACTCATCAGCTGAGGGAAACATATGTTGCTTCCATCTCTTAGTTATTGTGAAAAGCGCAACAAACATAGATGTAAAAATATATCTGCAATAGGATAAGTCCTTTGGGTATATGTCAAGGAGTAGTATAAATAGGTCAAATGATGGTTTGTTTTTAGTTTTTTAAAGGGTTCTCCACACTGATTTCCATTGTGGTTGCACAAGTTTGCATTCCCACCAGCAGTAGATGTGTGTTCCCCTCTCCCCACATCCTCTCCAGCATTTGATATGCATTTTTTCTCTTTATCTTAGCCAGTATGACTGGGTAAGATGAAATAATAAAGTGGTTTTATTTCTTCTTTTTCTGTTCAGATCCTTAGTCCATCTTTTGATTGAGTCACTTGCTTTCTTGACTTTCCTCTTAAGTTCCTTATATATTCTGGATGTTAAAACTCTGTCAGATGTGTAGTTGAAGATTTTCTCCCACACTGTGAGTTTTCTCATCAATTCCTTCATTGTTTCTTTCCATGTACTGAAGCCTTTCAGTTTAATGAGGTCCCATTTGATGACTATTGACCTTAATTCCTGAGCTATTGACGTCCGATTTAGAAAGTCCTTTCCTTCACCTATGTTTTGCACGTTGCTGCCAATGTTTTCTTCTAAGAGTTTCAGAGTTTCAGGGTTCACATTGAGTTCTTTGATCCATTTGGAGTTACTTTTTGTGCAAGGTGAACAATGAGGAACTAGTTTCATTCTTCTACATGTTGAGATTCAGTTTTGCCAGTACCATTTGCTAAAGATGCTATCTTTCCTCCAGTGAGTGTTCTTGACCCTTTTGTCAAATATCAAGTGGCTGAAATTGCATGTACTTATGTTTGGGTCTTCAATTATATTCCATAATCTATATATCTATTTTTGTGCTAGTACCATGCTATTTTTATAATTATAGCTCTGCAATATACTTTGAAATCTGGTATAGTAATCCTCCCAGCATTTCCCTTTGTGCTTGTGGTTGCTTTAGCTATCTGGGGTGGGTCTTTTTTTTTTTTAACTTCCATATGAATTTTAGGATTTTTTTGTAATTCTGGGAAGTATATCATGGGGATTTTGATCAGGTGATCAGGATTGCATTGAATCTATATATTGATTTTGGTAGGATGGTCATTTTCACAATATTAATTCTTCCAGTTTATGCACATGGGAGGTCCTTCCACCTTCCGGTGTCTTCCTTGATCTCTTTCCCTAAATATTTAAAATTGTGATTGTAGATATCTTTGATGTTTTTGGTCAGTTTTGTTTCAAGATGTATTATTTTCTAAGAGGCTGTTGTGAATGGGAGGGTTTCCCTATACCCTTTCTCCACTTGATTATTTGTATATAAAAAGGCTACTGATTTTTATAAATTAATTTTATAACCTGCCACTATATTGAAAGGATTGATCATGCCCAGGAGTTTTCTCGTTGAATTTTTGACATCTCTTAGGTATAATATCATATCATCTACAAAAAAGGATATTTTGACTTCCTTTCCAATTAGTACTCATTTAATTTCCTTCTCTTGTCTTATTGCTCTAAAGTTTCAAGCAGTATCATAAAAAAGAGCGGAGATAGTGGACGTCCTTGTCTGGTTCCTGATTTCAATGGGAATGCTTACAGTTTTCCTCCATTTAGAATGATGTTGGCTGTGGGTTTGATGTATATAGCATTAATTATTTTCAGGTAAATTCCCATTAGTTCAATACTCTATAGGACTTTTAACATAAATACTTGTGAAATTTTGTCAAAGGCTTTCACTTTTTCAATTGTGATAACCATGTGGTTTTTGTCTTTGAGTCTGTTTACACAATTTGGACATTTATTGACTTAGGAATATTGAACCATTTCTGCATCTCTGGGATAAAGCAGACTTGATCATGGTGGATGATCTTCTTGATATGTGCCTGTGTGCAGTTTGCAAAACTTTTTAAAGAATTTTTTAATCTATGTTAACTAGGAATTTGAGTCTATAGTTTTCTCTTTTTAGTTGTATCTTTACCTGGTTTTTGTATTAGGGTGATACTGGTTTCATAGAAGGAGTTTGGGATTTTTCTGTCTGTCTATCTTTTTGAATAATTTAAGTAGTATTGGATATAGATCCTCCTTAAATGTCTGGTAGAATTCTGCTGTGAATCCATCTAGTCCTGAGCTTCCTTTCTTAAGGTGGTTTTGTTTCAGTTTCCTTATATGTTATTGATCTGTTTTAGCTGTTGCTGTTGCTATCTTCTTGGTTTAGCTTTGATGATTCCCATGATTTTGAATATACCTCTATTTCTTTTAGGTTTTAAAATTTAATAGTGTATAAGTTTATAAAGTATTCCCTTATAATATTTTGGATCTTTTTGTTGACTGTTTTGATATTTCCACTTCCTCTCTCTGATTTTGTTGATTTGGAGCTCTTTCTTTCTTTTTGTTAACAGCGCTAAGGGTCTGCCCATCTTGTTTATCTTTTCAAAGAACCAGCTCTTGGATTCGTTGTTTCTTTGTATTGTTTTCTTTGTTTCTCTTATTTTTGTTATTTCTTCTTGTCTGCTGGCTTTGGATTTCATTTGCTGTTGTTTTTCAATGTTAAATCATTTACTTGTGTTCTTCCTGATTTTTAAGTGTAGGCATTTAGAGCTATAAACTTCCCTCTTCAGAGTGCTTTTACTGTGTCCCAGAGGGGTTATGTGTGTGTGTTGTACTGTCATTTTTAAATTATTTATTTAATAATCATATAATTAGAAGTAGTTTTTCATTACAACAGCATTTACATATTCAATAACAGTTCCCAGAGCTAAGATGCATCTCTTTCAAAATTGGCTATAAATTTTTAGGTTTACAGT
>NW_008355253.1:276261-286666 GCF_000622305.1 Nannospalax galili | reverse complement strand
AACTTCATGAATTCTATCAGGTAGATTTCAATGGTAATGTTTTTCACATCTGCTAATTTTTAAGGAAAAAAAAAATTCTTCAAAGTATTGTCATTTTAATTTAATTCCAGAAATACTTTTATTTCTATCTTAATTTTTACTTTGACTCACTCATCATTCAGGAGTATGTTTTATTATCCATTAATTTGTTGAGTTATTAGGACTTCTTTCAGTGTTGGTATTAAGCTCTATTACATTGTGGTCTGATAGAATTCATGAAGTTATTTCAATTTTTTTACTCATTGAAATTTGTTTTGTGCCCCAGTATGTGGTCGATTTTGGAAAATGTTCCCTGGGGTGCTGAAAAGAAAGTATGTTCTTTAGTGCTTGGGTGGAATACTTGGTAAATGTCTGTGAGGATCATTATGTATGGTATTGTTTACTTCAGGTGCCTCTCTGTTTATTCTTTATCCCAAAAACCTGTCTAATGGAGACAGTGGAGTACTGTAGTCCCCTACTATTACTGAGTTGGGATTAATATGTGTTTTTAATTCATGTAGTAATGTTTTTATGATGTTGGGTGGACCTGAGTTTGGTGCATATATGTTCATGATTGTAATATCTTCTTGGTTCCTGTTCCTCGGATCATAATGTACTGATCCTCTTTATTTCTTATGATTAGTTTTAGTTTGAAATTTTTTGTCAGATACTAGAATTGCAACTCCTACTTGTTTCTTCACCCCATTTCCTTGGATTATTAATTTTTTTCCATCTTTTAACTTTAAGGCAAAACTGTCCTTGAAGGTAAGATGGGTCTTTTGCAGGCAACAAAAAGGTAGATTTTGTTTCTTAATCCATTCAGCTAGCCAGTGTCTGATTGGGGTTTTCAGTTCATTGATATTTAAAGTTATTATTGAAAGAAGTATATTGATTCCCATCATTTTAATTTCTGTTTGCCTTATTAACTTCTTGTTTCCACAGTCATACTTTCACTTAGTTTCTTTTTCTTGCCCCATTGGTCATTTCTTTTATTGAGCTCTTTGTATGGTTTCAAGAATTCTCTGAAGGCCTGATTTTATGGACATGAATTCTTTCATTCCATTCATGTTATGGAAAATTTTTCTTTCCCCTTCAACTATAATAGAAATTTTTGCCAGGTAAAGTATTCTGGGTTGGCAACTGTGATCATTTAGAACTGGGACTATGTTTCAAGCTCCTCTGGTTTTATAGTTGTCACTGAAAAGTCAGATGTAATTCTGATGAGTTTTTCTTTATATGTGACTCGTTTTTCTTTTGCAGCTTTCAGGATTTTCTCTGTTTTGTATGTTTAGTGTTTTTACTCTGACGCGCCTTGGGGAGTTTCTTTTCTGGGCCTGTCTATTTGGTGGCCTTTGTGCTTCTTATATTTGCATGGACTTTTTGGGGGTGGTATTTTCTTCTAAAATCCTGTTAAAGAATATCCTGATATTCTTCTCCTTCCTCTAAGCTTATGATGCATAAATTTGGTCTTTTCACAGTGTTGCATATTTCCTGCATATTGCATTCCTGCATTATTTTTTAAATTTTTTGTAATCTTTGCTTGAGCAGTCCAATTCCTCAAATTCATCATCCAGTCTTCATATTGTTTTTCATTTTATTCATTCTGTTGGTGAAGCTTTCTCCTGTTGTTTCTAATTGGCTTATTGATTTTTTCACTTCTTTCCTCATTTCAGCCAGAGTTTTCTTAAATATTTTCCTTTCATTAATTCAGTCAAACATTTATTCCTATCTTCTTTTAGTTCTTTGATTTGATTGCTTGTGTGCTCTTTAAATTTGTTGAAGTCTTTGATTGTGCTTATAATTGTTCTTTTAAATTCTGTGTCATGGGTTATCTTTAGGGGGTTCTCATAGTAGAACTCCTCTGTAGGACTGTTGGTGTTTGGTGTGGACATATTTTTTTTCATAATATTAATTTTTCATTGTGATTTTGGTTTGTGGTCTTTCTCTGTTGTTTGTGATTCTAGTGTGAGTCTCAAGCCTTCCTTTGTTTGGTTGAAGTCTGTTTCTGTTTCTGTACTTGATGTGAATGGTTGTTTTCTTATGGTCTAGGCTTCAGATTCTGTCTTTTGATTTTACATTGGAGTTACCAGATGTCTGCAGTACAGCAACTAGTTCTCACAGGGGCCAATGTCAGGTGAAAATTGGATGCTCTCAGGCTTCTTCTTAAGGACCCTCTAGCCAGCACACACAGCACAATTTGGGAATATTGCTAGGTGGAGCCTGGATTCAGACAATCTTAGGCAGTTTTCAAAGGTCTGGGCCCCTACTAAGGGCAAGGAAGCCTAGTACTGCAGCAAGGAAGGGTCTGCAGGTGGTCTCAGTGTAAGAGGATAGGCACAGTGCAATTTGTAAAGCTCATTGCCATGTGGAGCTAAGAAGTTAGTCCAGAAATCTGGGGTACCAAGAGCAAAAGTGGACCTGTGCCCAAGGCTAGAAGGAGAACAGGATATAGGGTTGGAGAGACTGGAATTGCTCAGGCTCTATGAAAGTCAAGGCACAGTGGGCAGGCTTAGACTTACTAGGGAAGATGATTGGTCTAGGGATTCCAAGGCAAGTTGGGTATGGAGAGAGCCAGGATAGAAGACTGGTCTCAGAAGTGCAAAGGCAAGTTGGGGGGTGGGAAAGGCTCTGAAAGATCTAACAAACTAGACTGAAAAATTGAACTGGTTAGAGTGCAGGGAATCAGGACATGGGGGGAGGTCTGGACTAACAGTATAGTTCAGATCTGGGGTGCTAAGGCAAAATTGGGCCTGTTCCCAAGGCTAGAAAGAGTACAGGATGTGGGGTGGGGGAGACTGAAGTTTCTCAGGCTTAGTTACTTTCTATTGCTTTGATGAAAACACTGACCAAAACCAACTTGTGTAGGAAAGGGCTTACTTACTCTAACAGCTCCCAGGTCATAGTTCATCACTTGGGGAGGTCAAGGTAGTAACTCGGGGCTGAAACACAGAGGCAGGAACTGAAGCACAGACTACAGAGGAACACTGCTTACCGACTTACTCCCCTGGCCTGTGCTCAGCCTGCTTTCTTATATAATACATGACCACCTTTCCAGAGGTGACACCACTCACAGTGATCTGGGCTCTCCCACATCACTGGACAATAAAGAAAATGCCCCACAGACTTGGAGAAAATTACTCTATTGAAGTTCCTTCTAGTCAGGTGTATCAAGTTGTCAACTGAAGCTATCAAGCAGGGTAGCCTATATATGCTTTAGAAGCTACACTTTCATATGTTGAACAAAACAAAGTCTGTTAACTAAAGCGATAAACCTGTCTTCTCTATTTCCTCTGGAAATTTTATCTATTATTTTTTTTTTCACAGTTTGGTTTCATTTTCTGATTGCTTGGTATTAAGGGTGGAAATCCAGCTTTCTTCTTCTCCTATAGGTGCTGCTATTCCACAATAACTTATTTAATATCTCCACTGAACTGTGCATACTTACCACCTTTTTCTGTTAAACTTTATTAAAAAAATCTCTTTTAAGAGACTATAACATATTTTCAAAACATAGGTGCTGGATAGCTTTAATTGTCAACTTGACACACAAGGGTAAGGGAGACTCCATTGGGGAATTTCCCTCAATGGACTGGCCTGTGGCCATGTCTGTGGGGTATTTTCTTGATTTTTCAGTGATACTGGAGGACCTGGCCCATTGTGGGTGATGTCCCTCCAGGAAGGTTCTGTATTGTATTCGAAAGCAAGTTGAGCATGGGCCAGAAGAGCAAGGTAGAAAGCAGCATTCCTCCATGATCTGTGCTTCAGCTCCTGCCTCCAGATTCCTGTCCTGAGTTCCTATCTTGAGATCCCTGATGAGCTGTGACCCAGGAGATGTAAGTCAAATAAACCCTTTCCTCCCCAAGTTGCTATTGGTCAGAGTGTTCTGTCACAGCATTGGAGAACAAAAGTAGAACAGAAATTGGTACCAGAGAGTGGGATATTGCTGTGACAGACTGACTTTGTTATTAGTGGGAGGATTTTTGAAGCCTTTGGAACTTGGAGATGGAAAATTCATTGGGTTTGACTTAAGTTTGTTGCTGTGGAGCTAGGAATGGTTATGCTGAGAGATGTGGACAATGGAGGCATGCCTTGTGAAGCTTCAAAGGGAAGCAGACACTATCAGGGCTTTTTGTGTGATATCCCTAATTGAGAATCTGTGGGTTTTAGTGATCTGGGGCTGAAGAATCAGCTGTGATTAATAAGAGACAAGAACCACTGAAGTAAAATCTTTACTTACTTGAACAATTGATGCTGGTCAACTGGAGCTGAAAAACCAGCTGTACATAACAAGAGACCAGCATCACTGTGGCAAAATCTTCTTGGAAATATATCCTCAGGGTCAGCAGATAGAGGCTATGATCCAGAGGGGTCTGAACCTGCATCTCAAGATGGAAGCAGGACTTGGCAATGTGTAAGTGTCTCCTGCATGGTTCTCATGTTAAAAACATGAAGGAGTCACAGAGAACAGCTGAGGTTTGGCACCTTGAGAGGCCAAGAAGGGCCATTGGTGAAAGTGAAGCCTCAGTTGCAGTGAAGACTCCAGTATTGAAGGGGTTATAGAGAGAATCTGAGGCTTTGCAAGCTGCAGGGTGAGAAGATGACATTGGTGAAGGTGCAGCCCCAGTTTCAGTGGAGACCCTAGCTTTTGGGAGATGCCAGGATCATGGGATGACCACCAACAGTAGCAGCAGCTATGAAATGGAGCCAACCTGGGTCTGTGAGAAGAGCTGTGTGCTGTGGATTGCAGAGTCAGAGAAGTGGAGCTTCCAAAACCCTTTGGAGCACAGAAGATCGTGAGTGAATCCCACATATTCAGTTTTGAGTTATTTTGCTGGACTTAGGTTTAGCTTAGATGTACCCAATTCTTCCCTTTTGAGTTAAGTTTATACTTGTTTTGGATTTTACAGGAGCCCACAGTTAAAGGTCCATAATATCTTTAAGTGTTTGGATTTTTTAAAATTTTATTCATTTTTTGAGGGTTTCTGATAATGCTACATTCTGAACATACAAAAGGTACAAAACAAATTTTTTTCCGGAATATTTAAGAGGATGGCGCCAGTCTATCATTGTTTGCAAAGCATCTTCACATACTGTTAACTGTTGGTCATTTTGTCTCTTAATTAAAGTAAGACACCATATGTCCATAGTTTTGGCCTGTACTGAAATGGGGGGAAAGAGGGTCCCCTAGAGCGTTTTTAGTCTCGTTCATAAAATAATTGAAGAATGGACCCAAACGGCAGAACCTGGACAGACTAACAGAGACATACATGATTATGGCTGGTCAGAAGTTCTGTGGAGTTGTTATGTGTCACAAGGCAGGATTCCAGGCAGGAAGAATTCACTACCTCAGTATTGCACCAGGTTTTCTGCCATTCTATTTATCATAACTTAAGGTGAACCTGCCTTCATAGGGGTGGTTCTATCACCAGGTGATTGACCATTGAGACTGTTACCTTCATACATTGGGAGCAAGGAATGGAAATGTTATGGTTTAATTGTGATGTGTTTGTATATCAAGTGACAAGGGGTCAGTTGCGTTGGATAGCTTTAGTTGTCAACTTGACATACCTGCTTAGAGGGATCCTCAATCTTGGGAGTTTCCTTCATTGGACTGGTCTCTAGCCATGTCTGTGGGGGTATTTTCATGATTTTTGAGTGATATAGGAGAGACCATCCCCCTGTGGGTGGTGTCACCTTTGGGCAGGTTGTTCTGTATTGTAGAAGAAAGAAGGCTGCACATGGGCCAGGAGAGCAAGCCAGTAAATAGCATCACTCCATGACCTGTGCTTCAGCTTCTGCCCCGTTTCCTGCCCTGAATTCCTACCTTGTTCTCCCTCATTGATGAACTGTGACCAGGGGGATGTAAGCCAAATAAACCATTCCCTCCCCAAGTTGGTGTTGGTCAGAGTGTTTTGTCACAGCAATTGAAAACAAACTAGAACAAAATAAAATCAGATTATGAATATTTCTGTACATTTAATTTTTATTTATCCATCAAAATGAAATAAAATAGTATCTTAACATTATGAGAATACTCAGATATCTAACTCTCCAAGCATATATTTAATTGATTGGACCAATAAATAGCCATGCTCAGTTATAAAACTACAGCATAGCTTTTAAAAGAATGGCTTATGATTGATATGTACTAGTTTCAGTTATTGATACGTGGTATATAAGCTAGGTAATATTATATCTATCAAATTCCCATGTCAATGAACTTTAAAAAATTTCAACTATTCATTGTGGCTTTCAAAATAACTAAACTCCATCTAGTCCTCAAGAAATTTTTCTATGTGATTGCTAAATACAAGTCTTGTATTCCTGAACCAAACTAATTTCTTCTGAATAGGGAGATTGTCAATCTTATTTCTTCTGTGTGGATGACTGTACTTTTACATGATTTATATCTTGTAATTCAGGAATCATCTCAATTTTACAAGGTTTTCTCACAAACAACAAAAATATTAACCTTACAAAAAGTTTGCCATATCACATCACTGTCTTTGTACATAGAATTTAAAACTACATTAAAATGCTGTTTGGGGGGACTGGAGATATGTCTCAGTGGTTAAGAGCACTGACTGCTCTTTTAGACAACCCGGATTTGAATTCCAGCCCCACATGGTGGCTAACAACTGTCTGTAAGTACAGTTCAATGGGAAACCAGAAACACTCTTCTCACCTCTGTGGGCATTGCATAATACAGGTGCACTTATACACATGCAGGCAACACACTCATATACATAAATTAAAAATAAAATATTTTTTTAAACTGCTGTTTTTCTATTCCCATTATCTTCAAAATTAATTTTGGTATCTGTCATCCAAATATCCATCATTTCCAAAGTCTAAATGGCCTTCATCTCTATATTACACTCTTAAACCTATAGCACTTAACAATAGTGCTTAGAGATCATGTGAACTGAGTCTCTCACTTGATATTTGTACAGTAAACACTGATGGTATTATAGGCACTATGCTTTTATTTATAAGTCAACTGTTTTACATAAGATTATGCTTAAAATAATTTATCAAAATTTCACTTTATCAATTATTTTACAAACTATATCATGTATCTAACTCAAATTCTATGTGATATAGGTTGTTTAAAACCAATTAATTGAAAATAATAACCATAAGTAAAGGATAACTTTTAATAAATCTATTTATAATTTTGAGCTATTAAAATCAAAACCCAACCTTTTATATTGTAGGTACTCCACTACTCAGCATAAATAACAATGGATATTTTTAATTTATTATAATATCTCTGCCAGGAAATACATTTAACTCTTGCATAAGTGTTCTTTTTACTCTACTAATTTGTTTGATCATCTCGTTTATCTATACCACTAGTAAAATCTTAATAATGGTACCGTTTTGCCAGATTAAATTTGATAAAGTGTAGTTACAGAGTAAATGTGCTTGTTTAATAGTTCATAAATATCCAAAGTGGAACATTTTGAAATGAGACCCATTATGACATAATGCAGTTAAAAGAAATTTACAAAATAATTTATGGAAAATAATTCACTCTATAAACAAACATCCTAGGTCATTCTAAATTACTTGTATTATCTCTCTGCACTGTCAAAATAATTAACTTTCAAGTGAGGCAGATAAGCTTTGCTCTTTTGTGACCCAGATGATGAGAAAATAGTGCAAATTAGGAATAACTTTAACTTCAAAATAAAATACTGTTTCTACTCATTGCTATGTTTTACAAATAACCTAATTCATATATATTAACAATAAATAAAATATAAATGTAAAATTTACACATTCATATATTGGCTCAGGAACTTCCTAGGAAAGAAGTATTATAAGTAGGTAAATGTTCCTTCTGTTATTTATTATTTTCAATTTGTTAATTTATTCATTTTTATTTTATGTGTCTGAGTGTTTTGCCTACATGTCTGTAAGTGTACCACATGTGTGAAATGCTCATAGATGCCAGAATAAGGCTCTGGATCACCTGAAACTGGAGTTAAGGATAGATGATAGCTACCTTGTGCATACTGGAACTTGATACTAAGTCAGATTCTGAAAGAGAAATAAGTGCTCTTATGTGCTGAATCATGTCTCCAGGCTCTCTGTGAATTATTTTATCCCACTAAACAATGACATTGATGTAGCATTATAAAATTGTTCATTGAAATTTATTTACAAAGTTTGTAACTTTAAATTTTATGTGTGTGTGTTTTGTCTGCATGTATGTAAGTGTTGACTATAGACATGTATCTTAAAGCATTATAAAACTGTTCATTGAAGTTTACTTACAAAGTTTGTACCTTTAAATTTTATGTGTGTATATTTTGTCTGCATGTATGTAAGTGCACCACACCTATGTAGTTTTTGCACTAGTCAGAATAGTGCACTGGATCCACTGGAACTGGAGTTACAGAAGGTTGTGATTGTCATGTGGATGCTGGGAAATGAACCTGGATCCTCTGACAGAGCAGTCAGTACTCTTAACTGCTGAGATTTCTTTCTGGCCCCTAAATTTGTAATATGTTTATAATCCTAAAGTAAAAAGTAAATAAAATTGTATTGGATTATTCAAGGCTGGTTAATTCTTGTTTATTGTTTTATTGAAATTTAGTGCTTAATTTAGTTAGAGTTTGTTATATTAAGCAAAGTATAGAAAAATTACTTATTTTTTTAAGAGTTTGCCCTATGTAGAACTCTTCAAATTCATTTCATCTTGTGTTACCTAACAGAGTAAACTAGGTAGATAAGAATTTCTGTTAATCCATGGGATTTGGGGTGAGTGAAAATCTAAAATAAATTTTATACAGGTAGGGTAAATAGGATGTAGCTCAGTCACACAGACCTCACCTATCAAGCTATGAGTCAATCCTGTAAATAACAATTTTTCTGAATTTATATTCTTCTCAGGTTCTGGAAGGATTTAATTAGATGAAAAGAACAGTAGTAAGCTAAATTATCCGTGTACTAAAGATAATTAAAATGACAGCAAAAGTTATTTTAACACATTCCCTTGTTATTTCATAATGGACTTGAAATGTTATCTGATTTTTCAACATTTCTTTGACCGTCCACAAAATATAAAACATATATTGACAACTTTCCCTTCAAAGTTTTGCCACAGCATTATAATATTTTGGAATATGAGTAAAGCAAGTTCCTTTCTGTCTTCCCAAACTCGGAATATGTGAGGCAAAAACAGGGGAGAAGCTAAAAGAGTTCAGGAGTTTATAGCTCACTTGGAAATTGGATTTCAGTTTAATAGCACTGTGGAAGTCATCACAAGATAATTAAATAAGTTCCAAAGCTTGAATGTTTTTCTTTGTATCATATTTTCTTCCATTTAACAACATTTGGTGTGAGAAGATGAAAAGAGATTTACAGTATACTTATGAATGGAAAAGATAGAATATTATCTGTTATAGTGTTAGACAGAGTGAGGAGAGTGTCGAGTGGAAGAAATCAAACATAGTGGAGGAGCTATACTATATATGGTCCCTTCTACTACCGTTAACATTTGAATCTATTTTTCTTTTGGCTTTCATGAAAAGTACATAAAGGAAACTTTGTGCATTTTTTTTTAATTTTTAAAAATGATTTATTTAATAACAACATACTTAGAAGAAGCATATCATTACAACACAATTCAATAACGGTTTCCTGAGGTAGGATGCATCTCTTTCAAAATTGGCTGTAAATTTTTAGGTTTACAGTTGAATTATTACGAGAACCTTGAGAGTGAGTAGGAAGGATGGACTGGCAGGTTGGCAAGCTGGCAGGCTAGTAGGTGAGGTGACTAAGCAGTCAGATATTCCTGATCAGGGCCAGTTTGGGGGGAAGAGATGACCTGCTCCTGCTGTGAGAACCCTGGGTTTCATCCACTTCTCTACCAAGATATTTACCAAACTCTTAAACAAAAGACTAGCAACTCCTCAAAGACCAATTCTGCCCTCTGTGATTTTGTAAAGTTCATCCCACCTTGCATGTCCTTTGTCCTGCAGAGTTTGGATCTGGCCTGAAGTGTCTTAGCTGTCTTTCTCAATTCTGACAGTCTCATAACTGTGCTGTCAGCATTAATCTTTGTTCAAGTTCAGACCTGGACTGATCTTCCTCCTTACTGTCTGAAACTCTCCTCAACCCACAACTCCCCTTGGGACAGGCCTTTGTAGAGCCAGGAGTAGGCTGCTGCTGCAAGGCGGCTGGGTGGAGCCTGTCTTCAGCAGCTTGGAACTAGAATGTGTCCTCTGCTCCCAGGGGCTCTGTGTTTAAAAACAGCACAGGCAACCCTCCCTGTGCTGGTGACACACAGACTCATGAGGGTGAATAATCATTTTGATAGTCATTTTGGGGGTAAGCAACAGAACAGTGAATAAAAACTCATCTCCAACTAAAAATA
>NW_008355253.1:274349-274786 GCF_000622305.1 Nannospalax galili | reverse complement strand
TCCTTTGTTTCAATTTCATTAATTTCTGCCCTGATTTTTGTTATTTCTTCTTGTCTGCTGGGTTTGGGTTTCATTTGCTGTTGCTTTTCAAATGTGTTGAGTTGCAATGGTAAGTCATTTATTTGTGTTCTTTCTGATTTTTTGATGTCGGCACTTAGAGCTATAAACTTCCCTCTAAGAACGGCTTTCAGTGTGTCCCAGAGGTTTTGTTGTTTTGTATTGTCCTTTTCATTTTGTTCCAGGAATACTTTTATTTCTTAATTTCTCCTTTGACCCATTCATCATTCAGGACCTAGAACCTTCCCTGGGTAAGTCCAGCACAGGTGGCCAGCGTGCCTTGACTCCCCCAGCCTCTTTCACCTTCCCAGGTCCCCCTCTGAGTCTCTCCTCCTAGTCTGGGTACAGGCCCATTTCTTGTCTTGGCACCCCAGGCGCCT
>NW_008355253.1:271455-272707 GCF_000622305.1 Nannospalax galili | reverse complement strand
TTATTTTTGAGCTTAATGTGTCTTTGTGGTTTACTTTTTGGGTATGAAGAGATGGTTTGGCTTAGCTTCTGGTTCTCTCTTTTGATTTTATATTGTCGAGGCCGGATTGATTTTGTCTTCAGGAGTTCCGCGGTGTCCCAACTCCAATGTGGATCAGAAGTTTTCAGACTTTCTCCTTAGGTCTGGAATCTTCTAAGAATGCTTTTGGCCTCAGGAACTTGGGTGGCACTGACCTGAGACCCTTGCCGTGGCCCAAGAGGCCTGAGGATAGTAGTCAACTTTGTGCATTTTTATAAGTACTTCTTTAAGGATTCATGATCAATTTTAAATAATCTATGTTAATATTTGTTTGTCATGACTTTATTGAGTCATCAATAATAGCATACATTAATTAACCAATATGTTTGAAGAAGATCATATTTTTCTTAAAATTTTTTATCTTGCCTACTTAACGGAATTTCCCCCATAAAACCATCTATCCTCTCTCTTTTAATCTGCTCAATCTTCTATCATGCACACATACACATGCAAACCCACACAAGTGCACAAATGAACACAATTATTTATATGTTTCCTTTCCACATTTTTCCTATACAAAACTCAGTTTTTAAAGATTCAGAAAAAACTTTTCTAGAAGATTAAATAATATGAAAATATTTAAAATTATTCATGGTCTAAACTAGAGCTCTGATATTTCACACAATCATTTCAAATTACACTGGATTTTTTTTTTATTTTAGCGTTTACTGTCTATTTCACTAAAAATTTTAGTTTCATTATTCTTTCAATCCTTCAGGTAGACTTGGGGAAGAATCAAATTTTGGCATATAATAGAGAATGAATTTCACTGAAAATGAAGCAATTTTATGGGAAAATGCCTTCAAAGTTAAACTTGTAAGAAAATCAGAAGTTTAAATGTAAGTTAAAGGCACAGTGTGCTAATTTAAGCATCATTATTTCACCAACCTCATCTTACTTTTATTAACTCTCGAGCTTGTGGAACACATTCTCACAAACTTTCCAGATGGAAGATGCAATGGAAAGTTGGGCCAAGACTCAAGACTCATTATTTTAAAAATTTAATCAGGCTGGGACTGGTGGCATTTGTCTTTAATCTCAGCACTGGTGAGACAGAGGTAGGCAGATCTCTCTGAAATCAAGCCCAGCCTAATGTACTTTGTAAGTTTAGTAATTCCTGGGCCAGCTGTAGCTATAGGGATATGCTGTATCAAATACTAAATAAATAAATAAA
>NW_008355253.1:183725-269764 GCF_000622305.1 Nannospalax galili | reverse complement strand
TACTCTCTCTCTCTCTCTCTCTCTCTCTCTCTCTCTCTCACACACACACACACACACACACATCTATAATAATAAAAAATAAAATAATAAATCAGACACAGTAGTTTAACTACATTTAGGACACTGAATGACAGTGTGAAGGCAATATCTTCAGGATATGACATGCTAAAGATGCTCCATGCTTTCTCAGTGAGTTTATCATTTCAAAATAGGAAGAAGAGGAGACTGGTATGAAGGCTAAGGATATAAAGAGACTCTTACCACCCAAGCCTGATGACCCAAATTCAACCCTTTCCATAAAATGTGAAAAGAGAGGAGATTACTCAAAGCTCTCTGCTAAGCTCCACATAGGTGTTATGATATGCATGCATCTCCCTCCAATGCATATCTTTCACACATATACACAATAACAATGTATTTTAAAACATTTAAATAGAAAGAAGAGAAAGAAAATCTAGTGTTATAGTTAAGAGATAGAAATGGGATATTGAATCTGACAGAATGTTTGAAGCTGGAATAGATATGATTGACTTTTTCTATGGAAAGGGAGTTAGCTCTCACTTGTTAATAGGTTATAGTATTCATGTCTGATCTTTCCTTCTTTCTACCTGTGTAGTGATTTACTTTTGATAGTCTTCTGATCAGTCAACAGTCCTTTCTTAGTAATTGGTACAAGTTGAGCCTGTAATTCAAGAAGATGTCATCAGGGTATTCCCTCATTTATTTTTAAATCAATAACAAGGATGATGGCCTCTTATTTCTGTCATGTTGATGTTCTAGAAAGCAATAAGGGCAAAAACTGATGCTAGTACACTAAGAAAAGTAGGAGGAATGAGAGAGGAATAAAGCCATCTAAATCACAAAGTGAGCAATTTATCTGCTGAACACTTTCATATGTGAGCTTTTTCATTTTTTTTCCAATTATTGCTTTTTCATTTTTTGTCTATGAGTGTATTAGTCACTTTCTGTTGCTGTGATAGAAACATTGACCAAAGCAATTTATACAAGGAAGAGTTTATTTGAGTTTACAGTTCCAGAGGAATTACAGTCCATCATGGAAGGGAGGCATGGTGACTTAAGGTGGCTAGAGCAGGAGCAGCAGAAGCTAAGCTCTCACATCACCACGCAGCCACAGGAGGCAAGAGAGCAACTGGAGATCCAGCAAGGCTTAAGAATTCTTTTAATTCTTAAGCCCACCCCCAGTGATGCTTCCTCCAGAATAGCCACACCTTCTAAAACGTCCCCAAACAGCGCTATCATCTGGGGACTAAATGTCCAAATACTTGGAGCATATGGGGGACATTTTCATTCAAACCACCACAGTGAGTGCATTGCCTGAATGTGTGTAAGTGCACCCATGTCAGGCAATGCCCACAGAGGACAGAAGAGGGTATTGGAGATTCTGGAAAATGGAGTTATCTAAGTGGTTAGTTACCATATGGGTACTGAGATTCAAACCAGGATCTTCTGCAAGAACAGCTAGTGCTCTTAACCATTGAGCCATTTCTCCAGCCCCCATATGTGAGCTTTTTAAAATGAGACTGAATTAATCTCAAAGTGTGTGAACTCTAAATTTTGTCAACAGTAAATGTTTTAGAGGAGTCAAAAGACTCAAGTATCTGCTTTCCATCTTCTAAGCACTCTAGATAAGCTTGATATAACATGACTATATTAAGACTCAAATCTATACATTTCATAAAATGCTTTTGGAGATCTGAGTGGAACAGAGCATTGAGGACTGCCTGGATTAGAGGCTACTGCTAGCTTACTGAAATAAACAGAACACTTACAACACTGCAGAGGCAGAGGGAAGTACAATATTTCCTATGTGACATAGCTAAAGCTACGAGACTTGGATCTCAGCCTAGAAGGTATTCTCATGGTAGTAACTTATGCTAAAAGTAAAGGTAACAGTTGAGATAATAAAACTTTAAAGCATGCTGGAGAGATGACTCAGCAGTTAAGAGCGCTGATTGCTTTTCCAGGGGACCTGGGTTCAAATTCTCAGCACCCACATAGCAACTGTCTATAACTCCATTTGGAGGGGACCTGACACCCTCTTTTGGCCTCTGCAGGCTTTGCTCAATATGGGTGCACTTACATACATGCAGGCAAAACACATACACATAAAATAAAAATTTAAAAAATGAAGCAATGCTAACCCCTGCAAAGGTGACAGAGATCAATGTGTCCTTATTAGGAAGGGCCTAACAGAGTCTTCATCCACTTTTGAGATGCTCATATGTCTGCTCATCTGTATTGACATTTTCGGCATTGCATTTCTATCCACCTCCAACAGAAGATCCATTGCTTTTGAATCCTGTGCCCGTGGACTGATCCTAAGCCAGCATCATGTTTTAGAATTTTAAGGAAACTGATCTATTTCTGGGTAACCGTCACCATATCATATGTTGATGAATGGAAATCTCTCTCTAAATGTAGATATTTGAGATAATCGTCTCTTATCAACTCACAATATTCTTTACTGGCAACTTGGGCTGAGATCCATTCACTCATTTTCATAGTGGTTTAAACTGGGATTACTCAAGATGTTAAAATAAGTTGGCAGGTCTGTAGGACCTGGAGAGTCTGTAATAATCTGGTGTATTTTATGTTTTGTACATACAAACATGCTTTTATACATTTTTATCACAAGTTTTCTGTGCCATGTGATAGCAATACGCCAGCACTGATGGTCTGTTAACTTCCCTCGAATTTGGTAGGACTATGCAAGATCAGCAAATTATATTTAAATAAACAGATTTGGGTGGGACACATAAAGTATGCTCAGTCGGGGCTAATCCCAACTATGAGTCCTTCTTTTCAGACTGAAATTAATACTGTCCTTGAGTGAGACCCAGTTGCCAAAGTGCTCTCTCTACTATGAAGACCAAAAATTTGACACTATTGTATGTTCAAACCCTAGAAACCTAACTCCACCACCAACTAGGCAACCTGAAAACTGCATTAATATGAGAAATGACTTGAACTGGACACAGACTTGCACATGAATTACTACTTGGGCAAAAACTGTAAATTATTGATGGGGAAACAGCCTAGGTCCTGAGGACATGAGAGCATCAAGCATCCAAGTTATTTACAAGTGTAGATCCACTTCAAGCTTCTAACATTGAAAAGTAGATATGGTACACATGGTATCTCAACATATCCAAGAGAAGGCTGTGGCAGGAATGGGAGGACAAGGTCTGTAAGGTATTAACAGGAGCAACTCAAGTTGAAGATTGTGAAGAAACTACAGATCATTGAATTTTGCAGTGGTAACCAACCCGACAGAAGATATCTTGGTATAATCTGTTGTGAATCACATCGAGCCAATCAGTCTTCTTTCTACCCTCAGAGTTAATCATAGAAGGCAGTTTAGAGAACAGGGAAACTACATTCATTTCAACCATATCAAAAAAATTAGACTGATAATATATTTTTATTCTACTTCTTTTTCTCATTTTTATGTTTCACAATTGTGTTTTAATTAAGATGTTTTGTTTGCACTTTTACCTTGTTCGAATGAGCTATTTTGCCTTTTTATGTACTTGTGGTATAGTATGTTCTATTTGACATCTCACCCCTCTTCATATACTTCCCCTCTCATTCTTATTCTTCTTTTGTTCCTTTAATTCTTCTGTTTACTTCTTAACTTTCCTACCTTTAGCATTAGAAATCTGTAAACTACATTTATCCTCACAGTATCCTTATTCCTCTGTTTCTGATCCTTAGTGGGTATGACACAGAAGTATACAAGAATACATAGCTACATTTCAATGTCCGAGTTGTTGCCAATTCAGTGCTTCTGTCCCTGCTGTATTTTTCCCTCTCTGTATTGTTGATCAGAGACCCACATTAAGACTACCCACAAAGCAGAATCCCATAAAATAAAACATGGATGAAAGTGCTCAGAAAATACAAAAGAAATATTTTAAATGCCAGAAACAAAAATATTTCAGTATCTTACTTACTAATATGTTCAATGAAGGCCAGTGAGATGACTCAGTGACAGTGTAAGGAGATAGAGAGCTCTTGCAAGTTGCTCTCTGATCCCCACATGCACACACAAGGACACAGACAAGCACACACACACACACAAACACACACACACACACACACACACACACACAAAACTCAGTGATCAAATACAGAATTATAAGAGGCAGATGATAAAGTAAGAAACTCAATCAGGATCTTGATTAGAATGTTCACAAAATGAATAAGAAGGCCAGAAATATGGATGACAAATTTAAATATTAGTGAAAATGAAGCAATAAAAGTTAGTATGAAAAAGAACCAGACATGTTGGAAATAGAAGATGTAATCAATCAAATAAAAATCATAGTGTAATTCTTTGTGATGGTTGGCTTTAATGTTAACCTGATACAATCTAGGTTCACCTATGGAGAGCGTCTCAATGAGGGTTGGCCTATGGGTATGTCTGTGGAGGATGGTCTTGGGTTACCCTAATTGAGATGGGAAGGTCCATTCTAACCGTGTACAGTACCTTTTGGTAGTTTCACAGATAATAGGATATTTAAGAAGAAAGCACACACCTTGGGAATGTTTCTTTCTCTCTGCTCTTGACTGCGGATGTGATTTGCCTAGTTGCTTCAGTTCCTGACTTGTTTTTCACTCAGTTGTGAACTATAATGTAGAACTGCGATTTGAATAAGCCCTTTCCTCCATACATTGCTTCTTGTCAGGGTGTTATTTTCTCAGAAACAGAAATGAAGCTAGAACAGCCATTATGAACAGACAGAAATGTCAAGGAGGACAGAGAGTATCAGGGATAGAGCACAAGACCAAGGTAATATTACATCAGGCATCAATAAAGAAAAAATGTGAACAGGATCACACCTTTCAAAAAATCTGGGATATGATCAAGAAATCAAACCTAAGAATTCATAAGGTAAGAACTGAGATAAAAATTAAATTCTATCCAATGACAGTATAACAGAAAATTTCTCAAATTCAGAGAAAGAAATGGTCATCCAAGCACAAGAAACATTTAGAATCCTTCTATAACATAGTGTAGTCAACATGTCAAAAATACAAAAGAAATCAATCCAATTAAAAATACAGACAAACACATGTAGCCTTTCAACAGCTACCTTATGAAACATGAAAGGATAACATGTTATATTTAAAGCGATGAACTTAAATAAAACTGAAATAAGATTGCTAGATCTGACAAAATTATCATTTTGAATTGATGAGGTAATAAGAATATTGGAAGACAATAACTAACTAAAGCAATTCACAAACTCCAAGTCCGTACTGCAGAAGACATTTAAAGAACGGACACTTGTATCTGTTGATTGAATCTGACTGGCCAGAGAGTGAGATTCTGGTCTCACAGAGAGGAAGACCAGACAGAATTCATTCAACAAGGAAGATGAGAAATAGAAAATAAACTATGAAAAGGCAGAGTAAATAACAGTTCTTGCACCCAGTGAGAGTGCAGAGACTGTTGAGAAGCATCACAATTGCATGTCAAGATAATTCAAAGTATACATTAAGAATAACAGTAGAAGGCCTGGAAAGAATGCTCAGTGGTTGAAAGCAATGACTGTTCTTGCAGAGGACCTGGTTTCATTTTTCAGAATCCACATGGTGGCTAACAAGTATGTTTAATTCCATATCTGTAGGATCCAACATCCTCTTCTGACCTCTATGAGCACTGCATGATATGGATACACTTACGTAGAAATAGGTATAACACACACACACACACACACACACACACACACAAATAATAAGTAGATGCTTTTTAAAAGAACTTAAAGAAAGAGTAACATTAAAACAGACCCCATGAAATCACTACTTTTATGAATGAAACTACTGAAACTTTCAATTTTGTTCAACTTAATTAGGGAAAAAAGAGGCATTAGTATGAATAGTGTGCACCATTTATACTGGATGGAGAACAATTATTCCAACATATTTACAATTGCATTGTTTGTTCTTAGTGTTTCTGATGTATTACAAGTGGGTCACTAGGATGGTTGTTGGGTGTTAATCCACAATGTATCATTGTATCATAATAATTCCTAAACCAAGCCAAGGTTGCATTATTCCCACAAATACAAGGGAATGTAAGAATCATGCAGTCTCATCAATTAAACAAGAAATTTTGTCAAGTGATGAGTGATTTAGAAATGTATCCTGAGTAAATATGTGGTTTGTTGAAGAGTAGAGAAAGCAGAACTTAGCATTAACTGGATAGCACAGGAATGAAAAATGTCATTATGGCATTTGTGGAAAGAAAAGCATTTCTTACAAATGAAAGAGAGTGATTTGTGAAAAAGAGTAAAGGTTTTTTATTAAAAATCTCTTCTCTTTCTTGCATGGTACACACATTAAACTAGTGAACGTATATCTCTAACATTGGAATATAAATGAAATCATTGTTCTCAGTAAAAAATTAACTGCTGCCACCCACATATTTCTTTAATACTCGGGAACATACTTTGATAAAAGCTTTGCTGCATTGAATTTTCTTGACATCTTACTGTGAAACACAACGACCAAAGACCAGATGAATTTAAAAAAAAGAACGAGTAAAACTCCATTATGATTTCTGCAGAAATTACAAGAAATACAAAATTATTTCCTATAGGATCACATAAAAATGAAAATAAATTTATGTAAATTTGAGCAATAATTATTTTACAATAAATATTAACCTTGATTTCAAAAGTCTGTTTAGAAATGAAAAAAAATTCTTATGTGGTTGTCATAGAAACAAGAAAACTTTGTGCTTTTCCCTATTCTGTCTGCTGATATTATGATAATTGGGCAGTATCACAGAGTTTGATTTTCTACCAGTTATTAGTGTTCCTGATTATATCACTGATGATTCTGAAGATGTATCAGAAAAAAAATTGTGTAAGTCTGGAGACAGAATAAACTTAAAGGACAAACACAGTGTGTTCAGTAATGACAGAATCTAGGAAATATGAGTAGCAATTTGAGTTTTCAAGTAAAATGGACTCACAGAAGACTGAATATTTTATAAAAATCACCGCTTTCCAATAGAACATCGAAAGCTGTTTGGAAAAAAATTTACAATGAATGACCGTGTTCAACTGCGTAACTAGAAATTGCTGAAATGATATTAAATTATTTGATTCTTGAACGGCAAGGCATGTTACTAAACTTTTTTTTTTTTAAATTGAGTATTTGAACATTTTATATAATTGATTTTAATCAAATTTAGACTCACTTCCCCATCCTCACCTGTACCCAGTTGCCTCCCCCACTGGATCTTATGCATTCTGTCATAAATGTTAAGTCCTATCCAGTCAAGCCCTTGTACCGAATAGCCCCTCGGTGCAAGTTCATCCACTGGAGTGTGGTCGGCCTACCTAGAGTTACTCCATTAAAAAAGATCTACTCTCCCTCATCTACCAGTAATCATTTGCCAATAGTTCTTCAGCAATAGTTGGGGCCTGCTGCCTGCTTCCCTTATTTTATTCTATGCTGGGCTTGGCCTGGTTGAGTTGGCATGGGTCTTGTGAATGCTGCCACCATTTTTACAAGTTCACATGAGAAAGTTCCCAGCAGCCTGAGCTAAGCCTCTGTTGCCTTATGTTCATGCACCAACTCTGGCTCTTACATTCCTTTCACCTCCTCGTCTGCAATGGTCCCTAGGCTGTTGGAGTGTGACGTTTAATATAGGAGTCATAGCCAGGGACTTGCACTCTGCAATTCCTTGGTCTCTAAAATTTAGGAAGTTGTGGCATTTTGTATGCATCATAATTTGTTATATGAAGAAGTGTCATTGGTGAGAGTTGAGGGATCTATTAGAATTCTTTCTAACCCCTATTCTGCTAGTTCCATTAGCCTTAGATATAAATGTATAGTCCTCCAGCCTCTGTTAACCATGGGAGTTTCCCTCGATGATGATCATGTATTTTTAATGCCTTCCACCGACCGGATATCCCATTAAGGACTCTTCACCCCTGCATTGGCCTAGGTTGAACAGTCTGTATCGCAAGGATGGGTGGGTGGTTATATAACTCAGCTGTGAAGCGTCTGAAGGATTTCGACTGATGTTATTTGCTCCCATGTCCCATAACCTCACAAGCCATGTGGTGAGGGGCTCCTTGATTGCTTGCTTGTAAGTTTTTCCTAGTTTTAACAGTTCCTAGGTACAGTACATCTAGCTTCATTTCTTTTCTGTATCAAAAGTTGAATCTGAGGGGCAACCTTAGCCACTTTCATTTTTAGGTCGTTTTTGTTTGTTTGTTTTTCATTATTATCTGACTTTTTCCAGAGTCCTTTGACCTTATCCAAGTTAAAGTGTCCCATTTTTTTCACTCTCTAAAGTTCTGCACCATTCTGGGAAGCAGGAAACACGGAGCAGGTGAGCCAGCCTACCCTGGACCCCATAGGGTGCCTGGGAACCTCGCAAGGACCCCGTGGATCCCTCACGGAACTCTCTGGGGAGGAAGTTCTCTCTAAGAGAACTTGGGCGACATGTGTATTGAACCATTCCTGCATCTGTGAAGTAATGTTGACTTGATTATACTGTATGATCTTTTTAATTTGTGCTTGTATGCAGTTTGTGTTTTGTTCAGAATCTTTGTTCTATGTTCATTAAGTATATGGACCTATAGCTTTCATTTTTTGCTGTATCCTTAACTAGTTTTAATGATAGAGTTGTACTGACTTCATAGGAGAGGTTTGGAAGTTCTCCCTCTGTTTCTATCTTTTTGATATTTAGGAATTATTGGCTATATACATTCTTTGAATGTCTGATAGAATTCTTCTTTGAATCGATCTATACCTTGGATTTTTGAAGTCTGGACGTTTTGTATTACTGTTTTATTTTCCTTATGAGTTATGGTCTGTTAGGCGATTGAGCTCTTCTTGGTTTAACTTTGGTAATATTCATGACTTTACAAATTCATCTATTTCTTTGAGATTTTCACATTTAATGAAGTGTAGGTTTTAAAGTTATTCCTTTACAGTGTTCTAGGTTTTTGTTTGTGTGTTTGTTTTTTGGTGTCTGTTTTAGTGCTTTCTACTTTATCTCTGATTTTGTCGACCTGGGTTTGATCTTTCTTTCTTTTGGTTAACTGGAAAAAGAATCTGTCTCTCTTGTTTAACTCTTCAAAGAACCAGCTCTTAGATGCTCTGATTCTTTGTATTGTTTTTTGTTTGTTTGTTTGTTTCCATTTTATTAATTTCTGCTCTGTTATTTCTGGGTTTGTTTTTTTCTTGCCTTTCCAGAGTCTTGTGTTGAACTCTTAAGTCATTTATATGAGCTTTTTCTGAGGTTCAATGCAGTCACTTAGAGCTTTAAACGTCCCTCTTAAGTTTCAGAGAGGTTTTGTTGTGATATCAATTTCATTTAGTTTCAGGAATACTTTTATTACTTAATTTCTGTTTTGATCCATTAATCATTCAAGAGTGTATTGCTTAACCTCCAGGCCTTTGTGTACTTACTAGAACTTCATTTGATGTTGAATATAAGCTTTATTGTATTGTGGTCTGATAGAATGCATTCAATTATTTCTATTTTTGTATTTGTTGAGGTTTGTTTTGTATCTCACAATGTAGTCAATTTTAGAGAAACTTGCAATTGCTGCTGAGTAGACAGTGTATTCTTTGATGCTTAGGTGGAATAGTCTCTGTTAGGTCAATTTGATGTAAGATGTTATTTTATTCAGATGTCTCTGTGTTTATTTTTTATCCACTTGACCTGTCTATTGGAGACAGTCGGGTATTGAAGTCACCTGCCTTTACAGAGTTGGTCTTAATTTGTTTTTTATAGTCCTGTAGGACTATTTTTTTATGAAATTGGTTGCACCAGTGTTTGGTGCATATATGTTCATGTGTATAATATCTTCTCGATCAATTTTTTTATTTATCAGAATGAAGTGACCCTCTTTATCTCTTCTGATTAGTTTTAATTTGAAGTTTATTTTGTCAGATATTAAAATTGTAATACTTTCTCCCCTCTTAGACTCATTTTCTTGGAATATTTTTTGTTTCTGTATGTTCACCTTAAATTAGTGCCTATCCTTGAAGTTGAGTTTCCTGAAGCTAAGAAATGGAAACAATCTAAATGTACCTCAGCTGATGAATGGGTAATGAAAATGTAGTAGATTTACACAGTAAAATTCTTCCCCACTGTAAGAAAATATGAAATTATGAAATTTGCAGGTAGATGGATGGAACTAGAAGCTGTTATACTAAGTGAAGTAGCACAAACTAAGAAATGCAAGTGATGTGTGTTCTCCCTCATTTGTGGATTGTAGCGCCAGTCCCTTATATGTAAGTGTATATTCTAATATATAACCAAGAACCAGAAAAATGGAAGGGAAACACCAAGGTAAAGGGGAAGAAAAAGCCAAAAGAAGGAGATAGTAGGTATCAGATTTTGCCAGAGGGAAGTTTATTAAAGTGTGAGTGTTTATATGCAAGGGGAAGAGGGAGGGATATGCAAGAGACCATGGGAGTGGGAATCAGTAGAGATGGGATGGTGGGAGGAGGCTTTTATTAGTGAGTGGAGAAAATGGGGGCCCTTGAAATGGGAAGCAAGGAGGGAGATTGAATTCAGGGGAAAGAGAGGAGGGATTAATGGAACTCAAGTGGTGTAGGAAGCCATAAGGAAATCCGTTGTCTGGTGAACCCCCTGAGAAATGCACATTTGTTGAGTACTTTAGAGCAAATGAATATCTGGGGGCTCTATGACAAGGAGCACAGTGCCAGACAGGAGAGATGTCCCTTTGAGTGGTTGATCAGAGTAGTCCAGGAGACTCCCAAAATAACACAGGTTATTGCCAGAACCCTTCGTTATCTACTAGAACTCGAAGGTAAGACCGTACTGCTGAAAACAGGACATACTTTGAACACAGGACTTGGAGCAATGGAACTGGAATTGACCTGGAACCCATCTCCCTGAAGTCTAGCTCTCATAGTTCTAGAGGATACTATGCAAGATTCTAAGGGGGGAAATAAATTAATGGTCCAACCCAGAACAAAAGCCAAATAACCATAATGACTGGCACAGGAAACTACTTCTATTCATGCTGTAGTAGCACTATCATCTGGGGGGGGGGATCAACAGCTATCTAACTGGAGTTAAAGCCATCCCAATGGGAGTGAACTCATGGGTGGTAGTGTAATTATAGCCAAATATATGTGACTAGACAGGTCATAGATACTAATGGCAACCCTATGTCTCTCATATTTCTAGACAAATGAAATTTCTAACCATATGCTAAATATGGATCCTTATATTTACAGGCAAGTATACATATATCACTCATTCAAGAAACTTCTTTTTTCAACAGATGGAAAATACTGCAGAGTTCTACAGCTGGTCACACATAGAGAATATAAATCTGTCAGATGCCCAGCCCTAAGTGACATATCAACAGTGGTATATCTACACCCAAGGAATAAGAGACTGTAGAGTGTGTGTCCCTGGATAGGACTCATATATCAAAACTCATCCATGCATATCTCAGAGACCATTGTGGAAAAGGAGACAGAAAGATTATAAGAGCCAGGGTTGGTCCACAAACAGAGGGAAACAGAGGCTTTCAGGCCACAGGAAGCTTGCTCATGTGAACATGTGACAATGGTGGCATTCAGCACAAAAGCCATGCTAATTGAATCAAACAAGGACCCAGAGGGAAGTGAGAGAAATGGGCAACAGTCCAGCCCTAGTCTGGGAACTGTTGGAGACTGATTTTTACTGGGTGATCAAGAGTAGACCTTCCTTAAGATCTGTAGATGGGCTGACTAGACTCCAGTGAATGAACTTTCTCTGAAAGACATATGGCTAATAATGTTTGATTGGATAGGACTTACCATATATTGTGGAATCCATGAGTTCCGGTAGGGGGTATGTGAGGGCATGGATGGGTAAGTGGGTCTAGATTTGATTAATAAATGCTGCATAGGGGTCTGTAGAGATGGTTCAGTTGTTAAGAATTCTGGGTTTTCTTGTAGAAGTCTGGTGTTTGAATCCCAGTCCCCACATGCTAACAAGTGTCCATAACGCCAGCTCCAGGGAATCTGACATCCATGGGCATGGGCATTGCACTATATGGATGCACTTACATACAGGAAATACATACATACACATAAAATAAAAATAATAAATGAAATATTAAAAAAGAACTATTGTATCAAATGTACAAAAGCTCAATAAAAATTTAAAAAATGGTTAAGATGGTTTGTATGAAAAAAAAAGATAAAGATTGTTGCGGGTGTCCTGGGGCCCTCCGGGTGGGTGTAGAGTCAGCATGGAGTCATGATGCAGACTCCTCCGGAAGTTAGGTGAGAAGCGGGCAGTGCGAGCAGCTGCAGACTCGTTTATTGTGGATATGTGGCTCCCTTATATCCCCCCTTCCAGTGTCCCTTTGGGCCATTGATAGGTCGTGTCTGTTCCTCATTGGCTCTCTGTATCAGGCTATTTTCATGTCAGCTATCTCTATGTCTTTTGGCAGAACACAGGGTTGCCTTAGCTGGATGTTTTTGGTGAGTTTGCAGCACGCATGCACTGGTTGTTCAGGCCGCACTTCCTCCTACAAAAGATGAGAACATAGGAGGTTCTCTGAGAATAAGTGTGACAATAGGAGAGGAAGATGAAAGAGGAGGAACTCAATGGGGAGTTGCATATGACTAAAATTTATTAATGTAAGAAACTGTCAGCAATTTAAAAATGGAAAAGAGCAAAACAAAATAACAATATTTGTGGGTATTTCTATCAAGAATAAACAATGGTGACTCATAATTCCTTCCTGATAGTAACCCATAATAGTTACAGTATTTCAGAGGCCAAATGAATAATTTGATACTTTATTTCAGTTACAATGGAAGTCAACTTCTTGTGGTCATTGGATTGTGTGCGATGGCCTCATTAAAATGACAGTACTAATACTTTAATTCCTTTAGTATTACCTGCCCTTTAAATATGGATATAGGAGTATGCTAACTTCCTGTCATGATCATGGAACACCTGAGAAAACATTCTTGTAGAGAGAAAAGGCATAATACACTCACAGTTTCAGAGGTTCCAGTCCATGTTCCATGGAACTCATCGCCTTGAATTTGTTTCCAGTCAACAAATGATGGTAGATGTAAGTGAAACTGAAAAATTACTTGCATCACAATCCATGCAGTAGGGAAAAGAAAAGCATCTGGGATTATGCCATCCCTTGGGAGAACATCAAACTCATGATCACTTAAAGGGCTTCAATTCACAGCTGTCCATAGAGCCTCTCAATAGCACCACTCTGAGAACTAAGACATGATTATTTAAAACATATGAGGAAATAGCAAGGTAATGAATTAAAGTGTTCTAATTCTTTACTGAAACAACATCTTACCATATTCATGTACTTTTATGAATTTTCATATTCATTCAGCCCTTGAATGAATACACATTGATTAATTATCTCAGGCCAAGGAATATATGACATTTGAAGCTGCAGAGTTGAATAAGATAAATGGTTAAACTTAAGAAAGCTTATGAGCTAATCACTAAATAGGAGTTGTGTTGATTAATCTTCATTGTCAGTTTGACTGGACTTCAAACCACATGGGAGATACATACCCCTAGGACTGTCTGTGAGGATGTTTTCAGGGACACTAAAGAAAAAGGGGGTACACTGAATGTGGATTACCCTTCATTATTGGCTGGGGTTGTCAACTGAAAACCGAAGGTGAAAGGAGATAGACAGCTGTGCATCAACATTCAGCTTTCTGCTTTTTGCTTGGCACCATGGACCAAGCTGCTCACACTGCCAGGCCTTGTCCACCACAACTGAACATCGTTCTTTGAACTATGAGCCAAAATAAATCTTTCTTGGCTTAATTTTTTTTGTAAATTATTTAGTATCAGAAACAAGAAAAGTAGCTATTGAAGGAGTAAAGTAAACCAATATAAAGTCTTGTTGTCAAAGAAAACCTGGTAATATGGCATGATCTGTTTTAGGTTTGTGTTTATGTCTTTTTCTGTTGTAACCAATGACTTCAGTGTTAAATCTGGATATTATGTTTCTGTACTTTTAAGTATCTGATGCCAATATGTTGTTTTATTATTTTTTATGACAGTGCACAAAACCACAAATGCATAATTTAACTATTGAAAAATTTACCTCTGTGTTACCTCAAACCAGCACAAGTAAAAGAACATTGTCACTATTCCAGGATCACCATTTGTATCTCTCTAAACCTCCTTAAACAAATATTTGAAGTTACATGATACATATCTTTGGCTTTTGGCACATTTTTGATTTCTTAATTATTTACCTAAGCAATATATATTCAATATTAAGAAATAGAATAATAAAAATGCACTTATTTGTGAATATTTGTGAATAGTTTCTTTTAATCATTATAATTAAAAGTAAAATTACCAAATTATTGTGGACAACTGCTATATGTTCATCATCAATAAATTTAAGGCTTATAACAAGACCGATATGCTTCATTTGTTTTTTTTAATTTTTTTTATTTTAATTTTTTAATTTTATATGTATACATGTATTGCCTGCATGTAGGGAAGTGCACCCATGTTGTACAATGCTCGTGGAGGACAGAAGAGGCTGTTGGATCCCCTGGGGCTGAAGTTATGGGCAGTTGTTAGCTGCCATGTGGGTGCTGGGATTTGAACCCGGGTCTTCTGCAAGAATAACCAGTGTTCTTAACCACTGAGCCATCTCTCCAGCCCCACTTCATTGGTTTTGAATTTGTGCTTTGTAATTTGACAGATTGCTTTATATGGTTGCATTACATACAACATCATATTTATGAATATAAACACTAATGGCAAGGTTGAATTTAACTTACTAACATGGATACCATTTTGTAATGAGAGGACATAAACTCTCTTTACATTTTTCAAGAATATATAATCATCAATTTTAGTATCTGTGTCCAATAAACTACTGGAAATTTATTCCTTATAATATATACCCTTCACCAATATCCATCCATGTCTCCATAAAAATCTGTCTCTTCAAGTTTTTGTCTATTCATTATAATTGGTATTGATGTCCCTGTTAAGACACACAAAACCTGGGTTTATGTATTCATTTAAACTCAGAATTAACTTACTGTTTCATAAGACAATTTAATTTTCTAGGCATTTATGACTTCATTTTACAACTTTATTAAACCAATTTAATGCTTCATTAGTAGTTGATGAGTAGTTGATTGTTCTACACAAAGTCTTCAATATTTGACTTTGAGATACTTGTAAAAAGAATACTCATTAATCTGGAAAAATATAGTGTCATTGTATATTGGTTCGTTTTGGAGGTTTGTTTACATAATGAAGTTGATAGCTTGTCTGGAATAAATTTTTATCTATTATTTGTAGTTACACTAATAGCATATTCCTGTCTGATCATTTGGTTTATTTCCTTAATGAATTGTTTGCCATTTTAGTATTATTAGTAAAAGTTCTTTATGTACCATGTTAATGATTATTTTCATTGTATGCCACAAATATTTTTCTTTAAGTGTGGAGTAACTTTTTAACTTAATATTAAATTTTTAATAGCTATCCCTAATTTTAATGAAATAAGATTTGGCAATTATTTTTCTTTATAAAGTCTGTGTGAGTGAGTGTGTGTGTGTGTGTGTGTGTGTGTGTGTGTGTGTGTATGTGTACTGTTTTATGTATCTTTTTGAGTCAGGGTCTCCCTGTAGCAACAGCTGGCGTGGAACTTGCTATATAAACAAGGGCTGGCCTTGATCTCCCAGAGATCCACCTGCTTCTACCTCCTGAGTGTTAGAATTAAAGAGTGTGCCAACATGCTTGGTGATTTATTTATGTTGTTTAAATACATCTCTTCTCAAAACTATGAAAACAATCTCAGATTACCTGTTAGCATTTTATTACACCATTTGAAGTCTAGTTAGACTTAACTTTTGTTTATGGATTATGAGGAAAAAGCCATAACGCTTTTTATCATTTGTAAAATATAATTGATAGCACTATTTAATTAAAGATGAGTACCGTATAATCATAAGTGTGAGGGAAAACTGAAATCAAGTTATGATATTGCTGTGTAAGAAAACATTGGAGTTAGGACTGGTCTTTGCATTTAGCCATTTGAGTATAATTCATGGATAAGGCCATGAGACAAAGAAACTCTGAATGAGTTAAGTATCCTTCCACGCCCTTCATCGCCCTCAAAATTTCTTGTCCTTGTCTTTGACTATTTATTATTATTATTATTATTATTATTATTATTATTTACATATGTATTATGTGCACTGAGCCCATTTACTTGTGCTTGTGAGTACATGTGTTTAGGGATTCCCACTTGGGGTTAATTAGCCTCTCAGAGAGCTAGTTCCTGGAGAATATTGATTCTCTCTCCATCATTATCCATTGATTACTTGTAGCTCTTCATCTTGTGGGACTCCATTAAATTTTCGCCATCTGAATTGGCATGTCAGCTGGTTTTGTAATTATACAGATCTGGTTAGAGTACCATACTGTCAAGATTTTATGGGTACAGGTTCCCTATTAAGTCTGGAATGTATTGGTTAGTTCTATTTGTACCTCAACATAGAATAGAGTCATCTGGGAAGAGAAAGTCACAACTGAGGGATTACCTGGATCCTAATAGACTATGGCATTTCTGTATGGTATTTTTTTGATTGAGAGCTCATATAGTAGGGACCAGCTCACTGTGGTTAGCACATCCCTTGGAGGCATGTTTGAGCTGTATAAAAAAAAAAAAACCCTGGGGCTGGAGAGATGGCTCAGCATTTAAGAATGCTGACATTTCTTGTAATGGAGAAGACAAGCTGAACACTAAGCACACAAGAACTCATTTCTCTCTGCTCTTGACCGTGGACGTGATGTGACCAAATGTTTTAAGATTCTGCTGCCTGCTGATTACTGCTGGGTAAGAAAGAGCTGATCTTCTTAAAGGGAGGGACTCTAGATAGGCTGCCTAGAGGCCAATGGATCAGCTTAAACTGAGGGACTTCTGGGGACACCAACATGACACGACATGCCTTAACACCAATGGCAGAATGTATGATTTCCAGTGGGGTGGAGGTGGGGGCTATGGGAGGATGCCAGTGGGGAAGGTGGTATAAACATGATTAGAACTAATTAAGATATTCTGTGTGAAATATACAAAAATTCAGTAAAATTACAAATGAAGCTAGCTAAATATAAGCCATTGAGAGTGTGTGTCAGTAAGCAGTTTTTTTTTCCGGATCAGGAATTATGCTAAAGACTCACAGTAACACAAACAGCATGGCAGTCAAACAAACAAATAAACAAACAAAAAATCAACTCGTAGTTCACAGGAGCAGAATGGAAAATCCACACTTTTATCATCATATGATTCTCAACAAAGGTACAAAAAAACACAATGGAAAAAGGAAAGCATATTTAATCAAACTCCATAACAAGGTGCAGAAGAATGGAACTAGATACCCTTTTAGTTCTCATTCTGTACAAAAGTAAACATAAAACAGAACAAAAACCAATATAAGGACAGAAAGTTGACTAGTAGGGGCCCAGACACTTTCAGACTGCCTGAGAATGCCCGTGCTCTTTTCACAATAGCTATGAAATGGAAGCAACCTAAGTGTCCCTCAACTAAATAGTAAATAATGAAAATGTGGTACTCATACAATGGTACACATATATATAATTTCTGTGACAAACTCACTGATCAAAAACAAGTTGGGGGAAAGGGGCTTATTTCAGTTTACACTTCCAGGTCACAATCCAACACTAAGGGAAGTCAGGCAGGAACTCAAGCATGAACTGAAGTAGAAACTATGGAAAAAAGGTGCTTTCTGACACACACTCTCAATGGCTTATATTTAGCTAGCTTCATTTGTAATTCTACTGAATTCCTTGTCCAAGGAATTATGGGAATAAAAGGAAGGAAGGATTTCAAGAGAGGGGGGACCATAGGAGACAGGGAGAAGTGGGAAAAATAAAGGCATATTAACTGTGGAGAAAGGAGGGAGAGAGACAGCAAGAGAGAGAGAGAGAGAGAGAGAGAGAGAGAGAGAGAGAGAGAGAATTTAAAAATGCCTGGCTAGTGTAGACAACTAGAGGGAATCATATTAGTTCAAAAGCCAACTGAAAAATTGTGTAGTTTCTTTTTAAAAATATTTATCAATTATCTTAGGAACTTTCAGATACCTCTGCATCAGTTTTGATAGATTATGTAAGTCACTGTTAAATATATTCATTCTCCTAAGCTGTAGAATACTACCTTGTTTTCCTTCTCTGTAGTTATATTTGTAGTAGTTATCAGACATCATTGTGCCCTCTGTTCTCCTCACCATTGCAAGTTTGGATGTCGCCATTCTATTAACTTCAGTATTCCCTTCAAATTGCTATTTGGTCTCTTTCCTCTTTATGTCCTCATCATTTTTCCATCAAATAATTGTGTAAAGTCTGGTTTGGAATGATCAATTTCTCTTACAGCACAAACAATTATAAGCAAACCATCCATGGTAAATTTATGAACCAGACACAGTGTTTGATCTGTTTTCTCAGGTGAACTCCTATCTTTAGGTTTCAATGTTGTCTCTGGGCTTTATACACTAAGTTCTTTGCTGGTTCCCTTTCTTTCTTCAATATATATTTTTATTGAATTTTTGAGCTTTTCATACAACAGATCTTAATTAGTTTTAGACCCTCTCCCCTACTTACATGCCCCCATAGCCTTCCCGCCAGATATATGCATTCTCTCATATAAATTAAGGCCTATTGAGTAAAGTGGGTGTTCCCAGATATCTATACCTCAGTGTGAGTTCATCCACTTGAGTGTGGTCATTGGCTCTTGATAGAAGGTAATAGAAATTCTGTATTTTTCTGTAATCTTTAATCTTCTTTCCAGACCCAAGTACTATGTTGCTAGGGTTATTCCAACATATAGATACATCACATACTACACTTTTTTCTTAGCAAAAGTGTTTAATGAAACAATCAAGGAGCAGAAAAATTAATGGGCAATGAATATTAATTTTCTCTAAATAAGAGTAATTTGGAAAAGAGCTGCAAAATGGAATTACCCAGAGCAAAGTGAAAGGAAATCCATATGATTTGACATTCAAAGGAGATGGAGGAAGCTAAACAGCTGTGACTTTGAGTGTCCAAAACTACACTCGGTATTGAGAGGAGACGTGTCAACCAGCCAAGCATCTGAGAGATTCAGATGAGTACTGATTGCAGGATTTGAAACTTCATGTTAGGCAGGTTAATGTGGTAGAAAATTATTGTACTTTATCACACTTAAAACTAAAATTGTGGATTTTCTCTTGATTTGGCAAAGGTAATATATAATTAATATATAATTTGTAACAGCAAATTAATAATTAATTAATATACAATATGTAATTGGGCAAGGTATATAATACATAATTAAGGGTTCATCATCGGTAAGGTAGAAATGTTTGGGACTGGAGAGAGGGTTTAGTGATATGTACTGCTCTTTCAGAGGGTCTGAGTTAAGTTCCCAAAAAACCATGTTGGGCAGCTGAAAACCACCTGTACCTGCAGCACCAGGATATCGGAAACCATCTTTTGGGCTCTGCAGGTACCTCAAACTCACAGGTGCATATAATGACACAGGCGCGTGCACAAACACACACACACACACACACACACACACACACACAGTTTTTTAGAAAAACTAGCCATGTTTAAAACAACTTCAGTAGTGATTTAATTAATAAATATAAAATAAATATGAGATTTCATATCACGTGACTGTTCACCTCCTCGCCTACAGCTCATTGTTTCTAGTTTTTTGTCTCCTATCTAGTTTCGTTGACTATATTCACTGTTAAACAATTTTATTTACATAAAAATGTTTAAAGAAGGGGCTGGAGAGATGGTGCAGCGGTTAAGAGCACTGACTGCTCTTGCAAAGGACCCGGGTTTGATTCCCAGCACCTACGAGGCAGCTACGAACCGTCCTTAACTCCAGTTCCAAAGGAATCCGAAGCCCTCTTCTGACCGCCACTGCATTGCACGGTATGGGTGCACACTCAGAATACATGCAGGCAATACACTCATACACATAAAAAAAATGTTTAGCTGGTCATGGTGGCGCACGCCTTTAATCCCAGTAATTGGGAGGCAGAGGCAGGTGGATCTCTGTGAGTTCAAGGCCAACCTGGTCTCCATAGTGAATCCAAGCCAGCTGGGACTACAGGGAGACCCTGTCTCAAAAACACCAAAAAAAAAAAAAAAAAGTTTAAAGAATCTGTATGTAAGATAGAACATGTGATTGCCTTTCTGAGACTGGATCACTTAATTTAGTACAATACTTTCAGATCTAGCTATTCTGCAAATTTCATAGTTTCATTTTACTGCTGAAAGAAAACTCCTTAATGTGGGAAGGTACAAGTGAGAGAAGAGGGATGAGATGATGGGGAGGGCAAAACAAAACAAATTTTACTGAAAAAAGCTTTAATGGAACTAAATTCTCTATAAGCTAATAAAAATTAGTTAGTTAAAGATGGTTACTAAAAGAGATCAAGAACCAATCTGTGAGAAACTAATAATCAAGTAACTTTAAAGAAGATATACAAAATCATTGATCCTGACTTATTTCATTCCATTAGGGAAGCTATGGTAGATCACCAACAGTTGGTACCATGTCAGAAAGTGAGAAAACTGTTTGGAGTTCATAAGCTCTTCATGTGTGTTTGGTTGTTTTTATTCTATAAGATTGATTCCAAACCAAGATTGTTATGGGATGATCTCTCATTTAGCTTGTATTGATGTTCATTCCTCCGGGAGACTACACTACACTGTATTGGCTACTGTTAAGGTTTACAGAAAATGATATCTTGATTTTTCACTCCATCAGTTCTTAGATGCCTCAGCTTGATCAAATCATTAAAGTTTTCTGAGTTTCATTCTTTCTTTACATTTGCAAAATAGAACTGTATTTTTTTAACTTACATATTTTTATTATACATGGCTGTTACTGACAGCAAAGTTTACATAAAATATTTTATACAGATAAAAATGTCTTTGTCTAGTAAGCAATTTATATGTGTACATACACAGACACATACACTCACAGTATTTTATATCAACATAATTACACATATTTACAAGTATATGATTTAAATTATTTAACAGTTTTCCAAAATGTGACAATTATCAAAACAAATAAAAATGAAAGAAAAGGTGAGCCAAATAGTCATTACATCTAAAATGCTACAAAACGATTTTTAAAAATCTAGGGAAGTTATTTCATTGAAATACCAAAACTAAGGTTCCAATATTATATCCATATTATTTGTATTCTCTTTCTTTCTTTCTTTCTTTTCTTTTTTCTTTTTCTTTTCTTGGTTTGAGACAGGGTCTCCCTTGTAGCCCCAGCTGGCTTGGAAATATGTAGCTCAGAGATCTGCCTGCCTCTGCCTCCAGAGTGTTGGGATTAAAGGCATGTGCCACCACACCTGGCTTATTTTGACAGTATCTAATGTTTAAAAATAAATATTTTGATGAACAGGAAAGCTAATCAGACTATTGATCCCAATACACTGAGAATGCTGACCAGATGAGTAAGAAAATACAGATGACTATCTACAAAAAATGAGTCAAAATTCCTTCTAGGTCCCCATCTAAAACATGAGGAATCAAAAGTTTCTGTGCAGAATGATGTATCAAGGAAACGCCAAGGAATCCAGCAACTTATCTGCATTTTGACTTCTTAAAGAACTTCTTTAGCTGCTGGAATCTCTCTAAAACCTGATTTGGATTTTTATTCAGCTTGACAGTGAAATATGTAAATGTTTTCAGGGACAGCATTCTTTTCTGACACTCTAGTAAATTTTCCCGGTTATCATTTCTTGTCCATGAAACTACAATCTCTCCTTTCTTTCTGATAACATTGTTTGAAGAAAGGCTTGTTGGAAAAGAGGCTGGTGCTGGTGCTGAATCCTTCACCCCTGGCCTTGTCTCCAATGACGAGGGAGCTTCATTCACTGTAGGCTCCCTTTTCTTATTGGCTTTCTTATCTGAGCCTCACCATTTGTATCAGATTCCTAAGTTTCTTGTTTTTTTCACTACTGGTTAAGTCTGTTTCCTTTCTTTCTTTCTTTTTTTAAATTTAATTTTATTTTTTTGAGAAAAATGACTAAGATCAGAACAATTATTTCTCTTTTTGTGGACATCATCCAAAGTCCCAGGCAGCTCTAAACAATCCAAATTTGATGGTGGCTCTGATTTTAAAGCATCTCTTTTTGCTTCACATGAACCAAGAGACTCTGTGGTCAAATCAATACAAGTTTCCTCACCCATGCATTCTAAAGGACTGTTTGCCCTTTGCATCTTTTCTTCCTTAAGGTTATCTTCATGCACACATATTACCTGGCATTCCAAGCCTTCAATGGCTAACCCAGGATCACTACCTCCATTTTTACTCTCACTTGAAGCATCATGTGTCAAATCAGTAAAATCATCTATAGTATCAGGCTGTAAAGAATTGCCTAATATTTGAGCAGTTTGATCTAAGTTGGTTCTAGAATGCTCCAAATGATCAATATTTAAAACTGTTACTTCTATGAGTTCCCCAAAGTTTTTGTTCTCAGTGATTGGATCTTTTGTTAAGTCTTTGTATGTGTTAGGTAGGTGATCCTCAACAGAGTGTGGGATTTTTTTCCACTGAAGGAAGTTCAAGGTTTTCAGGAATTTTTGGTTCCCATACTTGATGCAATTTGAAACAATCACCAGGCACTTCATCACAATGGTCCATCTTACTTGAAGCATCTTTAAGAAATTCATATATATACATCTATCTATCTATCTATCTATCTATTATATACGGAACCCATGTTTGAATTATAGAGTTCTGTTCTTCATGAGATGGTTTTCTGTTTTCAACATTTTTCTCAGAATTATCCAAGTCCTCCACAGATTTTAAAACTGTGCTCTGACAGGAAACAGGTTCTTTCTCTGCTTCTTCATCAGCTTCCTTTCCAACTCCAGGTAAAGAGGTCAGTGACTCCTCAGCTGCCATATTGTGTTTAAGACCAGGGAAGGTAGATGCTGTTGCATGCCATATTTTCACAATGAAATGATCATTGGACTTTTCCATTATGACAGCATGCATAGGAAGATTAGGATGGTATTGAAAGCCTGGAGCAATAGATCGGCTTGTCCATGATGAACAACTCAACTTACTGCTTGAATTATCGGATTCCAGAACTAAATGAATATCTTGCTCAGATTCATCCTCTTCCTCAAGTAGATCATGTTCACTAAAATGTGTACTAATAACTTCTTTGGGGTTGAATTTGATGAAATTTTGGATGGTGTTGTACACCTTTAATCCAAGCACTTGGGAGGCAGAGGCATGTGGTTCTCTGTGAGTTCAAGGCCAGCCTGGTCTACATAGTGAGTTCCAGGACATCTGGGGCTACAGGGAGACCCTATCTCAAAAAGACAAAAAAAAAAGGAAGCTAAGATGACCATCTGACTTCAGGGGTGATAGTATTGTCAGAGAGACTGTGAGACCCTCTAAGAGTATTGAAAAAAACCAGGACTTGTTCTTTTCTGAACTCTATGCATTATCTTTACTTAAAGCCATGTTGGAAGACACTTCAAACATACAATTTTCTGAAGGTGTGGAAATGAAGGTGATTCTTTCACCAAAAGTGACTGAAACCAGGGAAAGCCTTCTGCAGCCTTTGGTTGAAGAACCTGGAATTTTAGTAAACCTTTCAGAAGACAATAATCCCAACTTTGAGCCTTCTCTTGTAGACACACCTATGGTTGAGAATAAGTCTTGTCAATTTTAGCCTTGCTTACCTAAACAGTCTCTTTTATCTTCACTACAGAAGACTGAGTTGATAGACCACACCATAGAAACTGGGGAAACAAACTCAATATATCATGACAATGATAACTCGATTTTGAGCATTGATGATAATCAGCTGAGGCCTATTCCAGAAGCTATCAGTCCTCTGAGTAGTCCAGTGAGACCTGTAGCAAAAGTTCTTAGAATGGAAAACCCATCTGCAATTCCACTGTATAATAATAGCCATAAAGATGAGTTTCTGTTAAATTCAGCTTATTCTACCTCCAAGAATCAGTCTAATCTCAATAAGGAAAATCAGAAGGCAGTCCCCAAGTTTGGCAAATGTTCAGAAGTAGATTCTTGTAAGAATTCATCTTTAGATGAATTAGAAGAAGGGGAAATTAGAAGTGACAGTGAAGAATCTATACCACAAAAACATTTTGAAAAAAGTGCCAAACCTAGAGCTTCTGAAATGCAGAAGAGTAAGGCTAATCAAGGAGACAGGAAAAATACTGTGCGTTTACATACAGACCACAGGAGAACTTCCGTGAAAACACATCAGGACAATAGCAGGTGGAATAAAAGACCAAATGAATCTGGTAGATCTTCAAAGGAGAAAGAAAAAAATAAAACAATGAACATTTCCAGCTTGGAAAAAATGCTTCCAATTATTCTTGTACCTTCTTCCATATGGGAGATTATGCATATGTTACAGATGATAGGAAACCATGTAAGGAAAAATTATATGAAATTCAAGATAAAATTTTCATTGATACAATTTCACAGAATTATCGAGTAAGCAATTTTGAGTTTTACTTCACTAATTAAATACCTTGACTTATCCAAGATCTGCAAGTCAGTGACTGCATTACAGAAGAGTCTCTGTGAAGTTATAGAATCTAACATTAAGCAATTTAAGAAGAATGGCATAGTCGATTGTTTATTTGAACAGCAACAACCAGATACGAAAAAAATAGTTGTGGAAGTTTGTAGGTGAACAATTTGATTATTTGTTTGAAAAACTTAAGAAAATCTTAGGAAAGTTCTGTGATTCTATAAACTTTGAAAATGACAATAGTGAAGGAAATCTTGAGAAAAAAATATAAAGAGAGGCCACACTATTCAAACTGTCAGAAAAGGAATGTGGAGACTAACAAAGAAATGCAGAGAGAGAAACTGCTAAAATCAGAAGACACTGTAAATTTTACTTCTTCACTGGGATGTGGAAAAGCTGAAAGAAAACTTCAATACCAAACTAACAGCAATACTAACACAGTAAAGCAGGACACTAAAAAAAAAGTTTTAACACTTGCTTTGATAATACATAAAATTCTGAATCTAAAGAGCAGTCCTTGGATATAAATTTTCCAAGCACCCCTATACCAGGAAAAAATGAAGGAAATAAAATAGAAGACATACAGACTTTACAGCTTGCAGCCTTGAAACCAGAACATAGTTTTGAAATTCTTACTGAGCAACAAGCATCTATCATCACTTTTAATTTAGTGAGTGATGCACAGATGGGTGAAATATTTAAAAGTTTGTTACCAGGTTCTGATCTTTTGGACAATAGTGTTACCTGTACTGAAAAAAACGGAGTGGGAATTAAAGGCTCCAGAGAAACAGCTGGTTGAGAGTGAATCTGTACCAGCTTGTACAACATAAGTACTGGTTTCAGACGTGACTTCTCCATGTCTTAAAGTGATTAGTGATGATAACTGGTCATTGTTATCATATGAAAAATGTCCGTCTCTGTCTTCAGAGCTTTCATTGCCAGTTCATCCTGATGTGTTAGAACTATAAATTTTACAACTTATTGTTGCGTGGATTAAATCAAACTTTAATATCGTTGTTTTGACATTACACAAGACAATATTGTCATTAGTATTGCTTAATTTAATATCTGTTATATTAAGAACTACTCTTGTTCAATATGTTTGTGGATTTTACCACTTTGCAGGGTAGTATGATTCAGTACATACACTCAAGGTTACTGTCCTGCATAGTAAGGATCTCTTCTCATTTTTTATCTTATTTAAGGTAAATGATACATTTACATCATCCATCATAATTTTAGTATTTCTGTTATATTTTGCTTTAATATTTCTTGATGTATGAGACTAGATTTTATGTGTGTGTTTATCAGGCTCATCAAAATTTATTTCTAGAGGTCTAATAGAAGAGAAAAGTGGGAACAAGAGAAGAAAATAGGGTGGAAGGAAAACAAATCATATGTCTTCCATCATACCTGGACTGGAACTCCGTGTTTCTCTGTCTCCGTCTCTCTCTCTCTCTCTCTCTCTCTCTCTCTCTCTCTCTCTCTCTCTCATTCTTTCTGTATGTGTGTGATATAAAAAAAAGAAAAACAGACTATTTACAGAGAATGGGGCAAGGTGGAGGGAGACAAGAAATGATAGCTGGGGGCATGAAGAGGAACAAGGAAATTGATAACATGTATATAACAATATCAACATGAAACTTTCCTATGACACTCAACTAAAAGGCAATAAAAATTACAACTAGAAAATGGGTAATAAAATGGATTTCAATTTTTCCTTTTGTTTTCCTGGCTCTAAAAGACACCATTGTCATGGAAATATCACATTTAATATTTCCTACAATGACCAGGACTAAAACCATACAATTATCTTCAAAGCTCTGTATTTGTTTTCTCATTGCTTTTAAAATATTAAGATGGTGGTGTCTCCTGAACCCTCTGACGTGCAGATGGTCGTTTAACATGCCCCCACTTACGTGCAGATACTGGTGTCACCTGCCCCCTCTGAAGTGCAGATGGTCATGTCACCTGCCCCTTCTGACGTGCACATGGTCGTGTCACCTGCCCAATCAGCCGTGCAGATGGTCGTGTCACCTATACCATCTGACGTGCAGAACGTCGTGTCACGGTCGTGTCACCTGCCCCCTTTGACATACAGATGGTAGTGTCTCTGCCCCATCTGACGTGCAGATGTTCGTGTCTCCTTCCCCCTGTGACGTGCACATGGTCATGTCACCTGCTGCCTCTGACATGCAGATGGTAGTGTCACCTGCCCTCTTAGTCTTGAACATGGTTGTATCACCTGCATTCTCTGTCGTGCCGATGGTAGTGTCACCTGCCCGTTCTGACGTGCAGATGGTCGTGTCACCTGCCCTCTCTGCCATAAAGATGGTCATGTCACCTGCCCCCTCTGATGTGGAGATGGTCCTGTAAACTGCCCCCTCTACCGTAAAGATGGTCTTGTCACCTGCAACCTCTGAAGTGCAGATGGTCGTGTCACCTGCCCTCTCTGACGTGCAAATGGTCGTGTCACCTGCCCCCTCTGACGTACAGATGGTCGTGTCACCTGCCCCCTTTGCCATACAGATGGTAGTGTCTCCTGCCCCATCTGACGTGCAGATGGTCGTGTCACCTGCCTCCTTTGCCATACAGATGGTAGTGTCTCTGCCCCATCTGACGTGCAGATGGTCGTGTCACCTGCCTCCTTTGCCATACAGATGGTAGTGTCTCTGCCCCATCTGACGTGCAGATGGTCGTGTCACCTGCCTCCTTTGCCATACAGATGGTAGTGTCTCTGCCCCATCTGACGTGCAGATGGTCGTGTCACCTGCCTCCTTTGCCATACAGATGGTAGTGTCTCTGCCCCATCTGACGTGCAGATGGTCGTGTCACCTGCCTCCTTTGCCATACAGATGGTAGTGTCTCCTGCCCCATCTGACGTGCAGATGGTCGTGTCACCTGCCTCCTTTGCCATACAGATGGTAGTGTCTCTGCCCCATCTGACGTGCAGATGGTCGTGTCACCTGCCCTCTTTGACGTGCACATTGTCATGTCACCTTCCCTCTCTGCCATAAAGATGGTCATGTCACCTCCCACTCATAGACAAAGGTAAATGTCTTAAGTCCATCATGGTGGGAAGTGATGGCAGCAAGAATGTGAGGCAGCTGGTCACATTTACATTCACAGTCAGAAAGCAAGAGGAGATGAAAGTTGGTAGTCAGCTGTCTTCATGGTTTGTGTTCAGACTGGGGCTGTAGGATATGGTATGCCCCACATTCAGAGTCAGTCATCCCTCCTCAGTTAAACCTTTCTAGAAAAACCTTCTTTGAAACCCCCAGAGGTGTGTCTACCTGATGATTCTAAATCCATTCAACTTGACACTGAAGAATAAACTTTCACAGGATCCAAGAATATCTAATATATGAGTAAATTCAAAAATTAGTTGATTTTGCTCTCTTTAGTCTGCAATTAGATTTTAAAAACTACTGTTGAGAACATAAGAGAAAAAAATTATCTCTAAAATAACATTTTATTACAAAAGTCTATTTGGTTATAATAGCAACTTTGTTTTATTATGTCTTTGGTTAACATGAGTTCATTGATTAAATTTTAATAACACAGTTAATTCAGTTTTCAATATTAAGTAGCATTTTCTTTTTTATTTCTTTGGATATGAAAATAATAGTTTTGTCATTCTACAAAAATTTTTATATGGGGCTAGAGAGATGGCTCAACAATTAAGCTCATTGGCTGCTCTTGCAAAAGACTGGTATTTGAATTCCAGCACCTCCAGTTAAAGGATCTCTGACACTCCCTTCTGTCCTCCATGGCCATAGCACAACATGGGTGCCCTTGCATATATGTAGGCAATGCAATCATACACATAAAATAAAAATAATGAGTATTTTTTAAAAATTCATTGTAGATAAAATAATCATATTTGATTCACTTTTTGCTTAATTATGTTTGAATAGGAAGAACCATTCTGTGTCTAACTAATGTACATTATATCTGCCACAGTCTTTGCTCAAACAGTATGTTGTGGAATTCATATTGTCAATGATATTTGTAACACTATACTTCTGGGTAAATCAAAACAAAACCTGGAACAAAAGGAAAGGATACCCCTGCAGTCATTATGTTTCTCACAGAAAAATATCCTTATATGATCAGTTTTTAACTGATCCCCAATAATCATTAAGCATTTAAACCATGAAAGTACAGAACATGCATTCTATTGAGTAATGTCCACTAGGAATGAATATATCATGTTTGTTCATATTCTGTCTGTGCAATCCACTTCCACAATTACAAATTTTAAATCTTTCTAATGAAACTGTAGCATCTTTTTTGTTATTGCCTTTCTAATATCACTTTCCCCTCATTCTTTTTACATGGAAATGGGTAACATATATCTCCAGATTAAATACAATAATGAATCTCCATATGATGCATTTGCATTGGATATCATATCAAAGATGTTTGAAATTCATTCTTTCATATCAAAGAACTATGAAATTCAAAATTATTTACTTGCCACAAGGATCTTTGGTACTGTCTGAGTTCTTAGTAGTATTTAGAATTAAAACCATGGCTTTTGGTAAAACCACAGTGTAGCTTAAATTAAGGGAAACAATTTAACAGAGCATTTAGTAGATGCTTGAGGAATACACACACATCTAAGCATTTTTACAAAACCAGCAAATGTGAATTACTCAGAAAGTTAATGTCATTTGACATCACAAAAAGAGCCAAGCACTTTGGTTACAGTAGAAATTAACACACGTCAGCAGAGATCGCAGGAGAAACTAATTTTTATGATTATTACACTGATTTAATCCTCTAAAGAGTTAAGTTAAGCCTTGATGTGATCTATAGTGCAAGAAAGAAAAGAATATATAGAAATTTTGAAATTGGAGAATGTTTTATGAGACTCATAGAGTCCCCCAAAAGCTTAAAAATTTGTTCTGGTAAAAATCAAGTGTTAAAGAAATTTATATTAAGGAATATAATTACTGAATGCAAAAAATGAAAAATGCTTTATGGCTATTGTCTCTTGATTATTATAGCATCTACTTGCTTTGAAATCTCTTTTAGCATTTGCAAGTTACAGATAACAGAAATATAGAGTACTTTTTGGTAGACGTGTAAATACATTATTTCCAGTGGCATTTATGTTGAATTAATTTAATATGCAATAATCAAAATGTCCTCAGTTTGTACACTCATATCAATATTTAATAATCATTTTATTAGATGTATTGTGTGTGTGTGTGTGTGTGTCTGTGTCTCTGTATGTGTACCTGTGCCATATTGGGTGGATGGAGGTCAGAAACAACATGGTGGGATTGAGTTCCTCCTTCTACCATGTGAGTCTTGGGGACTGAATTCCAGTTGTCAGGCTTGGTGGCAGGCATACTTACATATTGAGCCATCTTCCAGGCCCATCATTTCAATTTTTTAAAAAAATCTCATGTGTCTTTGTTCAGAACACTCTTTTGGTTCATTGAAACACCTTATTCTTTTCCTCACTAGCAATGAGGGAAATCAAATCTTTAATATGTATTTGTTTTATATCTTCATAAATTTTGTTAATAATTATTCATTAATAAAGTGGAAAATATACTACAATATATTGGAAAGGCTGATGAAAGACTATTTATATAAGGAAATCACATGAACTTGCTTTGAATGTTAAACCAGACATTCATGCTGAATTCCTGCTCTTTTTTTAACCTAGAGAATTTGACATGATACAATTTTCTGATACCATTTCCTTTCATCCACTTTGTATTCTGTACCTTATTTTAAATGAGCCTCATTTTTTTTCTTTGAATTGAACCCATTCTAGAACATAATAGTCTGCCAGTGATATAGATATGTCTAAGAACAAAATATAAGCAAACCAAAAATTTTATGAAGAGAGAATATGAATATAAAAATTTAAATTATATATATATTCTTGCAAGGTTTAATGAGAGCATACAACCATCATGCTTGGAAAGGAGCACTGAGAAAAGATCTACAAGTCCTTCTGGGTAAACTGTTGCTCCACAAGGAGACTATCAGAGTAAGAAGAGATTGAGGACAGAAAAATATACTATTGTTTAGCTAAATATTTCTAAATTTCACTTTATGCCTATAAATGATTGTGTCTCCTTTAAATATAGTATTTATAGTACTGCATCCATAATTCAATTCTTTAAACTGCTTTTGAGATAGCAATACATTTTAAAAAATATTTTATTATTTTTATTTCATATGTATGAGTGTATTGCCTGCATGTATGTGAGTGCACCCATGTCGTGCAATGCCGCAGAGGTTAGCAGAGGGCTTTGGATTCCCCTGGAACTGGAGTTAAGGACGGTTTGTAGCAGCCATATGGGTGCTGGGAATCGAACCCAGGCTCTCTGCAAGAGCAGTCTGTGCTCTTAACGCTGAGCCATTTCTCCAGCCCCCGATAGCAATACATTGATAAGGAAAAATTAAAGTGTAGTAGAATTAATTACATAATATTTTTCCTTAAATCTGCATTGCCTGTCTGAAGTAACATTCATTATTTAGTGGAAATTGAAGAAAATTTCAAAATGTTTTCTTATTCATCCTGATATGTGAATAAGAAATACAATTTGTCTCTTTCACTATTTATTGTGAGAATCTTGGGGGAAAGTATTCCCTAGCAATTTTTTAAAATGAGAATGCTTCTTAGAGGACTAGAGAAAGATGTGTTATAAGCAAGTCTTTTGATATATATAATAAGACTCAACAGAGAAATAATTCTGCTTGATGTTTGTTAGTAATACAGTTAATTAATGGCTTGCTAAATTTCTATGCAAATATAGTTGTATGGTATATATTATACACTGATATTTCCTCATGTCTCAGCTAAGAATAACAGTACAAACTGAGATGTGTATAAATCAAAGGATCTAAAGAGAAACCATGGTCTAGTAAAGTAGCAACTAAATACCATATGTGGGGACTGAAGAGATGACTCAGTATTTAAGAGTATATACTACTATGGCAGAGGAACTGGCATTTGTTCTAGCACCCATATCAGGTGGCTCACAGTCACCAGTAACCTCAGTTCCAGAGGATCCATTGCTCTCTTCTGGCCTAAATGGGCAACTCATTCATGTGCACATACCTACTCACAGCCATACACATACCAAAGTAAACGTAATTAATAATATATAGTTTATTGAATTTTTTGCATTTCGTACGAAACATCTTAATCATATTTACACCCCCTCCCTTATCTGAACCTCCCATAGCCCCCCAACCAGATTCAAATTTGTGTCCCAATATATTCCTCAGTGTGATTTCATCCACTGGAGCCTAGTCAGCTTATATCACATTACTTCCTTAAAGAACGTCAGCTCTTCCTCACCCAACAGTGATGAGTTTCCAATAGTTCTTAAACTAACATTGCGGCTTCTTACCCATTTCCACAGTTCTTCGTTGGGTTTTTGTCTATTTTGAGTTTGCTTGGACCTTGTGCATGTTGTCAGTATTGCTGTAAGTTCATAAGAGCAAGTTCACAGATCCTTGGAAAGCTCTGTTTCCTTGTGGTCAACCACCACCCCTCCCTATTACAGTGTGTCTGCCCCCTCTTCTGCAAAGATTCCTGAGCCTTGGGTGGAAAAGTTTTAATATAGGAGTCCTATCCAGGAACATGTACTCCACACTCTCTTTATCCCTACATTTTGGCCAGTTATGACATTCTGTGTAAATCACCCTCTGTGGCATGGGGAGCTGCCCTGGTAAGAGTTGAGAGATGCATTAATAGTCTCTCTACCCCTTGTTCTGCTGTGTTCCATAAGCCTTAGGTGTAGAGGTTCTATTGTAGATGAGTAATTTAAGGCAAAGCATCTCATTGACACATAATTTCTGTGTTGAACAAATTGTGGAACACTGTAATCATGTCCATATTTTGCACATATAGCTCTAGAGGATAATAAAAGTTGGAAAAAAGACCAGATTTTATGAAGGTTTGCCTTTTAATTTGTTCTAAACTTGTCTGTGTTGTATTAATAAAAGTGCTTTAAAGTATTTTCTCACCTGGTCCCATACACTGGTTGAAATCAGGTACTTACACTGAGGAATATCTCTGATGACATGTTCTAGGGAGAAAAGTAAGAAAAATCCAGGCTGTGGGATGGCTCAGATGTTAAAGCACTGATCTTGAAAGCATAAGGACCTGAGTTTGAGTCACAGAACCCATACTAATACATCCCTTAACACTCACCAGCAAACCATCATCATACAATAGAGTGCAATGCCCACAAATGACCACAACTGCCTAAGTTTTAAAGAATAAGACACTTCAGAATGCATGCCCCTAGATGGGAACCCTATGTTAAACCTCACCCATTCATGGGTTAGGAACCATTGCAGAAGAGAGGGCAGAAAGATTGTAAGGGCCAGGGTTGGTGCATGAACATAAGGAAACAGAGACTTTCAGGCCACTGGGGGGCGGGGGGGAGAGAGCTTGTTATGGTGGCATGTGCTTGTAATGCCAGCACAGAATAGGTAGAAACAGGAAAAGTCCTTAGGCTGGCTGACCAGGCAGTCCAGCCTAAATTATAAACTCTAAGGCAGAGATAAATTTTATCTCAAAGGAGGTGGATAAATTCTGAGGTATGACAAAAACATCTATCTGCTTGCGCGCACACGCACACACACACACACACACAGAGGAAAAACACAAATATGAAATAAAGGAATATGTGTAGCCTTTATAATCACTGAATAATTAATGTCCACATCCAAGAAAGAAAATGCAAAGGTTAATTAACAGTGGTCTAAGATGAGAAAGCCCTAATTAATTTCCATCTCCCAAAGAAAATTCTTGTCAATATTTGCAACAAAACTGAGGCTTTCAATTATCTTACCTTTTTTGGTTTATTCTAATTTGTATTAATTTTTGCTTGGGATGTGTGAGTACCTGTATGTGCATGTGTGTTTTGTCTGTGTGTGTATGTGTATCAACATATTCATGTGTGTGTTATTCTTGTGTACGGTAAATAGCTTAGCCAAGAGTTACATACCCTAGTATGAACAGACTTGACTCTTTTCCCTTGTACTATCCAACATTGTAAAACATTTTTCAGATATCAAATATTAGAATGATTTTTGTATGTTTAGATATATACCAATAATTTAAGATCTTGTTTTCTTTAACTTCCTAATTGAATTATCATGATTTGGTAATTTGACAAAAATGATATGAAATAAGCCTCCCCACTAAATATTAAAGGAAATGTTGTATTTGCTTATTCAGTAACTTTGATTTTGAAAATGTTGAACAAGTGCTTGTGCACTTCATTTTTATATTTTTTAGAAATATTCCATCATTTAAGCCACCTGATGTATCTGTGGTTTTAAGCAAACATTTCATTGTAATCTGACACAACTAACCAAAGCTATTTAAAATACACACATAAGAATGTGAAGTACTTATATATGACAGGTCTTGGTAGAATTAATTATGAGCCAGGTAAAACATGATAATTTGGAATAGCTTTTTCTTATGATAGATGGTTAGGTAAGAATGGTTTTTGTAGAGAAAACATAGTGTTGAGCTTCTGTGGAACTGAACCCCAACTCTTCTCCTAGTTGAAACCATGACTTGATTAATTTTGCTTAATCTTATTGTGGCTCACTATTCTTTCATTTGATTTAGTTCTGATAGGTTTTTCCTCCTTATTATCCCCAGTATGATAGATCTTGTAAAATAATTAGCATGAAACAATACTATAAAATTAAATCTGTATTATCATGAATTCATAAGAATGCTTTTTTAAAAAATCTGTGGATAGAGTTATTCCAAAACTAATGTAGTGGAGAGTAAATGAGAACTCAGTGTTCAGTGGGGAGTATTATTGTGTGAAATCACTATTTTATCTCTTTGTAATATTGCTTCTCTTTCTTAAATAATAAATCTGCCAATTAAAACTACTGTATAATTATACTCAAAATAGAATAAACTTTGCATTTCTAATTTCATCCTCACAAACAACCACCGATATTGAGATCACCATTAAAAACAGAATATTCTCAAGAAGCTTCTGTTTGCAACAGATGGAAGCTACTGCAGAGTTCCACATCTGGTCAGGCACAGATAACATACTTATGGGAGATGTCTAGTACTAGGTGATACATCTGCAGTTGAATCTCTACAACTAAGGTGCATGGAGTATAGTGGAATAAGGGGGAGAGAGAGAGTGAGACTTCTATGTACATCAGAGTGCAAAGCACACAGAAGGACACAACTGGACAAGTTTTGGAGAATAAGAAATTGTAGAGTGTAGCATGGGACTCCTATATGGAGCCTTATCTATCCACAGCTCAGGAACCATTGCAGACGAGGAGACAGATTGTGAAAGCCAGGGCTGGTTCATGAACACAGGGAGCTGGAGGCTTTTATGTCACTGGATGCTTGCTCAGGTGAGCCTGTAGCAGTGGTGGTGTCTAGCCCAGGACCCATGTCAGCTGAATTACACAAGGGCCCAAAAGGGAGAAGAGAAATAAGTGGTGGGCCAGCACTAGATTGAGAACTATTTGAGACTGATTGCTGTTGGGTAAGAGAGAGTATGACTTACGTAAGCCCACTGAATGGTCTGGCTAGACTCCAGTGGACACATTTACACTGAAGGACATTTCAGTACAAATACCTGAAATGTCTAGGACTCGTTATGTATAGCATAGTGCATAGGATTCAGTGGGGGGATGGGAGGAGACATGGATGGGGGAGGTAGTTTGGATTTGAGTGAGAAATGTATGAAATTTAAAAAGCTAAATAAAAAATTTACTTAAAAACAAAACAGAAGCAATTGTAAACAGAAATATGCTTAAGGGATAGATATATCCTATACTTGGATGAACTGTGTGCTATATCCCTTCTCTATAAAGAAATATTTCAATAAAAATCTCCATGAAATTCTTGACAGAGGATAGCATCTTCCACTTTGGGAGAAACATACATAACCTATGAAAATAGATCTATAAAAATATAAAAAAAAACGTAAAGGGAATTTGGTCTTCAGGAACTAAGGTAATTTAGAATGTATGAGCTGCATTGCTAGACAGGAATAAACCATTTTATGGAACAGATAAAAGAACCAGGAATGATAATCTAGGATATATTGCCATATCAGCAGAAAAGAAATTGAAAATTGTGGGTAATAGACTAAATGCAATACAGAGCTGATTATTTAGATATTCAGAAACTTAATTTAGGGCTGAGCTGGGTAAAGTGCTTGCTGATCAAGTCTGTGGTCCTGAGTGTGCATACCCAAGACCCTTTTAAAAAGCTAGTTCTGGTACCAAATGTATAACCTCAATGCTGGGTGATAGAGGTAGAAGAATCCCTGAGCCTTGCTGGTTAGTGAGGTTACTGAAATAGCAAGTGCCAGATTCAGTAAAAGACCTTGTCTCAAAAAGTGAGATGGACCTGGTTGTGATGGGTCACACATTCAAGCACTCAGGATGAAGAAAAAAGTGGATCTTTGTTGGATCTAGGCCAGCCTAGTCTACATAGCTGGTTCAAGACCTGCTGTGGCTACAGAAAGACCCTGTCTTGAAAAGAAAAAAGTTAATTAATTAATTTTAAAAAGTAAGGTGGAGGGGCTGGAAAGATGGCTGAGTGGTAAAGAGCACTGGCTGCTTTTGCAGAGGACCTGGTTTCAATTCCCAGCACTTACATGGTGGCTACGAACCGTCCTTAACTCCAGTTCCAGGGGAATCTGAAGCCCTCTTCTGACCTCCATGGCATTTCACTACACAGGTGCATTCACATACATGCAGGCAATACACTCATACATGTAAAATAAAAATAATAAAATAAAATAATTTTTTTAAAAAGGTGGAAAGCAATAGAGAAAGAAAGCTGATGTCAATCTGGCCTCTAGAAACATCCACAGAGGTGAGTATAACTGTAAACTCAAATGTGCACATATGCATTATATTAGTTACTTCTTTGTTGCTCTGATAGAAACACTGTGCAAAGCAACTTATAGAAGGAAGAGTCTATTTGAGCTTATAGGTACAAAGCAGCAAGAGTACATCATGGCAGGGAGGCAGAAGTGACTGGAGGAGGAGTGAAAGTTAAACTCTCATATCTTCAAGAAGGCAAAGGAAAAAAAGAGGCCAACTCTAGGTCATGCAAGGCTTAAGAATTCTCTAAGCCTGCCCCCTGTAATGTCCTTCCTCCAGCATAGCCACATCATCTAATATCTTCCAAAACAGCTCCACCAACTGGGGACAAAATGTTAAATACTTGGAGCCTATGGGCAACATTCTCATTCAAGCCATCACATTCCACTCCCTGGCTCCCATAGGCTCATGACCATATAAAGTGCAAAATGCATTTTTTCTATCCTTAAAGTCCCCATATTCTTTCCTAGTCTCAATACTATTTAAAAGTCCACAGTCTAAAGTCTCTTCTGAGACTCAGGGTAATCTCTTAACTATAAGCTCCTATAAAATCAAAAGACAAATTACATACCCCCAAGATACAGTGGAACTGAATACACATTACCATTCGAAAGGTGTTAAAGGCATAATGAGGATATGCCAGACCAAAACAAGACTGAAAACCAACAGGGCAAAAACCAAATCCAGCAGCTCCAAGTAAGACTTCTGGGACTTTATTTCTAAAGGACTTAGATGACTCAGCCTCTCCAGTTTTGCTGTGTGCAAACATACATCTCTCTCTCTTGGGCTGGTACCACACCCTGTATGTAGGTCTTCTTGGCAGATGCCACACAGAGCTGGCATCATGAACATCTTCTTGGGTGTCTCCGTTGCCAACCAGGCTTCACCTTCACAGCTGCATGCAATAGGATATCAGGGTCATCTTTATGTAGGGGCATACCTGCTGCACCCTGCCTGAACTCAGCAGCTCTCTGAAACTGGAGAAGAATGGATGATCCCTTCAGTCCTACATTTTTCATGCCTCTAAACCAGGACCACGTGAACAACACTGCCAAGTTGGCTGCAAGTTTGGGATGGACACCATCCTGCTTTATCCATTTTAGAAGCTTTTCTCTTCAGTGGTCCCTGCAGTATTTTCCTTTCTCATATTGGAGGCTTAGCTGGGTGTGGTCTTGCCCTGCAGGCACTATCTCCATTGTTTAAGTGCAAATCCTAAACCTCTTCTGAATTACTTTAATCTCCTTAAAGGGATTCTCCCCAGCACACACTGTTGCTCAAACATGAACTTTCATCTTACTAGTGCTCCTTTTTAATCCAAACTGTACATCCTGTATTTTTTGTCCTATTTACTCTTTTACTATATAACTGCATAATATTCATCATTAATAGCCATACAACCACTTCCATGTTAAACTGTCTTGAAATTTCTTCTGCCAGAGAAATTACTCCAGAGCTTTTCAACTTAGCCTCAGACAAACTTTATGGTCATGGGCAGACTCCAGCCAGACTCTTTGCCAAAATATCCAAATTGCTGCTTAAGTCCTTATATCTCTCTGGAGCTACATTGTTCTCAGCACTGCTTTCTTTCAGGCACCTACTAGAATGGCTTATTACGCTCTGCTTATAGCACTCAACCACTTTCCTAACCCAAATTTCCAAAGTCTTCCACATTCTTCCAAAACCACACATGGTCAGGTTCTTCACAGCCAAAAGCCCACTCCCTGGTACTAATTACCATCTGGCAAGGTTTAAGAACTCTCTAAGCCCACCCCCTGTAAAATGCTTCCTCCAGCATAGCCACACTTTCTAAGACTTCCCAAAACAGAGCCACCAACTGAAGACAAAATGTCAAAATAATTGGTGTCTATGGGGAACATTCTCATTCAAACAATTACATGCATAAACAACACAATGATAATAATAAAAATAATAATTTTCAAAACACAGATTCAGTTCCCAGAACCCTCATGGCAGCTGAGAACTGTCCATAACTCCAGTTCCAAGGAATTCAACAACCGCTTCTAACCTCCACACGTGCTGAACATACATACATGAAGGCAAAACACTCATACACATCCAATAACAATAAAAAAAATAAAAATTCCCTTAAAATTATAAAATTAAAATATAGAAGTAAATATAAGATCACTGAAATTCTAGAAAAAATAAACAAAAACATAAAATTTATAAAATATAAAAAATACCTTACATGAGAAGAAAAAAAGAAGAAAAAAAATTGAATAACCATTGGGTGTGGTGCATGTCTTTAATCCCAGTACTCTGGAAGTGAAGTCAGGCAGCTCTATGAGACTGAGGACAGAGTGATCTATATAGTAAATTCTAGACCATCTCTGGATTCAGGGAGACCCTGTTTCAAAAAAAAAAAAAGGAAACAATTAAAAATTAGATGAGGGACCTGGAGAGATTGCTCAGTGGTTAAGAGCATAGGGAGGTCTTTTAGAGGACCCAGTTTTAATTTCAATGCCCACATGGAGGCTAAAAGTCCTTTGTAGTTCCACTTACAGGGGATCCAAAGCTCTCTCGCAGATCTCTGGGGGTACTGCCTAAGACTTACATACAGGAAGGCAATGTACTCATACACATAAAATAAAAATAGTAAATTATATGTATATAATAAAAATTAGATGAAACAGTAGGCAATAACTCTCATCAGTAATGGAAATTTTGTTTTTCTCCAAACATAAGACACACATTTTAAAATTAAAATTTTAAGGATTTAATTTTTAAGAAACATGGATGTACAGTAGGGTGAGTCCAGTCAACATATGCCAATGAGTTGGATAACTGGATAATACGGTAGATTCATTTTTAGTTTTATGAGTTCTCCATCTTGATTCTGTAGTGGTTACACAAGTTTCCCTTTTCACGAGCAGTAAATGAGAATTCCCCTTTCTCTACCTCCTTGCCAGCATTTGTTGTTTCTTGTCAATTTGATCTTAGCCAGCTTAACTGGGGAAAGAGAAAATCTTAAAGTTATTTTGATATGTATATGTCTACTAACTATGTTGAGCACTTTTGAAGGTGTTTCTTAGCCTATTTTCTTTGTTTGAGAACACTCTGTTCAGGTCCTTAGTCTGTCTTTTAAAGGGTCATTTCTTTTCTGGTTTCAATTTTTTTTAGTTATTTGTATATTCTGGATATTAATACACTGTTGGATGTCTATCAGGTGAACACTTTCTCCCATTCAGTGGGTTTCCTCGTCATTTCCTTGTTTTGTTTTGTTTTGTTTTCTGTACGAAGGATTTTTAATGCAACAAAGCTCAACTTATTTATTGTTGATCTTAATTTCTGAGCAACTGATGTCTGATTAGAAAGTCCTTTTTTATATCTATAACTTGTTGGGTACTGCCTAGGTTTTCTTCTAGAAGTTTCAGGTTTCATATCGAGGTCTTTGATCCATTTGGAGTTGACCGCTGTGCAGTGTGAAAGATAAGGGTCCAACTTCATCCTTCTACAGCTGGGAATTCAGTTTTGCCAGCAGCATTTGTTGAAGATGATGACTTTCCTCCATTGTATGTTCTTGGTACCCTTGCCAAATATCAGGTGACTAAAATTGCATGCATTAGTGTTTGGGTCTTCTATTTTTTTCTGTTGATCTACATGTCTGTTTTTGTGCCAGTACCATGCTGTTTTTATGGCTATAGCTCTCTATTATAGTTTAAGATCTGGTATGGTGATCCCCCTAGTATTGCTCTTTTTGCCCAAGACTGCTTTGCCTGTCTTGGGTCTTTTGTGATTTCATATAGATTTGGGGGATTTTTTTTTCCAGTTGTGTGAAGAATGTCATGGGGATTTTAAATGGCATTGCATTGAAGCCATACATTGGTTTTGGTAAGATCAACATTTTCATGAAATTAACTGTACAAATCCTGATGTCTTCCTCTTTCAATTTCTTTGAAAATTTAAACTTTCTTTGCAGAGATATTTAATGTCTTTCGTGAGAATTATTCCTTGATATTTTATTTTTTAATGTTATTTTGAATGGGAGGGCTTCCATATTCTCTTTTGCCAACTGCTTGTTATTGGTAAGGTAATTGATTTTTTAAGTTGATTTTGCAACATGCCACTTTACTGAAATTATTAGTCATTTCTAGCAGTTTGTGTTGGAATTTTGGGGATCTCATATTATCTTATCATCTTCAAATAGTGATAACAGACTTCTTTTCCAATTAGTAGTTTTTAAATTTCTTTCTCTTGTTTTATTGCTTTAGCAAGAGTTTCAACCACTACATTGAAATAAAGCTTCTACTAACTCTACTCCATTTCAATATACTGGTTGAAACTCTTGCTAGGACTTTTAGCATGAAAGCATATTGGATTTTCTCAAAGACCTTTGTTGTGTCTATTGAAATCACCATGTGATTTGTCTTAAGTACATTTATATATTTTATTAATTTTTTTGACTTATGCATATTAAAGCATCCTTGCATCTCTAGAATGAAGCTGACTTGATCATGGTGGATGATCTTTTTGATGTGTATCAGTATGTGGTTTGTGAGTATTTTGTTCAGAATCTTTGTGTTTATTAAGGAAATGGACCTAGGGCCTGGAGTGATAGCACAGCAGTTAAGAACACTGACTGTTTTTGCAGAAGACCCCAGTTCAAATTCCAGCACCCACATGGCAGCTAACAACTGTCCATAACTCCAGTTCCAGGGGATGCAACAGCCTCTTCAGTCCTCCATGGGCATTGCACAACACGGGTGTACTACCTACATGCAGGCCATACACGCATATATATATAAAATAAAAATAATAAATATTTTTTTAAATGATATGGGCCTATAGTTTTCTTTTTTGTGTGTGTCTTTACCTGCCTTTGGTATTAGTGTGATAGTGGCTTCATAAAAAGCTTGGGAAAGCTCCTTCTGTTTCTATATTTTTGAAAAATTTAAGAAACATTTGTTCTAGATCTTCTTTGAGTGTCTGATAAAATTCTGCTGTGAATCCATCTGATCCTGGGCACTTGGGGTTGGGAGCTTTTCTAATGCTGTTTTACTTTTCTTATTTGTTTTATATCTGTTTAAGCTGTTGATTTTTTGTCTTAACTATGCTGGTTTCCACAAATTAGAAATTCATCTCTTTTTTTTCTTTTAGTTTTTCAAATTTAATAGAGTATAGGTTTTATGATGTTTTGGATTTTTTTGATGTCTGTAGTGAAGTTTCCCTTTTTCAACTCTGATTTGGTTAATTTGGATTTGCTCTTTTTTTTTTTTTTTTTTTTTGATTAACTGGGTTGTTTCTTTTTATTTTGTTTAACTTTGCTTCATTGATTCTTTGAATTATTTTCTTTGATCCTATTTCATTAATTATAATGAAGCGACCCCCTATATCACTTTTGTTGAGTTTTAATTTGAAGTCTATATTGTCAGAAATTAGAATTGCAACACTTTTTGCTTCTTAGTGCCATTTTCTTAGAATACATTTCTCCATTCGCAGGAAGTGACTTTACTGAAGGTGAGATGAGTTTTTTGAAGACAACAAAATGATGTTTTTTTGTTTGTTTGTTTAATTTCTTAATACATTCCACTTACCCATGTCTTTTGACTAGGTAGTTCAGGTCATTGATATTTAGAGGAATGATTGAAACATGCATTTTGGTTACTGTCATTTTAATTTGTTTTTGTTCTTGGTCCAATTTTGTTTTTTTCTGAAATTTTACCTTCCTTTGTAGGGTTGGTTTTGTGGATATGAATTCTTTCAGCCTATTTGTGTCAATGAAGTTTTTCCATTCTGTTTTGACTATGATAGATATTTTTTCTGGGTAAAGTATTCTGGTTGGCATTTCTGGTCACATAGAACTCAGAATATATTGGTCCCAGATCTTCTGGTTTATTGAAAGCTATCTGTAATTCTGATGGATTTTCCTTTTTATGTAACTTGCTGGGGTTTTTTTGTTGTTGTTGTTGTTATTGTTTGTTTGTTTTGCCTAGCATCTTTTGGTACCCTTTCTTTGTTCTTTACATTTAGTGGGAGTTTCTGTTCTGGCCCTGTCTAATAGGAATTCAGTCTGCTTCCAATGTCTCTATAGGCATGTCTTTCCTTAATATAAGGAAGTTGTCTTCTTTAATCTTGTTGAAGATCTGGTCAATTCCATTGACCTGAGCTTCTTCTCCTTCTTGAATGACAATGATACACAGATTTGATTTTTTCATAGTGTCCCACATTTCCTGTGTAATTCATTCCTTTGTGTTTTTAAATTTATTATAGTCTTTCTTTTAGGAGTTCAGGTCTTCAAATAGTTGTCCAGTCTCAATATTCCATTTCATTCATTCTGGTGATGAGACTTTCTCTTGTTTTTCCAAAACTGATTTATTGAGTTTTCAATTCCATGTTCATTTTTGTTTGGGGTTCCATCAATATTTCTCTCTCTTTTGTCAAGTTACTTTTCAGGATTTGAATTGTTTTTGGTATTTCATTCATTAATATATTTATGTTTTCTTTAGCTTCTGTCACAAGTGTATGTCTATCCTTCTTTAATTCTTGGTGGTGTTTTTGTGTGTTCTTCAAGTTATTTTATCATGATTATGATTTTTATTTTAAATACTTGTTGTTGGGTTCCTCAGGGTGATTCTCATTGTAGTACACTTCTGTAGGACTGGTGGATTTTGTTGATGTTTGTTTCAAGTTCTCACCAGGTAGTATGCATAGTAGTAGGTAGGTCTGTTGTAAGCACATCAGGAGGGGAGCAAGGGAACACAAGGGTTGTACAGCCTGTGGAAGGTCTAAGAAACGAAGCTAGAGAATTGACCTAGTCTGGGTTCAAGTGGTCAGAAGGTGTTGAGCAGGTCTGTACTAAAAATTTAGTCCATATGTCCGGGGAAGAAAGAGAAGGAACGGGCCTGTCCCCAAGTCAAGAAGGGGAACCTAGTGGAAAGAGAGTACAGCTTCTCAGGTGTGGCTAGAGACAAGCTGCGGGAGGTGACAGCCATTATGCTGTCTAACGAAACTATGATCAAGGATTAAGCTAGTAAACATTAGAAAGCTAGTCCCGAGATCTGAAGAGATGGAGCAGACCTAGGACCAAGGTTTGAAGGCAGAAAGAATGAAAAGTGAGTGGAGTTGCTCCGGCTGCATTGAATCAAGATTCAGTAGCTGTGCTACACATTCTTATCCTTGAGCTATTGTTATCTCTCCAGAACCAAAGTTAATTTTTAGTGTTGTAAAAATACTTAATAAGATTTAATCTCTTTTTTTTTTACTTTAAAAAATAATTTATTGAGAATTTCATACATGCATATAAGATGTTTTGATCAAACCCATGCTCACTCCCTCCCTTTCAACTCCTCACATGTCTCCCCATCACTTTTTTTTTTCTGATAATTTTATGTACTCTTTCATCTTTCATTTTTTTATGGGGCTTTTGGCCACTCTAACAGTCCTCCTTCTGAAGAGGTAAGCCTAAAATCTTTTAAGGATTAGATAAAAGCACCAAAATATTTTCGACATTTTTGGCCTTTGGAATGGAGAAGGTTGTTAAGAGGCCCAAGGACATCATGAGTTTTAGCCAAGAAACTGGCTACTTTTCTTTGGAGTCTTATTACCTTAACTGCATAGCAAATTCGTGACTCATTCTTATCACACCACCATCTGAAGAGGTTACCCAAATTGCCAATAGGGAATCAGAATGCAGACCTCTCTGGCTTCTTCCATGCTGAACAGGGACTCAGGGCAATGCTATTGGACTATCCCTTCAGTGGGTCTATCTAAAAGACTCCAAAATTGAATAACTCTTGTCTCAAGGGGGAAAAGAAAGTCTTTGAATCCTGAATAGGAGATGTGAAGGAGAAGTAAAGGCAAGAGTAATTAGCATTACAAGTTCTAGACAGTGAGCTAGAAAAAAGTGAGAACAGGGCAATTTTCAAATGTTCATATGAGTGTCCATTGGAGTTTCTTAACAAAGGCTTCCAAAAGCATCTCTCTGTTGGGTTCCTCCTCATTTTTATTTTGTCTTCCAAGGCTGGACTCTAGAGTGATGGATTCAGGATTTGCTTTCAAGAACTTTGATAGCAGTTGGAGTGGTTAGAATCAGTGTCAGTTCCCTCTCAAAGGCTTCTAGATAGGGGGAGAAAACAAATTTATCCATCATTTTAGAACAATAACTGGCTGTCTCCCTTAGCTACAGGTTGGCACTATAGTACTGGAGACCAACATTTGAAGTCTTATATCTGAGCAGCACTTTCTGGTTAGGAACAAAATAATTAATTAGAAAGAATTGTCTAAATAATTTTTGATATAGACTTAAGCCTAATGTCTGGGAAGTGTAATCCCTTGAATTCATAAAGAACTATACTGATGATGTTACTCATTGGTTATACTTTCCTTTTGGGTGTTTAAGACCATCAAGTTGGCCCAAATAAATCAATTTATTTTTACATTTAAGGTTATTTTAGGATCTGTCCCTCAGAGATAACAGGGGCTTGGGAGGAGCTCCTAGCTCATTTCTTTTGCCAGTTCCATCTATGTGAAGATAAGTCAAAGATCCTGCTCGACCGACCATATCTGGCTTCACTTAGAAGCATGAATGAGATGTTTCCTCTGAGTTGAGCCTCCTCTTTGTAGACTGGACACTGGTTTAAGTGCATCTCATGGAGTCTCCATGTCTTTCCTTAACAAGAGGACAGGTGACTGACTACAGTTACAGGACATTTTCAGAGATGTTCCATACTCCCCTGGAACTTAGTCAACATTGGAGGGCAAGGGACAAAACCTGTCCTTTATATCCCTCTGACCATATTAGTATAGGCCTCAAACAGTGGCTGTTAAACATACAATAAGTTTAGCTCCACCAGTCTGGTTCTTTTAATTATCATGTGCTATATAGATAAGGCTTGGGTTAAAAAAAATATTCTCAGATAAACTTTGATTAGATATATATTTTGTTCTTTAGACTAGTTCACTAAACTATGACCATAGCTATTTTAAGATTATGTTTATATTATTTATGTCTCAGCCTTTATATATCAAAGCAAACCTAAACAGACCTTCATCACTTACTTAAGCTTTCTAATTTTTTCTCTTTTCAAAAATATCTCCGTTTCCATATCATTTTAACACCTTTTACATTCTCATTTTCTTTAAAAAAAATAATTATGAGACAAAATAGCATTAACAAATAAATTTTCCATCTGTTATGAGACTTCTTTTCCTAGGGATGCTAAGCAATTGTTATTCCCTTTAAGGTTCTAGTGTCGAGCCAATGTTTGATTAGAGTTTTACTGAGGAACCAATGAATTTATTGAGCTTATTTACTGATAACAGAGGAGTTGCACAGGTGTATGTATGACCTGAGAGTATGCACCCTGGAAAGCTGTTACCCAGTATGGGTCATGCCTTCTCTTTCTAGCCTTCCCCAGATTGTATACTTTAGCCCTCCTCAAATCCAGGAGGCCATGTGTGATTAAGGCCAAATTACATTCAGTTGGCTGGGAAGAGTGGCTGGATAATGTGGTGAGGTGGAATGACCCTGCCTGGCCCTCCTTTAATGAATGAGCACAACTGTCAACAAGCCCAATTGTGATGATGTTTAGAGGTCAGGCTCAATTGAAGCCATGATGATGGTAGTTATTTCAGGCAGAAGGGACTGCTGCATCTTCTTATTAAAAGGACCTTGAATTTAAAAGAATTTGGTGCTAGGATCCACATATGAGGGAGAACATAACTCATTTGTTTTTCTGAGTCTGTGTTAATTCACTTAGTATAACAGTTTCTAGATCCATTCATTTACCTGCAAATTTCATTATTTCATCTTTCATTACTGCTGAATAGAACTCTATTGTGTAAATATACCACATTTTTTAACCACTCATCAGTTGAGGGACACTTAGTTTGCTTCCATCTCTTAGCTATTGTGAAAAGAGCAGCAACAAACATGGTTCTACAAGTGTCTCTACAATAGGATCAGTCCTTTAGGTATAAGCCAAGGAGTGGTATAACCCAGACATATGGTAGGTTCATTGGTTTTTTAAGAGTTCTCCACATTGTTTTCCATAGAGTTTGCATGAGTTTGCAATCTCATGAGCAGTGAATGAGCTTTCCCCTTTGTTTACATCCTCACCAGCTTTTAGTATCATTTGTTCTTTTCATCCTAGCCAGTCTGATTGGGATAAGGTGATACCTTAGGGTGGTTTTAATTTACTTTTCCCTAATTACTAACAATGTTGAACACTTTTTGAGATGTTTCTTAACCATCTTTATTTCTTCATTTGAGAACTCTCTGTTTAGATCTTTAACCCACCTTTTAATTGGGTAATTTGGTTTCTCAATTGTTTTTTCAGTTCTTTCTATATTCTGGATGTTAAACCCCTGTCAGATGTGTCACTGGTGAAGGTTTTTCCCATTCTTTTTGTTTTCCCTTCACTTTTTTATTCTTTCTTTTGCTGTACAGAAGCTTTTTAGTTTAATGGGACAGAAGTTGCTGTCTGATTTAGAAAATCCTTTCCTCCACCTATACACTGTAAGTAACTGTCAATATTTTCTTCTAATAGCATCAGGGTTTCAAGTTTCACACTGAGGTCTAGTTCATTTAAGTTGACTTTTGTCCAAGGTGAAAGATAAGGATCTAGTCTCACTCTTCTGAAGGTGGAGATCCATTTTTGCTAGCACTATTTATTGAAGATGCTGTTTTTCCTCCATTGTGTGTTCTTGGCATCTTTGTCAAATACCAAGAGGCTGAAAACGTGTGTACTCAGGTTTAGATCTTCAATAATGCTCCACTGAGCTATGCGTCTATATTTGCACAGTACCATGCTGTTTTTAAGACTATAGCTCTGTAGTATACTTTGAGATCTGGTAATCCCCAAAGCATTGCTCTTTGTGCTCAGGGTTGTTTTGGCTATCTGGGGTTCTTTGTGCTTTCATATGAATTTAAGGATTTATTTTTCTAGTTTTGTGAAGAATGTCATGGAGATTTTGATTGGGATTGCATTGAATCTTTATATTGCTTTTTGTAGAATAGTCATTTTTACAATATTAGTTCTTCCAATCCATGAGCATGGGAGGTCCTTCCATCTCCTAGTGTCTTCCTCAATTTCTCTCTTTAAAGATTTAAATTTTTCATTATAGAGAACGTTGATGTTTTTGTTCCCTGTATTCTTTCTCCAGTTGCTTGTTATTGGTATATAGAATGGCTACTGATTTTTGTAGATTGATTTTTATAACCTGCCACTATACTGAAAGTGTTGATCAGTTCTAGGACTTTTCTGGTGGAATTTTTGGAATCTCTTTTGTATAGTATCAGATCATCTGCAAAAGGGGATAGTTTGACCTCTTCTTTTCCAATTAGTAGTAGTTTAATTTCCTTCTCCCTTCTTATTACTCTAGCAAGAATTTTAAGCACTATGTTGAAATGGAGTGGAGATAGTGGACATCCTTTTCTGGTTCTCGATTTTCATGGGAATGCTTCCAGTTTTCCTCCATTTAAAATGATGTTGGCTGTGGGTTTCCTGTAAATATCTTTAATTATGTTGAGGTATGTTCCCTCCAGTCCAATTCCCTCTAGGACTTTGAATATAAATTCATGCTGAATTTTGTCAAAGCCTTTTCTGCATCTATTGAGATGACAATGTGTTTTTGTCTTTGAGTCTATTTATATGATTAATGACATTTATTGACTTGCAGGTATAGAACCATCCTTACATCTCTGGGATAAAGCCTACTTGACCATGGTGAATGATCTTTTTGTTATGTGTCTGCATGCAGTTTACAAATATTTTGTTGAGAATTTTTGCATCTGTGTTCATTAAGGATATGGGCCTATAGTTTTCTGTTTTTGTAATGTCTTTATCCAATTTTGGTGTTAGAGTGATGCTGGGTTCATAGAAGGAATTTGGGAGCTCTCCCTCTGTTTCTATCTTTTTGAATAATTCAAGTAGTATTGATTGGAGGTCTTTTTTAAATGTCTTGTAGAATTCTGCTATAAATCCATCTGGGCTTGGGCTTTTTTTAGTTGGGAGGCTTTCTATTACTGTTTCAATTTCCATATATGTTATGCGTCTGTTTTAACTGTTGATCTCTTCTTGCTTTTTTTCAAATTTGGTAGCATATAGGTTTTTAAAATATTCTCTTATAATGTTCTGGATCTTTTTGGTGTCTGCTGTGATGTTTCCACTTTCATCTCTGATTGTGTTTATTTGGATTTGCTCTTTCTTTCTTTTGGTTAACTGGGCTAAGGGTCTGTCTGTCTTGTATAGCCTTTCAAAGAACCAGCTCTTAGATTCATTGATTCTCTGTATTGCTTTCTTTGTTTGTATTTCATTAATTTCTGCTCTGATTTTTGTTATTTCTTCTCTTTTGCTGGGTTTGGGTTTTATTTGTTCTTGTTTTTCCAAGTTGCAGTGTTAGGTCACTTATTTGGGCTCTTGCTAATTTTTTGATGTATGCCCTTAGAACTATAACTTCCATCTTAGGACTGCTTTTGAAGTGTCCAGGAGGTTTTGTTGTGTTGCATTGTCCTTTTCGTTGAATTCCAGGCATTCTCTTATTTCTTTCTTAATTTCTCCTTTGACCCACTACTTGTTTAGCAGTGTGTTGTTCAATCACCATGAGTTCATGTACTGACTAGGGGTTTCTCCAGTGTTGATTCTAGCATTATTGCATTGAGGTCTGATAGAATGCATGAAATTATTTCATTTTTTTTGTATATGTTGAGGTTTGTTTTGTGGCCCAATATGTGATCAAATTTTGAAAAAGTTCCATGTGGTGCTGAGGAGAAAGTGTATTCTTTGGTGCTTGTGTGGAATGTTCAAAAGATGTCTGTTAGGTCCATTTGATGTATGGTATCTTTTAATTCAGATGTCTCTCTGTTTATTCATTGTCCAGTTGACCTGTCTAACAGAAACAGTGGGGTATTGAAGTTTCCTACTATAACTGAGTTGGGGTTAATCTGTATCATAAAGTCCCATAGTGTTGTTTTTTATGAATTTGGGTGCACCAGAGTTTGGTGCATATATGTTAAGGATTGTAATATCTTCTTGGTTAACTGTTTGATCAAAATGAAGTGACCCACCATCCTTATCTTTTCTGATTAGTTTTACTTTGATGTCTATTTGTCATATATTAGAATTGCAACCCTGTGGGCTCTCTCCCTCTCCTCACGGGTCATTGGTCACTGGTCCACGAGGACAAGGGGAGCAGAAGCGTTGAGGAGGGTCAGGATGGCCAGTGAGCACTGATGGAAGAAAGCCCTTCCAGGGAGGCAGGTTCAATGACACAAACAGCTCCAGACTTAGTGAAACAGCTCTAGATTAAGTGAAACAGCTCCATTTATTCAGTTGGAGAACTAGGGAAAATATAGTGTGGAGGCAGTAGCCAAAGCCTCAGCTGATAGGTGCTCATAGTATGCTTTATTTACATGTGGCAGTGGGCTCCTATCGTCTGACTATCAGGCAATGCCTGATTATCATATAGAAAAAACCTGGGGGTAGTTTTTACTCCAGGTAGCTATGCCAAAGGTCATGTTTCAACTAAGGTCAGGAATCCATGCTTGGTGGCACTTTCCAGGTAAGTCAGGAAGAGAGCAGGAGGCCCCCTGATGAAAAGGGGAGTCCTTCCATTTGGCGCAGAGCCCCTTAGAGCTATCTGGATATGGAGGACTACAACCCTAACAGCAGGGTTCCCCAACACAACCCCTGCTTGTTTCTTAATGCTATTTGCTTGGAATATTTTTTTCCATCCTTTTACCGTAAGGTTTTGCCTGTCCTTGAAGGTGTGATGGCTTTCTTGCAGACAGCAAAGAGATGGATTTTGTTTCTTAACTCATTCACTTAGCCCATGTCTTTTGACTGGGGAGATCAGTCCATTGATATTTAAGGTTGTTATTGAAAGGTGTGTATTGGTTGCCATCATTTTAATTGCTGTTTATGTTCTCTAATTTTGTGTTTCCTAGATTATACCTTTATTTATTTTTTTTCATTGGAGTATAGTTGTTTCTCTTTCCACTCTCTGTGTTGCTTCAAGTATTCTTTGAAGGGCTGGTTTAGTGGACATGTTCTCTAGAGAACAAAAAGAGAATGATATAAAAGTCAAAACCTTACTATACTTGGGGCTCAGTTTTCTGGATACAAATATTGAGTCTGTGCTATCACTGCTAATCAGTGCTTCCTGGAAGAAAAACTTCAGTATTCTATCTCAATATACAAAGCTACTGCAACACATAAAGCCTACGCAAGATCTTGATTTCTATTTCTGAGACATACTCAGAAGTAAGATGGCTTGTGATAAGTAGCTGTATTTTTAATTTTGAAAGAAGTTCTATACTGCTTTTTATGTATCCCATATCATTTGACATCCCTTAAAATATGCAATAAAAAGACTGGTTCCAAATCTTCACTTCCTTACTAACATTTGTTATCTTTTTCATTTTTATTTGTAACTTTGTTTATTACGTTTATTATATGTTCTCTCCCTCCCTCTCTCTCTCTCTCTCTCTCTCTCTCTCTCTCTGTGTGTGTGTGTGTGTGTGTGTGCGTGTGTTTGTGTAAAATGGGGGAGGAACACTGGCCAAGGCATGTGTGTCTGTGTATATAGATAACAAGGGGACATCCTTATGGAGTTTATTAGCTCCTTCCATTTAATCAGGCTGGTCTTAAACTCTCTGTGAGGTTAAAGGTAGCTTTGAACTCTTGTTCTCCCTGACTCCACCTACTCCCAATTACAACAATCACTTGACACAGCACTGTAATTCAAGTAAGTATATATAGAGAAAAGTGTTCGCATTTATGTTCCTGATATAGATGTAGGAGTTAGTCTCAGTTCCATGTTCTAGGTTCCAATATGTGACCTCTAATAAAGTGTTAGCTCAGGGATCTGTCAATTTGAGGTGGGATCTCCACTGATTAAGACATAGTTTCTCTGGAGCTCCCATATAGCTAGTGCATATTCTTTTTATAACAATAGCAAATGAGTGAAGTGCCAAGTCTAATAACAAAAAACAGACATTATTCAAGCCAATTTTGAGTTATGTTTGCTCACATCACATTGATCAGTATAAATGAGACCAATAAAGACTGAAAAATTATTGTCATAAGTACCAAAGGAAAGAATCAGACTGTTTAATCCCATTAAGTGCCACAAGAAAGAATCAGTCTGTTTAATCTCATTAAGAAGCAAAGAATAATGCCTGGCATGGTGGCACATGCCTTTAATCCCAGCACTTGGGAGGCAGAGGCAAGCAGATCTCTGAGAGTTCAAGGCTAGCCTGGTCTACATAGTGAGTTCCAGGACAGCTGGGGTTATAGGGAGACCCTGTCTCAAAAAAAAAAAAAAAAAAAAAAAAAAAAAAAAAGCAAATAGTGAAGGACTGAGACCACAGTCCAGTCCATTAATCTATGTAAATTTCTTTTTATATACTATATGGAGTGATTTGTCATCTCCAATAGAGTATTGGTTGATAAAAAGCACTCACATTTTTCTAAACGCTGTAATTATTTAAGATATCTATAGCAACTCTTTTCTTATTAACTCATAAAAACAGTTATAATAAAAGATGGACCTGTGGCTTTAACATGAAGAATGGAAAACATTTGGTGACACATTTTACTTATGGAAGACATTTGAGAATACCTTACTCAGAATTGTTGAGTAACTACTGGTTGCAAGAGTGGGCTTGGCTGCTTGGGTTCTTTGCTTATTGATTTGAACTATTAAACACTGACAGTGAGCACAAAAATACTAGATTCCAAAATGAGTTGTCTCCAGCTCTTTAAGCCTGTCTGGATCTTGCTGTCTCCATCCTGTGGAAAGCTCTCAACAAACCACAGAGTCAGAAACACACTGATTAAGGCAGGTTAATGGAATAGTAAAACATCAAAGGACCATTCTGTTCTCCTTCTTGCCTCTGGTCTTGCCACCCCAGAGGTCTGGACTACTGTCTTGGCTCAGATCCACCCACTGCATCCTGATCCTTTGCACTGAGACCAACCCAATTCTTCAGTCTAGTTTCTTAGAGCCTGCATAGCCTGCCCCATCCCAAACTTACCTTTGCACACCTGAGACCAGCCTTCTTCCCTAGCTGTCTCCACTCTCATCCTGCCTAGGATTCCTAGGACCAGCCTCGTCCCCTGGTAAGCTTTACCCTGCCCACTGCCCCTTGACTCCCACAACCTGATTCAATCTCCCAAGTGCTATATACTGTTCTCCTTCTAGCCCTGGGCACAGAGCTGCTTCTGCTCTTAGAACTCCAGACATCTAGACTACCCTCTTGGACCAGACACACCCATTGCTGTAGAGACTCAGGCCTGCTGGTGGATGGCATAATGATTGAAGGCAAAGGACCAAACTCCCAGTTGGAGAATAGTGAGTTTAATTCTAAGAGTAGTTTTTTATACCTAATGACCAGGGTCAGCCAAGAATACATCATGCAAAACATAAATCAAGCAAAGTTCAAAGCAAAATGTTTTTTTTTCTGTTACTAACCAAACCCTTTACCAGAGCTCCAGTCCATGAGAAAGGAAAACAAGCCCATCCACTATCATTCTTACTATCCTGAAGCAGTGTTCTGCCCTCGACTGTGGGAGGCAGTGTTCTGCCAATGTCCAAACATTCTCCTATTTTCAAGAAACATCTGGACTCTATCTTGTCCTTGATTCACTTTCTACATAACTGAGCTCCATCATCTCCTCATTTTGTTTACCAAGATTTTATATCATAAGACCTACTACAGCAACATGATGCTGAGAAAACACTTGGTTTGGGGAGAACCTCCTCCAGACTATAAGCAATAGAGGAAACATAACAATTATTAATATAAACAGAATAGAATATATTGTGCTGGAAATCGCAAGTTAATTAAATGAATTTGGCTTCTTTAAACAATCTGTAATTCCTTCCAAGAGATTTTGACCAGAAATATCTTGAGGTTGACTAGAAAAATATCTGCCTGTAATTTTAATATCTCTTGGTTCATACTACCATGATTTAGCATATGTTTTTTATCCCAGTTCCAAGGAAATGTCATGGAATTCCAATGTACAGGTACCATACAAAATCAAGATATGTTCCAATCACATCTCAATGATAGCTGTCTTTGTAAACTAACAATTTGACCTCCTAACATAACTACAGCAGATTTCAAATCTGTAATTTTAGTATTGAGAACACTATCAATATGTCTTTGAGAATTCCATAATTTTTCAGAGTCCAAGTGTCAATGTTACATGAATTCTACAGTCTGAATACTCTTATGTAGGGCAACTCCAGCGGTTGCAGTGTAGCAGTAATAGTGATAATCTCCAGGACAGCCACAATGGCAAGGCCAATCATTCTTTTGGTTCTGTGTTTCACATTTTCAAGAATATGATAAAGGGTAGACATCGGGCATCATTCTTCCCAAAGCTGACCAACCTGCACAGGCATCCAAACTTCCACATGAGGAGAGTATGTATAAAGTCTGTGTGGTGTAGTTCATTGGAACAGTTGAATTTATGCAGGTATACAGAGCACAATTTTATCAAGTGAAAGATCCTTCTGTCTGATTCCACTTGATTGATCCAATCATTGGCACATAAGGTAATTGAACACAAGCCAAAATATTATGAGGGACTTTTAAAGTTGGACTATATGCATTTTGCATTTTATACGGTCATGAGCCTATGGGATTCAGGGGATGGAACTGTGATGGTGTGAATGAAAATTTCCCCCATAGGCTCTAAATATTTGGACATTTTGTCCCTAGATGGTGATGCTATTTTGGGATATTTTAGAAGGTGTGGCTATTCTGGAGGAAGCATGTCCTGGGCAGGGGGCTTAGAGAGTTCTTAATCCTTGCTGGATCTCCATTTGCTCTCTTTTTCCCTGTGCCTGCTGGAAGATGTAGAGCTCAGCTTCCTCTTCTCCAGCCACCTCTGCCACCATGCCTCCCTGTCATGATAAACTGTAATTCCCCTGGAACCATAAGCTCAAATAAACTCTTCATTCTATAAATTGCTTTGGTTGATGTTTCTATCACAGTAACAGAAAAGTGATTAATACAAATGTCTACATCTAATGTGCGTGGAATATAGAAAAGAAGTAATGAAGATGATACTAATGAACCTCTCAATTCTCCTTAATGAAGATCTCTCATGGAACAGAAGGACAGGAACATAAAAGGTTACAAATGGACAAAACATAGAGGTTAAGAGTCTGCAGATTGCTGGACCCACCCAGTTATCAGGGACCATTGCAAAAGAGGTGGTGGAAAGGTTGTAAGAACCAGGGAAGAGGTCCACAAACATATGAAAACAGTCCTACAAGTTCCTGGAACCCTGATCATATGATTCTATGACAAAGGTGTCAGCATACAAAATCATTAAAAAAGAGAAAAATAAATAAAAAAAATGTGAATTTGACACTTTGTTGCTGCTCTTTTCACAATGGCTAAGAGATGGAAGCAACCTAAGTGCCCTCAACTGATGAGTGGTTTACAAAAATGTGGTATATTTACACAATGCCATTCTATTCAGCAGTAAAGAAATATGAAATAATGAAATTTGCAGGTAAATGGATGGAACTAGAAACTGTTATAATAAGTGAAGAAACACAGACTCAGAAAAATAATCAACATATGTGCTCCCTCATATGTGGATCCTAGAACCAAACCCTAATAAGTGAGTATGTATCCAGACAAAACTACAGGAACCAGGATAATGGAAAGGAAACAGGGAAGTAAAGGAAAAGAAAGAACCTGAAAGACAAGAACAGTAGGAAACAGGCCTTAATAAAGGAGAGATGGATAAAAATTGGGGCTAGTTTAAGGGAGGGGGAGGAGGGAAGGGTATACAAGGAACCTAGGGGATAAAGGTAAAGAAAGAGCTCAAGAAAGGTAGAACCATAGGAGAAGAGTATCAGTAATGGAAAAGGGGAAATTGGGGCACTTTAAGTGGGAAAACCATGACGGAGGAGTGAGACAATGAAAGAGATAAACAATCCCTAGCTAGTTTTGAAAACCAGAGGGAACTATATTACTCCTACAACCTACTGACAAATTATACATAGCAGATCAAGAAATATATGCCTAGGTAAGATTTATCTGAGAACAATTGTTCTTTGCCCAAGATTTATCTACATGACACACAGTAATTAAAAGTACCAGACTGGTGGAACAAACCATCTTGGATGTTTAGAAGGACAGTTTTTGCCCCTTGCCCCCCAAGATCGACTAATTTCCAGGGGACAATGGACCATCTCTCAAAATGTCCTGTAACTGTGCTGAGTCACCTGTCCTTTTGTTCAGAGAGGCCATGGAGACCCCACCAGATGGACTTGAACCATTGTCCAGTCTACAAAGAAGAGGGTCAACATAGAGGAAACATTTCCTCCATGCTTCCAAGTGAAGCTAGCCATGGTCGAGCGGGATCATTTCCTCCATGCTTCCAAGCAAAGCCAACCATGGTCTAGCAAGACCTTTAACTTAACTTCACATAGGCAGAACTGGTAAAAGAAAGGAGCCAGGTGCTCCTCCCAAGCCCCTGTGACCCCTGAGGAATAGGTCCTCAAACCACCTTAAAAGCCAAAATAAATTGGTTTATCTAGGCCAAATGTATGGCCTTAAACACCCGAAAGGAAAGTATAACCAAAGATTAAAGGGGCCAGTATAATTTCTTAAGAGTCCCTGTACATAGCTAAAGAGTACATAACAAGCAACAGTGCTAGATAGGAGATACCTTCTTCTGAGCTGTTGGCCAGGGTGGCCAAAGGGATTCCCAGATTGTATCTCAGCATAGAACTGGGGAAATTAACAGCAGATGCCAATATTATCTAAAGGATTATTAACAAGTGATTGCTGCAAGATGAGGAACAGCTGATCCTCCTAAAACAAATACCTCTATGTAGGCTGACTAGATTGAGCAGAAGGGCAAGTAGTGGGGAATGGCTGGAGGTGCTGACAACACAGCAGAGAGTAGCAGGGATATCAGAGTATAAGGGCTCTAGTGGGGAAAGGGAGGCTATGGGAGCGTGCCAGCTGGGAAGTGAGTGCATAGTTGAATAAGATGGTTTGGGAAGGTATGTGTGAAATACACACACACACACACACACACACAAAAAAAAAATCCACAAATTTAAAAAATGTGTTATATTTGAGGAGGAAGCATGGAAATTTATATCATGTTAATTAGTAGAGGTCATAAACATTACCACTGAAATCTACCCGATGACTACAGATATACACAGGTGCCAGGATCCAAGTGCAACTGATTATGACTAGTAATAATCAGACACATACTGATTAGAGATGCATGCACCAACATCTCAGCATTAGTAGGAAAAATAATGAGTCTTTCTGCAAGGAACAATATATTCTAAAATGAAATGAAGATCTTTTTTTAAGATTAAAAACTCATTCAATTTTATACCTTACAGGGCTTATACTGAGTTCAATATGGCATAGCTGTAATAATTCAATTGTAAACCCAAAAATTTACACCAGTTTTGGAAGAGATGCATCTTAGCTCTAGAAATTGTTATTGAATATGTCAATGCCATTGTAATGAAATGCTCCTTCTACATACGTGGTTATTAAATAAATAACTTTTTTAAAAAGTGCCATTGAAACTCAGGCAGACAAAAACCCAGCACAGAACTGGGGAAATGAACAGCAGATCCCCATCTTAGCTGAGGAAACTGGCAGCTGATCATTGCTGGGCAAGGAAGAGCTGATCTTCCTAAAAAAAGAGGCTTTAGATACATTGACTAGACCTCAATGGATGGACTTGCACAGATGAATTTCTGAGGACACCATCATGACACATTTGGCCTTAATATGGATGACAGAGTATATGGGTTTCAGTGGGGAGGCTGTGGGAGCGTGCCAGTGGGGATGGGTGTGGTTGCCAGCTGTGGCTGCTCTCTTCCAGGTATGGTCACTCTCCTGCTCTCTCAGTTCCTCCGATAAGTCATCTGGTCTGGACCCCAGGGCTGCTGAGGAGTCTGCACCAGCATTGATGCAGGAGACCAGGTTCAGTGACACAGATCTGCTTTATTGCAGGAAAGCAAGGGCTTATATAAGGGTAATAGTCCAATCATAACACAGCATATTGGATCCCTTATTAGCATGGCAGACTAGTATCCTATTACAATCTAGTGGGCCAGATGCCCTATTACCATGATAAGTTTCAATTTCTCTAAGTTTAGGATTCCTAAGAACCATGTGACTTACATATTTTTCTCTCTGATAAGAAACAAAAGCACTGTATTCCAGCATGATAGGTGTGTAAAGCAAAAGGCAAAATCAGTAACAAGATTTTCCACAACATCTCCCCCTATTTTTTCATTTTTAAGAGTGAGGCACATTTCAGAATATATAGCACACTGATATAGTCCAGGGGCTGTATGCAGCGTTTTTTTCTGCTGTGCATCAAGGCAAGGAAGAATGGCTTGGGACTCAAGGGATTGATCCCTTATTGTGGGACCCATCCTTCAAGATGGTGAGTTCTCTTGAGAGCAGGCTGGACCAACTCCATGCCAACCAGTGGGAGTCGAGGTTCTTTGCCTCGGCATTGTTGTCCCACCTCAAGGGTCACCCAGCATTATGGACTGTGCCTGTCTTAGGTTGTCCCATCTTTTGGGATCGTACCCGTCATTGATTACCAGCCCTCGAAGGGTGAGTCTCTTGGTATGGTCTGGCAGAGGGAGAGGCAGTGTATCAAGCTTTGGCCTGTGCCAAGGCCTCTTAAGGGACTAAAAATTCAAAAAAAGCCAATAGAGTAGGGTCGTCCCATCTGGGGTAATAATGGGGATTAGGGAGTGGCAAATTCTAGGCATCAGTCTCACAGTCTGCCAACAAGAGTACATATCGCAAGGAGTTTCCTGTGGCTCCGGCAGTTGGGCAGTTGTCTCATGTCCATTAAATGGTTGTTCTGTAAGACTTTACACCTATGCTCAAGTCTTTTTTTCATATCTCTATTATTATAGGTTGGTAAGGGCAAGGATCAGTGAGTCCTTGTTTGCAGAAACAATCCTGGCAAGATCTGGAGGCAGGGCAACAGTTAACTGAAACAGAGAAAGATGAGTTTTAACAAAATTATCAAGACTCTTAACAATGCAGGGTCCAGAAATCAGGAGTTAGCAGTAATTATGGCACACATAATAAGGAACATAGACAGGGGGTTCACTCTGGTTTGAGGGTTTTGATTGGCTATAGTCTCTGCTTGCAAAGTGAGATACTTAAGGTTGCCCCATGTTATCGGGTGTGCCATTGGAGCCTGTCGCTTTCATTGTCTGTGAGATTGGATTGGTCTCTCGGTGGTTGAGAGGCATGCTGCTTCCTCCAGGGTCAGGGCTGCCATCTCAGTTGTCAGTGGTTGTGGAGGGAGGTTTTCCATTGCACACAATTCTGATGTTCCAGGCTGGGATCCAGATGGGGGTTGGAACATTATCTGGAAAGGCACAAGCATAGCCTTGTCCTTGTGTTAATAATAGGTGTGGACCTTTCCATTCACTTGTGAGAGGGTCCTTCCATCTCACCATGGGGGCAGGAGAGGGCTGAGTGAACACCCCCCAATGCTTTATTGCTGGTGGGAGGCCATTGGAGTCAAATTTTAGAAAATGTAATGCAAATAGAACTTATAGTATAACAAAATTGGGGTTCTTATAGTGGGATCCTTTATTACTGTCTTCACCTATTTTCTGTATTTGTTTAATGAGTGTTTGGTGGGAACATTCAGCAGTCCCTTGACCCTGAGGATTATAAGGGATACCAATTATATGCCTAATATTCCAGTCAGAGCAAAAACGGCTGAATGTAGCAGAAACATAACAAGGGCTATTATCTGTTTTTATTTGCCAAGGAATTCCCATAAGGACCGTGGCATATTTGACAGTCCTTATGGCATGAGAAGCTTTCTCACTAGAGCAGGCCAATGCAAAATGGACATTGGAATAGGTGTCAATAATATGATGGATATACTTGAGCTTGCCAAAAGGAGAAAAATTAGTGACATCCATTTGCCATATCTTGCTGGGGCCAAGGCCTCCAGGGAGAGTTCCAGCAGGTTGTAATGGTGCCAGGGGTAGAAGAGGGGCACAAGAGGAGCAGGCACGGACTAAATGCTTGCAACTCTGAAATGGTAAAGTGGGTAGAAGCCTATGTATAGTTTGGGAAGAAAGATGAAAATGGGCATGTAAGTCTCTAGCTTGTTGAATTATGGTGGAGTCTAGGGTGGTGTTCAGGACTAATTTGTCAATGGCAGCTTTACACTCTGCCATAAGCTCCGGGAGATTGGTATGAGAGCGCAAGGTGTTGACTATACCAAGGGGCAGAGCATTGCTCAAGTTCATAGTTGTAATGAGGAGAGAAACAAATCAAGGGGACTCTGGCGGGGATGGAAATCTTCAAAGACTGGATGTTGTAGAGTTTGAACTACATAAGCGCTGTCAGAAAAAAATATTACATGGAGTTGTAGAGAGATCCTGAAAGACCTCTAACCTTGCTGAGAGCTCTCTAAGCTGTACAGATCCCTGGAAAGGGAAAACCTTATGTGAGGAGAGTTGTCCTTCCTGGTCAATTACATAACCAAATTTGCATTTACCAGAATCAGGAAAGATTAGAGGAGCCTTAGGAAGAGGGTTACACTTTGGTAATGCCTGGGGAAATAGGGACAGGGGAAGCTGTCTTATTCCTTGAAGGAGTTTATGTTTAGGATAATGGTTGTCATATTTCCCCTGATAGACTAGTAGGAGAGCTTGGAGCCAGGGTTGTCAAGGAACAATGACTGGATAATGTGAAGTGGAAGGGGAAGAAACAGTGATTTGGGTTTGTGTACATACAGAAGGCAGGAAGTGTGGACAAGTATAAGGGCTAGCACAGCACATGCCTCAATAGCTGGGGTGACCTTGTGAAGTTGACTCCATGAAGAGTAGACCCATATCAGGGGGTCCTGGGTCTGCTAGAGTGCTCCCAAAGGGATATTTTTAGTAGGAATAACTACTGCTTGGATTGGCAACTTTGGCTGTATCCTATTTACAAATGCTTGGGACAGATGAGAATTGATCATTGTGACAACCTGTTGTGCCTCCAGAGAGATCTTGCAGGAATTGGAGACCATATCAGTATCCCGCAACAGGTCAAAGAGTGGTGTGAGGTCTTCTGTGGACATGGGTAAGAAGCCCCGTATTCAATTGATGTTGCCACAGAGGGTCTGCGCCTCTGAAAGGACACCCTCATCTGGTAAGGTAAGAACAGGAGCTATGGGCTCGATAACATCTTGAATAGAGTGGCCCAAAAAGTTATAAGGGGCATGTAACTGCATTTTTTCTGTTGCAACAGTAAGACCTAATGCCTGGAGGTTTGTTTTGAGTTTTTGAAAAGCTCCTTGTAAGATCTAAGGATCCTTATGGGCGATAAGAATGTCACCCATATAAGGTAAAATATAAACCTCAGTCAGCAAATGTCTACAGGCATGGGCCACATAATATTGGCAAATAGTAGGATTGTGTTTCATGCCCTGAGGCAAAACCTCCCATTGATAGGATTGAACGGTAAGGTTATTGCTAGTGGCAGTTGTAGAGAAGGCAAAAATAGGGCTTATCATCATCATGAAGAGGAATAGAAAATAAACAGTCCTTAATATCTATTATAATAATTCAGCATTCTTTATGAATAGCAGTAGGGTGAGGCAGTCCCAGTTGAATGGTCACTAAAGCCTTCATATGCTCATTAATATCCCTTAGATCATGTAAAAGTCTCATTTTCCTGATTTCTTTTGTATTACAAAAATGGGAGAATTATGAGGACTAAGGGAGGGCTCAATATGACAAGGATAATTGTTCCTGGACCAAAGAGATCAAGTGAGCTAATTTATGTAAAGGAAGAGGCCACTGCTCCACCCATATGGGAGCTTTAGTGTCCCACGTTAGTTTGATGGGGGGCAGCTTAGTCAGCAGAGCAGTGGCCGTTAGAATTGGGGGTGAGGGTTGGGGGCATTACCTAACCACTGGCCTACAATGCGGTTGTCATAAAAGGCTTTGTCATCTGTAGTTAAAACAGCTTCCATGTCACGAAGGATTTCTCACCCCCACAAATTATGGGGAAGCCCTGCAAATAAAGCCATATAACAACACCTGTGTTGCCGCTCTCTCAGTCCAGTTTACCAGACGTTGGACTTATTGGGTGTTCTGTAACCCCCCCAACTCCTTGTATAGGGGGTCCATGTGTGCAGTGCCAATGAGACAATGCTTCCTCTTGTTTGATTACAGTAATATTGGCCACTGTATCAATTAGGCCTTTAAACTTATGGCCATCTAGGGAAAGTTGCCTCCTAGGCTTATGCAAATCAATAGGTATCATCCATTTTACATGGGGGCTGTATCCCCTTACTTCTTCTCTTTGGGGTGGGGCTGAGAGGTGCCCCATTGCCCATTTAAAGGCACCTTTGCATGGGTTTACCATCTGCATCCACCTTACACTTGCATTCTCTTGCCCAATGAAAGCCTTTGAGGCATCTCGGGCATTTTGAAGGGGGAACCAGGCTCCTTTTGGTCTCTTTCATTATCTTATTAGGACAGGTAGGTGACGAATGGCCCTGTCCCCCGCAGGCCCAACATTTGCCTTTGTCCATCTTGGCCTGCTGCGGATGAGCAGCCAGTGCCTCAGCAAGGGCTGCAGCATGGGCCCAAGCAGTCCCCACACCTCGGCAGGCCAGAATCCATTCAGAGACATCCTTGTGTCTAATGGGTCCTATGGCAAGGTGACACTCTGTAGAACAGCCTTCATAAAGAAGATCCTTGAGCAAGGCATTGGCAGCTCCCTGATGAATGATCTTTCTATTTATATTTTGTTGGCATCTCTCAACAAAATCAGAGAAAGACTTGCCTGGTTTTTGTATCAATTTGGTTAATTTGGTATCACTGTGAGTCAGCATACTTCAAAATGCATGAAGTGCACAAATCCATACTTATTCAAAGTGGTGGGGAGGTCCCTGTGCCTGAGCTTGGCGGGGGAAGGGGTCTTAAAATTACCATGTCCTACTAGAGCATCAATTCCAATGTTTTGAACATTCGCATTTCTATTGTGCTCTGCCTGTTGTTCACATTCATCTTGGTAAGCAGCTTTCCATAAAATGAAATCACCTTCCTGTAAGCAGGCACGGGTGATAGTCTGCCAATCATAGGGGGTATTGGCCAAATGACTGATTGTATCTAATAACTGACCAAATCAGGGGGAGTGAATGCCATCCTCAACTGCTGCCTTATGCAGCTTCCTTAAGGTATCATGAGTATATGGATTCCAGACATTGGGGTTCTGTTGTCCCTGATTGACGGTAACTGGGAAAAACTGTGGAAACTGTATCATAGAAGAGGTGCCTAGGTGAGAGGGGCTTCCAGTCCTCCTCCAGAAGGGAGGGGTAGATGGACTGGGGGGAAACTTCCTTAAAGCCAGTAAAAGATGGCGAAGGTAGACACCGCCCCATAATGGTGGAGCAGAGGCAGTCTTAACTTCCTGTTTTTCATCAGGGGAGCTCTCAAATCCCAATTCCTCATTTTTTATATCATCATTAGCAGTCATTGTTTCATCAGTACAAGAATCCGTTAGTTTTGTTTTAACTGGAAATGCCTGAGACAATCTGTCCCCAGCGTCCTGTTGTTGTATTTGCTCATCTATCTCCTTTATTAGGAGATTTTCCTGTTCAGGGGCTTCAGGAGGAACCCCATGAAGGGAGGCCAGAATAGCTGTCACAATCGGGTAGAATGGCCCAGACTGTGGACGTCCCTCCCTGACTTCTCTACCCTGGGCCAAGAATAAAATGCAAGCCCATTGTTCAGGATCCCAGCAACAAGAATCTGTAAACCAGGGCGCAAGAGCTAGTACTTCATCTAAAACCTTAGTTACATCCTTTTCTGTTACCCTAATATGCCTACTCCTGAGGAGAGGAAACAGTGCAATTGTGAGGGGGGCAGCAGCAGCTGGAAGACTATTCCCCATACCAGAGGTCACTCACCCTTCAAGACGTGCCCAAAGGGACTCAGGAACCATTCAAGGAGATGATCAGTGAAGACAGGAGCAGCACGCCCATCCAAAGATGCTGAGCCAGAAGAAAAAGCAGAACAAAACAAAAGTGGCGAGCAACCATGGAAAGAGCACGGAGAAAGGGGGCATCAGGAGCCCAAGGTGTTACAGCTCAGAGTGTTACAGCTCTGAGGGGAGGGGGGTCCCAGTCCCATGTTTGAGCACCAGGTGTGGTTGCCAGCTGTGGCTGCTCTCCTGTGGCTATGGTCACTCTCCTGCTCTCTCATTTCCTCCGATCAGTTATCTGGTCCAGACCCCAGGGCTGGTGAGGAGTCTGCACCAGCTTCACCATATTCAGATGCAGGAGACCAGGTTCAGTGACACAGATCTGCTTTATTGCAGGAAAGCAAGGGCTTATATAAGGGTAATAGTCCAAATAACACAGCATATGGGGTCCCTTATTAGCATGGCAGACTAGTATACTATTACAAGCTAGAGGGCCAGATGCCCTATTAGCATGATAAGTTTCAGTTTCTCTAAGTTTCAGATTCCTGGAAACCATGTGACTTATGTAGTTTTCTCTCTGATAAGAAACAGGAAGCACTGCATTCCAGCATGATAGGTATGTAAGGCAAAAGGCAAAATTTTTCACAATATTTTCCACAACAGATGGGGATATAAAGATGATCAAGATTCTTTGAAATATTCTGAATAAAATGCACAAAAAATCAATAAAAACAAAGTTAAAAAATACATGTGACCTTTTTGCTATCTTCTACTGTGCCATTTCTTACAATAGATAACCAAGCATGATATGTTCCCTTCAAACAATGCTCTTCAGAACATACACAAATGGGAGCACACTGACTCTTACTATATAAGTGTCTGCCCTTCTCCTGTGGGAAAAAGGGACCCTGATTAGTCCAAGGGCCAGGCACCCTATTAGAGTCATTAGTTTAAACTGGGATAGTGGGCTCTCCCCATTGAACAACCTGATTTAGAGGTGGATTTGGACTATAAGCAGGCTCCCACAGCCTCGCCTCTGAAACCCAACTATAGGAACTAGAATAATGAAAAGGAACCAGGGAGGTAAAAAGAAAGAAAGAAATAACCTGAATGAAGAACAGTAGGAGACAGGTATTACTAAGGGAGAAATACAAAAAAAAGGGGGGGCTATTTAAATGGAAGGAGGGAAGGAAGGAAGGATTATACAAGCAACCTTGGGGATAATGGGAAAGAAAGGGCTCAAGAGAGGTAGGACTATAGGAGAATGGTATTATAAATGGAAAAAAAATGGGGAAAATGGGGACACTTTAAATAGGGAAACAGTGGTAGAAGGGTCAGACCATGAGTGAGTGGGGAGAGATAAATAATGCCTAGCTAATTAAAAAAAAAAAAAAAAAAAACAGATGAAATCATATTAGTCCAACAACGTAATGACAAACTACACATACATTGTCTCTACATGAGTCCATGTTTATAGCTAAAGGTTACATAACAAGAAACAGTTCCAGACAGGATAAACCTTCCTTTGAGTTGTTGGCATGGGCAGTTCAAGAGATTCCAAAGATTACTCAGGCTATTGCTGCAGACCTCGATGGCTTCCCAGAACTTGAAGGTAAGACCCTACTGCTGAAGACAGCACATTCTTTGGACACAGGATTTGGAGAAATTGAACTGCAACTGACCTGAAACCTCTTCCCCTGAATGCTAGCTCTCATAGCTTTGGAGATCCCTATGAATGTGCCAAGGGAAAAAAATCAGTGGTTCAACAGCAGCTTCAAGATCAAATAACCTCATCAATGGCCAGCACAGCATACAATATTGGTGCAGTAGCGGCACTTTTATCAACAGCTACCTAATTGAATTAAGAGTCCACTTAATGGGAGGAAACTCAAGTTTGGTACTGTAACAAAATACACATGGCTGGAGTGGTCATAGATCTTAGAGAAAACCCCAAGACTGTCACATCCCTAGACAAATGCGATTTCTTACTATGTGCAAAATATCCATCCTTATCTGTACAGACAATTATACTGGTTGCTGCTCATCAAGAAATCTCATTTTGCACCAGTCGGAGACTATTATAGAATACCACAACTAGTCACACACAAACATTGTCTATGAATTGTCCAGGCCTAAGTGACACACCTACAATGCAAGCTCTACATCTAAGCCTCATAGAACATAGAACAGGGGTAAAGAAGAGGACACTAATGAATCTTTCAGTTCTCATTAATGAAGCTTCTTCATGTAGCAGATGACCAGGAATACAAGAAGTCTCAAATGATGAAAGTGTAGCAATCAAGACTCTTGCTGGTCCTTGGAGAGGATTCATTTAATAAACTTCACACACCCAAGGCTCAGGGGTCATCACCAAAAAGGGGGCAAAACGATTGTCAGAGCCAAGAAGAAGGTGTATGACCATATAGAAAGAGTCCCACAAGCTCCTGGGAACCTGCTGATATGATTCTATGGCAAAGGTGTGAGCATTCACAAGTCCCATGCAAACTCAGGCAGACACAACCCAGCATAGAACGGAGAAAATAAACAGCAGACCCCAATCTTATCTGAAGAAATATTGACAACTAATTGCTGCTAGGGGAAGAAGAGCTGATCTTCCTAAAACAAAGGACTCCAGATAGGTTGACTAGACCTTAGTGGACGGACTTGCACTGGGGAACATCTGGGGACACTGACTTGACACAGTGGTCCTTAATAAAGATGACAAAGTTTGTGGGCTCCAGTGGGGGCGGGCTACGAGAGGGTGCCAGTGGGAATGAGGATGTGTGTATAAAAATGATTAAGATTGATTGATATGTTCTGTAGCAAATACATAAAAATTCAATAAAAATTAATTTAAAGAAACAAAACATTAAAGGACATTTCAATACCAGTTTTTATGCCTTTTAGCTTCTTGTGCGTTATGGAAAAAGGGGTTCAGTAGGTGGAGGAGCATTAATTCTGGAGCGTATAGCATTATCCTTTCTGGCACTATAAAGGCTATGTGCAAGTGTCAAAGAAGAAATAACATAAAACATACTTGATACAAAAATTATAGTGAGACTGTATTTTTGTACCCAGAAACACATAGAGATGGCATTTCCCCCCACCCTCTCTGTTTACCTTTTTTAAAAGTCTTTTCCTTTCCAACTTTAAAGACATTGTACAGAATTCTGAAAACAGCTAAACACCAAGACTCATCAGTCTCAAAAGTTTTATGCTTTGATGCTGTTGCTACTTTTGATCAATATTTCTGTTGAAAGCAGACTTAAAGTGTATATCTGAATAGTTATTTTCTGAAATTATCTACATACTTTGGATATATGAGTTTCTGCTCTTGATGGTAGATGTTTTTAAACATGTATAAGTAAATACACTATCTGTTAATTTAAAAATTCAAAGACACATATCCTCAGAATCATTTTATATTTTCCTTTTTAAATTTTTTCTAACTTTTCTTACACATCTTCCATATGTGATCCTGCAACACAGCCATAAAGTATAAAATGTGACAATATTTCAAAATTCATTGTGAAATATTGAATTTTTAGTTAGTATTACAGGAGAAACTCTTAAAACATGTTATATTATATATAAGATCTTGTCAATTATTATCACTTATCCCTAATTTAAAAAATCAAAAATATCCATCCTGCAAAAATTTTGAAAACATTTAAAATTTATTCCATTTTTTTCTTTTCCTTTGATGATGATGATGATAATGATGATGATGATAATGATGATGATGATGGTGGTGATGAATATAATGATGGTGGTGATTCTGAGAGAAATGATCTCATGTAGACCAGGCTAGCCTTAGACTCAATATATTTCTGATCATTACCTTGAACTTCTGGTTCTCCTATCTTTACCTCCTCAGTATTGGGATTATAGGTCTGTACAAGTACCCCTACTTTATGTTTTGTTACGAATTGAACCTAGGGCTTCATGCATACTAGTGAAACTCTCAACTGACTGAATTACATCTACAGCACTCATTCTGATATTATTATAAATTAGTCAGTCCTTGATTTATTAAGTAGTTGTAATTCTTCACATATTTTGCATGAAGTTTTTTTCTAAATTTTTTAAATCTTCTATTTCATTTGTACTAAATAAATACTGCCTAAAAGAATTAGTTCTCTGACTCAACAAGATTACCAATAGAAACCTTTTTATGAATTATGCTGTCCATCACTCAAGGATGATCTTGACTTAAATAAATTTTCTCTTTTACATCAAGATTTTCATTCAATATTAGGCACTCATTTTTTAAAAAAATTTCTCCTGCCCTGAAGATTTAAGACCCAGCCAAAAACTCATATATTCTGATCCTGTGATTCTATGTAAATATTAAACATATATCAGGAATGAGAAGACAAATTAAGAGAGTAATAGCTAATCTGAGGATAGGTGCTACAAAACAGGTAGAAATAACATCAATAATAGTCTCTACTTACACAAAGGGAACTCTGCCAAATATCATGCTCACAGTGCTCTGTCATGTAATTATCATAACTACCCTGTAAAAGAGTCCAAGTCACCTGCATTTCTCAAAGGAGGGAAGGCATGCTTAGGTGAACATTGCACTTCTGAGCATGAGAGATAAAAATACAAAGCTCTTTATTCATCTCACAACAATTAGTGTTAGCCAGTTGTATTAGTCAGAGTTCTCCAAAGAAACAGAACCGGTAGAATGAATATGTATAAAGATTTATCAGTTTAGCTCACAGGATAGAGTCCAAGTAGTCCATCAATGGCTGCACCACATCGGAGAGGCTGAGAATCCATAGTCGCTCAGTCCACAAGGCTGGATGTCTCGGTAGTCCCAATCTGGCGCTGAAGGTCTGACAAATTCCAAAATATCAGCTAGTCTTCAGTCTACAGCAGCAAGACGAACTCACCAGCGAGAGAGAAGGCAAGCAGCAAAAAGCCTGGCATTCTGCTCTGCCTTGGCCTTTTATACGGGCTGCCATCAGAAGGTAACACCCACGTTTAGGGTGTGTCTTCCGGCTTTAGATGATCCAATCAAGATCTCTTTCATTTCAGTTAATCCCAGATCCAATCAAGTTGACACCCAGGATTAGCCATCACACCAGTGTATTAATCTCCTGACATTGCAGTTACTCAACTGTTATCATGAACATCTGTATTTCTCCTAACTCAGTCTTTCTATCACCCTCAGATACTTTTTCCTGACACTCCTCATATCAAAACCCAAGTATGTGAATGCATGTCAATACTCACCATATCCGTGTACATCTCTTTTGTTATCTCAGGGCAGAGACCAAAGACAATGTTTTTCTTAGAGCAACACTTTAGGAAGGAGTGCTATTTCTTCTCAACTTTTAATTATCTGCATTTTTATAAGGCAAACCTAAGGGAAAGAATAAATCGACAGAGTTAGGGTTAGACTAATTAAAATCTCTCTCTGTGAGTTCAAGGCCAGCCTGGTCTACATAGTGAGTTCCAGGACAGCTGGGGCTACAGGAAGACCCTGTCTCAAAAAGACGCCCTCCCCAAAAAATCTCTCTCTGATACTAAGGAAGCTTTATAGCAAATATCCATGGCCATTAGATCACTATGTAAGCAATATACTGACTGAATTAATAAAGTATGTTTTATTCTGTCAGCTCAGCTTCATGGATGGGGACTGTAGAATTGCATTCAAACCTTCCATGACTTCATAAAAATGCCTATCCTGTTCTCTGAGAACTTAACTAACCAGTCTGTGAACTTTCTCTTTCCCTGCTGGGATCTTGAATTGCAAATCAGTTTTCTCTTCCTAAAAGCAATCACCTAAGTGAGTGGTTATGTGAGACTAGGGTAAAAGGAATAGACTATAAAAATTAATGAGCCTACCAGATGCCCAGGCTTTCAGATCATAATTCTGAGCATGGGCGAATAGAAGTCTAGGTTGGAACTGGCTCAAGGGGGTACAGACTCTAATGAACACTCATGATTTTAAGACTTGTGTTTATAGATTACTTTGGGGAAACACATATTATTCTTTTTGCAACTCTGAAAAAAAAATTAGCAAAGACAAAAAATTAGAAATTATATCCAAACCAACCAACAAACAAGAAACAATACTGTACTGCTAGCAGAGTGAATGGCATGTAAAAATGTAGTTTCATTTTTCTAGGTTTGATAAAATACCCTGACAAAAAACAGTGTAGTGGGTGTTGGAGAGATGGTTTAGTGGTTAAGAACACTGGCTGGCCATGTGGAAGACCCAAGTTTGGTTACCAACATACAAGTGGTAGCTAATTCATTAATCCTTAATTCTAGTTCCAGGAAATCTGCTGTCCTCTTCTATCCTCTATGAGCATTGCACATCACAGAAAAACATTCACACACATAAAAATAAATACTTTTAAAAAATCACTTAGGGGAGAAAGAGATTTATTTCAGAATATAATTACCTGTTCTGGTCCATTATTATGGGAAATTCAAGGCAGCAGTAAGTTCAAAAACTAGCCATATCATATTTGTAGTCAAGAACAAAGAGAAACAAGTGCATACACGATCCCTTGCCCACTTGCTTTTGCTCAGCTGCATTGCTCCACTCTTGAAAAGTTCAGGAACTGCCTAGGGAATGTTGATGACCATAGTGTGCTGTGTCTTCCACATCAATTGAGTTAATTAGAACAATCTCCCACAGGCCAATCTGATGAGCATAGCTCCTCATTTAGACTGTTTTCTCAGGTGATTTTATGTTGTGTCAAGTTAACAAAGCTTACTATCACAGTGGGAGAAATTATGAATGCATAAAACATATTCTCACACTGGTTAATGGATAATGGATAATTGAAATGCCCAGTTGTGGGAATTTTTGCATGATTTAAAGCACATATGATGCAATACTTTAAAAAAATTGATTTTGCGCTTCCTTTTTCCCCTCCCCCACGTCATTCTCACACTTCCCCCCACCCCCAGGCTCTTCTATTTGACTTCCAGTGTTTCTGCTTTGCTAGAACTCTTGCTAGCTTACCTTAAGAGATGACTCTCAGTAAGGTCAGGAAGTTAGTCACTTGCTTCCCTGCCCTTCCTTGCCCATTGTCTTTTCTGAATAATTAAGAAGTTTCTTTTATCAAATGGTTGCACTGGGTTTTTACTAATGCCTTTGAGCAGGTTATAATTCCTGACCAGATCACGTTTCTTCCTAAAGTCAAATTCCCAATCGGAGGGCTAAACATATGAGGTCTTAATAGTGCTATGAACTGCCAAGGGAGAAGCAAATTTTGTACCATGAAGAGAAAATTGGAATGCATGAAAAGTGGTTTGAAATAATCAGCACTCACCAGAAACTGGAAAATGAACCATTTTTTAAACTATCAAGAAGGACACCACATTTGCATAAATTCCTGCCCAATTTTGTGTTTTTGCTATTCAATTAGTTGTTATTCCCTTAGCATTCAATGTCAGAATGCTCCCTTGAGTCATCACATTCATTTCTCCTAAAATTCAACAGAATAATAATTTTTTTGAATTTTTGCTCTTATACTTTGCTCTCATTTTAAAGATAAGGTGTGGATAGTGATTGATGAAGGCTGTGGGTATCCACCTTTCATCCACAAGTGCGTTTATGTGCATGCACACATATTCACATACAGAATTGAACATACACACAGAAACATATACACATAGATGTAAACACACACACACACACACACACACACACACAAACACAAGATCAAATACAAAATACCCACAAAGATATAAAAAGTGCACCAAGTCAGAAGCAGAACCACAGTCTTAGTCTTTCTGTAGAAAGTGTAGGATTTTTTCATAATGGACACTCATCTGATTTCTTTTTGGTTAAAAGCCATATCCCTAGCATTCTTCCTCCCTGGAAAAAAAAATATCTTTTAGATAGTTATTTTTCCCATAGTCACTTAGGGAAGACATCACAAGATGATGACTATCCTACCAAAAGCAATTTATGGGTTCAATGTAATGCCAATCAAAATCCCCATGAAATTCCTCACAGAACTAGAAAAATGATACTAAAGTTCATATGGAATCACAAAAGTCCCCAGATAGCCAAAGTAATCTTGAGCATGAAAAGCAATGATGATGGGATTCCCATACCAGATCTCAAACTACATTTCAGAGTTAGAGCCATTAAAACAGTGTAGTGCTAGTACAAAAACAGACACATAGATCACAGAAATATAATTGAAGACTCAAACTAGTTCATGCAGTTTCAGTCACCTGATATTTGACAAAGGTGTCAAGAATACACACTGGAGAAAAGATAGCATCGTCAATAAATGTTCTGGCAAAACTGGATCTCCACTTGTAGAAGAATGAAATTGAGCCCTTATCTTTCAGCCTGCACAAAAGTCAACTCCAAATAAATGAAATACCTGTATCTGAAACAAAAAACTCTGAAACTGTTAGAAGAAAATATACGTAGTACCTTCCAGCTATAGGTGCAGAGAAAGGTTTTCTAAATTAAACATCAGTTGCTCAGGAATTAATGAACACAATCAACAAGTGGGATCTCATTAAACAGAAATGCTTTGTATAGAAAAAGAAAACCAAGGAAGTGAAGACGAAACTCACTGAGTGGGAGAAGATCTTCACCAGCTACACATATTTCAGAGTATTAATATCCAGAATATACAAAGACAATGACAAAATAAATAACCCTATAAAAAGATGGACTAATGACCTGAAGAAAGAGTTCTCAAGTGAAGAAATAAACGTACCTAAGAAACATATTTAAAAGTGTTCAAAATAGTAATTAGGGTTAATGCAATAAAAACCACTGTAAGATTTCATCTTACCTGAGTCAGCTGCTTAAGAACAAGAGAACAAAAGGCATCAAATGGTGATGAGGATGTGAAAAAAGGATGGGATTGCAAATTCATGCAAATGCTATGAAACAGTGTGGATAATTCTTAAAAGAAAAAAAAAAAAACTAAAAATGAGGGCTGAAGAGATGACTCAGCAGTTAAAAGCACTGGCCACTTTTCCAGAGGATCTGGGTTTGAGTCCCGGCATCCACATGGCAGCTAAAAATCATCCTTAACTCCATTTCTAAGGGATCTGATGCCCTCTTCTGGCTTTGCCAGCTCTCCACAACATGGGTGCACTTACATAAAAATAGGTAAAGCATTCATATACAGAAAATAAGAATAAATAAATAAATAAAAACCTAAAAATTAATCTACCATATGATATGGTTATACCACTCCTTAGCATATGCCCAAAGGAATCATGATATTATAGATATACTTGTCCATCCATTTTTATTGCTTCTATTTTCATAATAGCTAAGAAATGGAAACAACCTAAATGTCCCTCAACTGACAAATGTTGTACATTTACATAATGGAGATTTACTCAGCAGTAAAAAAAAAAAAAATGACCATGAAAATGATGACGTTTCCAGGTAAATGGATGGAACTAGAATCTGTTATACTAAGTAAAATAACACAGTCCCAGACAAACAAGCAATGTAAGTTCTTCCACATTAGTGTATCTTAGCAACAAATCCTTATATGTGAATATGTATCCTGATGTAACCCCAAAAGTCAGGAAAATGGAAAGCAATGATGGAAGTAAAAGGAAGGAAAGAGTTTAAAAGAGGGGGATAGCAAGAAACATGTTGCCAAGGGGAAAATGGGGAAAAGAAGGATGAAACTGGGGAGAAGGGAAGGCTCTCACAAGAGCGGATATAATAGGATACAGGTATTATCAAGGTACTCCTTTAATTTCCTTCACTTGTCTTATTGTTCTTGCAAGATTTTCAAGCACTATGTTGAAAAGGAGTGGAGTTAGTGGACAGCACTGTCTGGTTCCTGATTTTAATGGTATTCTTCCAGTTTTCCTCCATTTAGGATGATGTTGGCTATGGGTTTGTTGTATATAGCTTTAATTATATTGTGATATGTTCCCTCCAGGCCAATTCTTTCTAGGACTTTTAACATGAATACATACTGGATTTTGTTGAATGCCTTTTCTATCTCTATTGAAATGACCATGTGGTTTTTGTCTTTAAGTCAATTTATATGTTTTATTACATTTATTGACTTATATATGTTGAACCATTCTTGCATCTCTGGAATAAAGTTGACTTGATCGTGATGGATGGTCTTTGATATGCGTCTGTATGTGATTTGCAAGTATTTTATTGAGTATCTTTATATCTATGTTCATTAAGGATATGGGTCTATAGTTTTCTTTTTTTGTTGTATCTTTGCCTGGTTTTCATAGTAGAGTGATTCTGGCTTCATAGAAGGAGTTTGTGATTTCTCCTTCTGTTTCTATCTTTTTAAATAATTTAAGCAGTTTTAATTGTAGATTTTCTTTGAATGTCCGGTAGAATTCTGCAGTGAATCCATTGGGGCCTGGGCTTTTTTCAGTCAGGATATTTATATTACTCTTTCAATTTCCTTATTTGTTATGGGTCTGTTTAGGCTGTTGATCTCTTGATTTAACTTTGGTGGTGGCCATTATTTTATAAATTCATCCATTTCTTTTACATTTTCACATTTAATGGAGTATAGATTTTCAAAGTATTCCCTTACAATGTTTTGGATTTTTTTTTTTAAGTCTTTTTTTGATGTTTCCCTTTTCATCTCTGATTTTGTTGATTTGGATTTTTCTTTCTTTCTTTTGGTTGGCTGGGCTAAGGGTCTGTCTATCTTGTTTAACCTTTCAAAGAACCAGCTGATTTTTTGTATTGTTTTCTTTGTTTCTATTTCATTAATTTCTGCTCTGAGTTTTGTTATTTCTTCTTCTCTACTAGGTTTGGCATTGGTTTGCTCTTGCCTTTCCAGAGTCTTGAGTTGTACTGTCAAGTCATGTACATGTGCTCTTTCTGACTCTTTTGTTTTCTTTTGTTTTTTGTTTTAAAATACTTTTTTTTAACTATTTATTTAATGAGCACATACTTAGAAGAAGCATTTCATTACAAAAACATTGACATAATCAATTAAAATTTCCTGAGTTAAGATGCATCTCTTTCACAATTGGCTCCAAATTTTTAGGTTTACGGTTGAATTATTACAGTTATACAATATTGTACTCAGTATAAACCCTATGAGACATAAAATTAAATGAGGTTTTAACCTTTAAAAAGATCTCCATTTCATTACTAAAATACATAGCTTCATACAGAAAAATTCATTTTTAATGCAATTGACATTAAGAAGATTGAACATGAGTTTCTAATCTCTATATATCTGATTATTACTAGTCACAGTGAGTTACTTTCTGAGCTCCTTGGCATCTGAGCATGGATATAAAGTCATCAGGTAGATTTCAGTGGTAATATTTTTCACATCTACTAATTATTAAGGAGCAAATTTTTATGCTTTGAAGAATTATTATATTTTTAATCATTATTTTTAAAATTTTTAATAACTACATGATTAGAAGAAGAATTTCACTAACCTTTAACATATTAAGTAAAACACTCCAGGTCAAGAGTATATCTCTTTCACAAGTGGCTGCAATTTTCTAGGTTCACAGTTTAAATAATACAGTCATACAATATTGAACTCAGTATAAGCCTTGTAAAAGATAAAATTGAATGAGTTTTTAACCTTTAAAAAAGATCTCCATTTCATTTTAGATTATAATGTAGGCACTAAGACCTATATACTTCCTTCTTAGGACTGCTTTTAGGGTGTACCAGAGGATATCCTGTGTTGTAGTCTCATTTTCACTTTGTTCCAGGAATATTTTTTTTTCTTTTTAAATTTCTTCTTTGACTCATTCATGATTCATGTGTCTGTTGTTTAATCTCCATGAGTTCACGTATTTACTAGAGCTTCTTTGCTGTTGTTTATAAGCTTTATTGCACGGTGGTCTCATAGAAGTCATGGAATTATTTGTTGAGAGTTGTTTTGTGCCCAAGAATGTGGTCAATTTTAGCATAATTTGCATGAACTGCTTAGTAGAAAATGTATTCTTTGGTGGTTGGGTGGAATAGCCTGTATGTATCTGTTAGGTCCATTTAATGTAGTATGTCATTTAATTCAGATATCTCTCTGTTTATTCTTTGTCCAGTTGACCTGTCTATGAAGACAGTGGGGTATTAAAGTCTCCCCCATCACTGAGTTGTTGTCTATCTTTGTTTCATAGTCCTGGACTATTGATTTTATAAAATTGGGTGCTCCAAGTGTGGTGCATCTATGTTCATGATCACTATTTTCTTGGAATACTTTTTCCATCCTTTCACCCTAAGATAATGTCTGTCCTTGAAGATGAGATGAATTTCTTGAAGACAACAACAAGATGAATTTTCTTTCTTGATCCATTGCACCAGTTGTGTCTTTTGACAGGGGAATTGAAGTCTTTGATACTTAGTGTTATTAGTGAAGGTTTATATTGTATAATGTCATTTTAATATCTTTGTGTTTGTGGCCCCCTTTTGTTTTTCCACTTTTATACCTTTATTTTCTTTCTGTTGCCTCTGGGACACACTCATTCCTTTCTTTGGTCCTTTGTATTGCTTCACGAGTTCATGTAGAGCTGGTTTGGATGACATGAATTATTTTAGCCTATTTGTATCATGAAAAATGTTCTTTTCCTTCAAGCTCGATAGATAGTTTTGCTGGATAAAATATTTGGGGTTGGCATCCATGGTTTTTTAGAACTGGGAACACTTTGTTCCAGGTTCTTCTGGCTTTCATAGTTTACATTGAAAAGTCAGTTTTAATTCTGTTGAGTTTTAATTTATATGTAACTTGTTTTTCTCTAGCAGCTTTCAGTACACTCTCTTGGTTCTATACATTTAATGTTTTTACTATGATATGCCATGGGGACTCTCTGTTCTGATCATGTCTTAAAGGTGTTCTCTTTGCTTCTTGAATCTCTATATGTAAATTTTTCCTCAATTTAGGGAAATTTTCTTCTTTAATCCTATTGAAGATCTGTTCAATGCCATTGGTTTGAGTTTATTCTCCTTCCTGTATGCCTATAATATGTATATTTGTCTGTTTCTTCTTATCCCACATTTCCTGAGTATCGCATTCCTGTTTTATTGAAATTTGCATGTCTTTGTTTAAGGAGTCCAGATATTTAACTTTATTCTTCAGTCTTGATACTATGTTTTCCATTTCATTAATTCTGCTTGTGAGAAATTTTGTTGCTTCTAATTGGTTTATTGAGTGTTGTCCAGTGTCCATTACCATTTGGATTTTCTTCATATTTTTATCTCTTTAGTGAATTTGCTTTTTAAATTATGAATTGTTTTTTATTTTTCATTAAGCCACATATTTTTATATTCTTGGGCTTCTGTCAAAACTTTATGCCTTTCCAATTTGAGTTCTTTGAGCTGTTTGTCTGTGTTTTCTTGAAATTCTTTGATCATGTTTATTATTGTTCTTCTAAATTCTGCATCCAGGGGTTCAACAGGGTGATTCTCAATGCTGTGCACTTCTGTGGGACTTGTGGGTTTTGTTGGGGACATATTTTCCTGGCTTTTCATAGTGCTTGTGTTTTGAATTGCTGTTTGGGCATATGGATGGTTTTTGTGGTTATGTGTTCAACAAGAATGTCTCTGCTTTTGTTTAATTTAATTTTGGTTCTATTAATATTATGTAGCTTAGTTATTTTTGTTTAGGTATGGAACACAAATTGGTAGGTGTTTCAAATTTTTGCTGGGTAGTAAAATGGTTGGAGTCCTGACTGAGAAGACCTGTCTGCCTGATCTGGAGGCTGCATATTTGGCAGTGAGGGGACCACCTGGGTGAGGACTTAGGAATCAATGGTAGAATAAGTAGTTAATCTGGTTTATGAAGTTAGTCCTGGAACTTGAGGTGGAATAATTGGAGCCTGACTGTGAAAGAGGTTGTCAGGGAATTTGATCCAAATGTATCTCTTACTGTATGCTAAATATGAATCTTTATATTTACAGACAAGTATAACATTCACCATTCATCAAAGAAGCTTTGTTTCTTCCTTTTTTTTTTTTCAACAGATAGGGGCTGTTACAGAGTTCCACAAGTGGCCACATACAGACAGTAAGGCTCTGGACATGCCTAGCCTTAAGTGACATATCTGCAATGGAACCTAAGGCTAATGGTATATACTGTTGCAGGGAGTATAGAGAACACTAATGCATCTCTCAACTCTCACCAGTGAAACTTCATCACACAACAGAAAGCAATGCACACCGAAGTCCACAACTGGCAAAAGTACAGAGAATAAGAGACTGCAGAGTGTGTGTCCCTGGATAACATTCCTATATTATATGTTACCCACCCATGGCTCAGGGGCCATTGTGGAAGAGTGGGCAGATGGTTTGTAAGAGCCAGGGTTGATGCATGATCATAAGGGAATTTGCTTATATGAACTAACAGCACTGATGACAGCATACACAAGACCCATGGAAACTCAATCAGACAAACACCCAGCTTAAAAAATGGGGAAATAGACAGGAGGCCCCAAACTTAGCTCAGGAAATATTGGCAATTGATAACTGCTGGGTGAGGGAGACTTGATCTTCTTTAAGGGATAGAGTCTAGATAGGCTGACTAGACTCCAGTAGATAAACTTGCACTGAAAGACATCTGGGTTCAGAGACTTAACTCGATACAGTAATGAAAGAATACATGAAATTCAGTGGGGGAGTGTATAGGGGTATACAGATGGGGGACAGGAATCTAAATATGATTAAGGTGTAAAGAAAAAGAAAACTAAAGAAAATTTAAAAATTAAAAAGTTAATAAAAATAGAATAAAACTACTCAAGATGAATAGAACTTATGACTATGACTTCTATGTTGATCGGTTTTATGTGTCTCTTTATATTTGATTCAACATGGAAATAAAGTAGTGATAAACAAAGCACATCAGATATTTTAAGAGGGATAGTTTTTTTCAGCCTTGAATTAGTCATCCTGGTAGAGAGTTAGAGAGATGCTGGCATGGGAAAATGGTATAGTGTTAATCATAACTATTTTTGTAACTTTTTCATAATCCTGATGACTTTTATGCTCTTCATTTTGGTTAGAATTCACACTGACTATTAGGAAATAGCATTTAGCTTTACTATTTTTTCTACTTGTCTCTCTTTTAAAGATTCTTTGTTGTTGTTCTTTATTATTGCCTTTCTATATGTACTTTACTCAATATCTTTAATTTTTCTTGTTGCAATAGAAGTTATCTAAGCTACTTTCTTTCCTAATAAGCATTTTTATGTCCTTAACTGTACTTAGCTATCCTGTAAATATTTGCCAGATTGTAGTTTTATGTATGCTCACTTAGACAAGTTCAATTTTTTTATTCATTTATTGATTTCTGAAATATTTACAAGGGGATTGCTTACAAAGTATTTTTCTTTCATAAATATCTTCTTTTTATTCATTTATGCATCTAAATATTCACTTTATAATTTTGTTTTTAAAGTAAAAGAAAATACAGCTTAACTGAATCCGCTTTGGTGATTGTTCTTGTGAAATGAAGGCTTATGTCTAGTGGTTAACATGAAGCGTCCTTACTGCTAACCAGGTGAGAGCTCAGAAGAATTCTGACTCCATCAGCTTATCCAGTATCACTATGTGCTGGAAATATGAGTTTGTCACTTGTAGACAGGAGTTTTAAAAATCTGCTGTGATTTTTTAATTATTCAGTCTCTAAGTCTCTTCATGGTTTTCATTCTGTGTTTTCTAGCCACATAACGAGATAGATCCATATTTATGACTTGTATTTGTTTCATTGTTTGTCTTATTGCCAGCTTTCTTATTCTAGAACTATTTGTAGTAATAATAGATAATTGGAAATCTATTTTCTACTTCTAGTTTACAAATACTCTGCTTTTGAATTTAGTCTTTGTATGATAGTGTTCCGTTTATTTATTTAAGTCCTCCTTGATCTCTACCTTTTAAAAATAAAGTTCTTGCCTTAGCAGTAAAATATCCTGTCTTCTGTGGATGTGAATTAAATTAAAACATGAAAAGCTGTTACCTGCTTCTGGAAAGCAACTGCTTTGGAAAGTATTTCTTTAGGCTCAGTAGAGAGAAGCTGACACAGCTTTGGTTCAAAGGAGCAATTTTACAACTTGAGCTGGCATTAAACTAGGATAACTGGTAAAATGATATATGTTCACTGCTCTTATAAACCTGACCATGTGGATTATATTCCTTTGGATATGATGTGAAGGAGTAATGTGTGTTGCATGCTGGAGAAGTTCAAGAGTCTGTAAAAAGAGCTAAACCTGCTACTCTTTTGGCAGTCTGGAGAACAAAATTCAGAAAAGTACAGTCAGTGGAAACGTGGCTCTTGAAGTTCCCAAAAGCTGCTGAGGACTGGAACTGAGTGGCAGGATCAGACGCCCTGCATGGGCCTGAGAGATTATTGTATGATTTTGTGAATGTGAATCTGAATCTTAACATTTTAATGGAGATGCCAAATATGGGAGATGCCCTGGTGAAAGGATATTTACCAAAGACAGCTTTAGGTACCAAATACAGTTAGCTCAAGAGAGAGGCTATGCATATTGGAGGTCACAGAGAAGCAAGGACATGACTATAGCCAAACCTTTTGGAGCCAGATGTTTTATCATGTGCCTCAAATTACCAATTTATAGCTACAAGATTTTGTGTATACCCTGCTGGATATTGGTCTTGCTGTGACCCAGGTTTACCATGATACTCCACCATTCCTCTTTTCTTGAATGGGAATATGTACTGTGTGTCATTGTATGTTAGACTTTGTGACTTGATTTCACAATGGCTCACATTTACGAGGTTACCTGAGTCTCAGTGCAGCACCTTCATTTAACAATTTTTAAAAAATTGAATTTATGCAAATTCACATAATGTATTTTGATTTAATTTAGATCCCCTACCCCATCTGTGTCCCCTCACTACTCCCTGCCAAATTTCATGTGTTATATTATACTCAGAGAGAATAAAACTTGTGTTCCCAAATGTCATTTGATGTGGGTCCATTCACTATAGCCTGGCCAGCCTACCAAGTGTCTCACCCTTCAGTAAGATTAACTCTATCCCTCCCAGCAGCCATCAGTTACCATGACTTTCTCAGGAAAGGTTTCTGTTTATTACCTACTTCCCCATAGCCATGCCGAGATTTTGCCTGGCTTGAACGCATGTGGGACTTGTGCATACTGTCACTATTGCTGTGAGTTCATATGCGTAACTGCCTAGCTGTCTGGAAAACTGTTTCCTTGTGGTCATCCACCACTTCTATTCTTAAAATTTTTATTCCCTCCCTTTTGCAATGAATCCTGAACCTTGGGAGGCAGAACATTGATATAGGTATCCTATTAAGGGATAAAACTCAGTAGCCTCCTTATCTCTCTGCATTTTGGCCAGTTGTGGATCTCTGTGTTAATCACACACACAGGGAAGCTTTTCTTATAAGAGTTGAGGGATGCCTTAATCTCTAGTCATAATCTATGAAAATAAGTCATTAGAAGTCATTTTAATATTATATATTAAGCAAAAGAATGGTTTTAGGTTATAATGTTGCAAATGTTAAGATGGCCTTTAGACTCATAAGAGATTTTGAAGTTTTGAAAGTGATGGGAGTTTTAAAGATTATGGGAACTTTTAACTTTCACTGAGTATGTTTTATACTATGAGTTGGCCAATCCTGAACCTTAAGGGGCCAGGTTACAGTTTGAATGTGAACTATTCCCCTAAACTTGTGTTGAAACTTGTTTTTCAGCTCACAGCACTGTTTTGGCAGGTTGTAAAACATTTAGAATGTATAGCATTTCTAGAGTTAGTAGGCTGTTGGTTATGGGCATTGAGGGTATATTGTCCAACCGCACTTCCTATCTGTGATTCCATATTACATATTTTATGTGTCTAATAGCATCATGCTCCTGCATACATGATGTATGCATCCCTTCAAACTATGAGCTAAAAATAAACCCTCTCTTTTGGGCTAGAGGGATGACTCAGCAGTTAAGAGCACTTACTGCTCTTGCAAAGGACCCTGGTTCAATTGCCAGCACCCACATAGGGGCTAACAGCCATCTGTAACTCCAGTTCCAGGGAAATTTGATGCTCTCTTCTGACACCTTCAGGTATTGCACAACATGGGTGCCCATAGATACCTGCAGGCAATACACTCATACACACAAAATACAAATAATAAATATTTTCTAAAAATTATTTAAAAAATAATTCTTTCTTTTTCTTAAGATGCTTTTTGTTAGATACTTTGTCACAATAATAACATAAGTAACTAATACAGGGCACCTATCTTATTGTACCAATGAAAAGCTGGAGATCTCTCTTTAATGACCTTAATCTCATTAAGCATTACAAATACTTTTTAGGCACTGATATTGTAGACATCTTTAAACTTACATACCTCTTCTTACCAAAGTGCACATTTTTATATATTTCTGATAAGCCATAGACCTGACTACAGTAAGGATGTCACAATCTATATATTTTCTTGCTTGAAAATTGTTTGCCCAAAATACGTAGTTCATTATGCTTAAATTCAGCTTCACTTACCTTTTCTGAAAATGAACTGAATGCAGCCAGTTTCCCTTCCAGAATATGTTAATACCGTCTAACCCAGCTCTCAGATGAGTCTTTTTCCCTCTGAATCTTCATGATTTGAGCCTCCAAGTTCCACATCTCTCATAACATTCTATACTTCTGAATTTCCACCAGAATGACACATTAATTATGTTTACAACATTCTAGGGCTCTGAACACTCAAATTTAACTTCCTCTGTAGTTCCAAAGGTCTATGAACCCCAGAGTCAGATTTATTATATCAAGGCTCTGTTTCTTTGTATTAAGTTTCCGTATTGTTACTATTCTCATTGCTGTCACAAAATACCTAACAACAAACAGCTTAAGGATGGAAAGCTATATGTTGACTCACAGTTTAAAGATAAATCAAGGCAGGAAAAGAATGGAGACAAGAAAGTGAAGTTGCTAGTCATATTATGTCCCATCAGTAAGGAGGAAGATGAGATAACTTCTTCTCATCCTGGTTTCTCCATTTTTTTTTTTTTTTGGTTCAGGATTTTATCTCATGTGATGGTGCTGTCCATGTTCAAGGTGGGTCTTCCCTTCTCATTTAAACCTCTGTGAAAACACCCTCACGGACATCAATGCCTCCTAGATGATTTTAAATGCAATCAACTAGATGATGAAGATGTATCATAAAACTAAGTGTATGATTTTTTTTTTAGGGGGATCAGTTTTTCCCATACACTAAATTACTGGCTTTATCATGATCTGCTCTTATGGAGTTTCTCCTTAAAACACCAAGTCATGAATTTCTTTGCATTTGTGCTCCAGGATGTGGATTTTGTAGGTGAGCTGCCTTAGTCTATAATTGTATGTTCCTTGTGATATTTGTAAAAGTTGTATTTGTTTGTTTGTTTTTTGTTTGTTTGTTTGAGAAAGGGTCTCCTTATAGCTTCAGATGGCCTGAAACTTGCTATGTAGACCAGGCTTTCCTTGATCTCAGGGGGAACTATTATCTCTGCCTCAAGAGTGCTGCCTCTTGAATGCTGGGATTAATGGTGTGTACCACTAAGCCCAGCTTGAAATGCTTTCGGAAATTATTTCTTCAAAGGTGATCTCTCTCTCTCTTTCTCTCTCTCTCTCTTTCTCTCTCTCTCTCCTCTTTGCTCTCTTCTCTCTTCTCTCTCTCTTTCTCCCTCTCTCTCATCTGTCTTTCATTCTAAAATTTTTCTTCATTGAACTTTCTGACTGATACTTTCCTATGTGCCCCTTTATGCTCTCTGTTTTATTTTTTTAAATAATCAATTCTTCTTTGCTATACCCTTTATCTTGGATAATTCACATTTATAATTTTTATAGTTCATGATACATTGCTAATGTCTATAAAATTATCTGTAATATTTAACAAGCTCATATGATATTTTTAGGTTTGGAGAGGTTAATTAATAGTTTAATCAGTTCAATGTGATTCAATCTAATTCCATCAATGTTCATAATAATTCAGAAAAAGGATCACACTGAGTCTCCTTGCATAATCTTCCCATTCTAAAGTAATGTAGTCAAAGCCAAATGGACCCACATACATATAATGGTGACTTATCTTGTTAAAGAAACTTAAATTGTGCATCTATACATGCTGTCTATTTTCCTATCATAGAGGGAAAGAATTTATAATTGTTGGGAGTTAAATGTCTCTTACAGGCTTCTGTTCATGAGTAGTTCATGCCTAGACAATGAGATGTTGTGAAAGTTTTGTTGATGGTTCTTAGCTAGAGAAGGATGCCAGTAGGAGCTGGGCCTCATGTAGTATAGCTTAGCCCCAATTCTCATCTAAACTTTCCAATTCCTGATGCATCAAAAGATATATTAATATTTGACAATAAAAACAATAGAAAAGTATTGGAAAATGTTTTATGTAACTAAACTTCCATAAGGAAAATTTATATCCACAGTAAAAGAAATTGCAATTTATAACATGCTGCTGTCTCAATGTGGCCTGAGGTATTGCAGGCAGTGTTGGTGTTGGCAGTCTGACACCATACATAGTACAAAGTGTGTGATTTGTATGTCCAGAACCAAGGCTGCAGTGAGATCGTGTAATGCAAGTCTTCAAAAAGCATCTCAAATTCATCACCTAAGTGATTTAATTCATTTTGTTTTGTTTCTTTTATAATTTTTTATTTTATCTTTTGATGTTGGGGGTTTGAACACAAGGTCTCATGAATATGAATCAAGAGCTCCACCCTGAGCTATATCCCTAGTGTACATATTTGATTTCCAATTTAAGCTTTAGATAATGCACAAACACAGACCTTTGATTGTTGCCATGTTCTCTGTCATTCTAGATATAGTTACGCTACCACATATGCAGTCATTTCCATAGTTTTTTTTTAAATAATTTCATGAGCATTTCATACATGCGTATAAGGTATTTTGATCAAATCCATGCCCAATCCCTCACATGTTAATCCTCCCATATGTTTTTCTGATAACTTCACATACTCATTCTTCTCCTTTATTTATTTTTTTAATGGGGCTTTTGGCAACTCTATCATTGACACTTCTGGATGGTAACACTAAAATCTTTTAAGGATTAGATAAAAGTTCCCAAATATTTTTGACATTTTTGGCCTTTGGAACAGAGTAGGTTGCTAAGAGGCCAAGGACACTGTGAGTTTTAGCAAAGAAACTGGCTACTTTTCTTTGGGGTCTTTTAACCATAACTGCCTAGTGAATTCCTACCTCTTATTCTTATCACACCATCCTCTGAAGAGGTTACCCAAATTGCCAATAGGAAATCAGGACGCAGACTGCTCTGGCTTCTTCCATGCTGAACAGGAACACAGGGTGAGGCAATTGGAGTAACACTTCAGTGGGTCTATCTAAAAGTCCCAAATTGCATGGCTCTCATCTCAACGAGGAAAAGAAAGTCTTTGAATCATGAATAGGAGATGTGAAGAAGTAAAGGCAAGAGTAATCAGCATTACATTTCTAGACAAGGATTTAGAAAAAAGTCAGAACAGGGCAATTTTCAAATGTTCATATGAGAGCCCATTGTAATAGTTTTTTATAAGCTTATATCAAACCAAATTGAAGAAAAAGATTAGGTATTTACCTTTGGAATGTAACTATGTATGTAGAGTGTGATGGAGTAGCCATGCTACATTTCCCCTGAAATACCTCCATGACTGGATGGCTCATTCCATTTTGAAATGTAAACACATGTCTTTCAGATGATCTTGAAGCCAGTAAGCATGACAACAGCTTAGCAACTTCAGTCTCCACTTGACATGGGCAACAAACATGCTTTTCCTAACAATTTGCCAATTAACCTGTTTATCACCTGGGACCCCTATCCACACTGAGCTGCACATATACCACTAAACTTAATTTCCCTAAATAACCTCCTGATAATATTGCATTTCTAGTCAAGCATGTTTATGTATACATGGGTTTAGGACACAGGTGGGAGATTCAGGATAATCTGGCTATGGACGCATGTGCAGTAAGACAAACTGTGTGCTCTGAATGATCTTTTAGAGTTAATACCTCATTTACTGTCTTATGCCTAGGTTCAATTTGGAATACAAATGACTAAAATGAGACGCATCATGGGAAAGAACATTAGAAATAATGAAAAGCTTAAATAATCTGTTGCCAGTCAAAACATAAAACCACTGAAGCTACATCCCTTCCAATCAGCTCCTTTTTGGTTGGCCATATTATGGGGAAACCCAAGCAATAACCTCACTTTTGAGGATGTTCATTAGAGGGCATGCTGTAAATTTTTGCAGTATATCCAAAACTTGTACTTTTACGTTATTCTTAATAAAGCTTCATGTTGTTTTAATTTTTCTGGGTGTCTAAATCAAAAACTTTGAACAAAATTCCAAGAATTTAGAAACACCTAGAGAGAGACTACCAAGATCAGTCTCTTGGTATTTAAATCACCACTCAAATTTCCATTGACCAATTTCCCAGGAAAATTTTGTAGAAAGACCTAGAGATATAGAACAAAATATTATTTCTAAATCATTTACAGGCTATTTTCACTACTATGTCTGATTTTGATTTATTTGCAGGTCATTCTGGAAATACTTTAATCTATTTTAAAATTTTTTCCATGATAATATTTCAATGAATTATATAATGTACACTGCATAG